>NC_136179.1:1422918-2022918 GCF_965212315.1 Lampetra planeri
AGTGAGTGGGTAAGCGAGTGAGTGTGTGTGAGTGGGTGGGTGAGTGAGTGAGTGGATGGGTGAGTGAGTGAGTGGGTGAGTGAGTTGTTTGAGTGAGTTATATAGTTAGTGGGTGAATGGGTGAGTGGGTGAATGGGTGAGTGAGTGAGTGAGTGTGTGAGTGAGTGAGTGAGTGTGTGAGTGAGTGAGTGAGTGGGTGAGTGGGTGAGTGGGTGAGTGTGTGGGTGAGTGTGTGAGTGAGTGGGTGAGTGAGTGAGTGTGTGGGCGAGTAAGTGAGTGAGTGTGTGGGCAAGTAAGTGTGTGAGTGTGTGAGTGTTGAGTGAGTTGGTGAGTGAGAGAGTGAGTGGGTGAGTGGATGAGTGAGTGTGTGAGTGAGAGAGTGAGTGTGTGACTGAGTGAGTCAGTGTGTGAGTGAGTAGGTGAGTGAGTGTGTGAGTGAGTGAATGGGTGGTTGGGTGAGTGAGTGGGTGAGTGAGTGAGTGGGTGTGTGAATGAGTGAGTGGGTGAGTGAGTAGGTGAGTGAGTGGGTGAGTGATTGGGTAAGCGATTGAGTGTGTGAGTGGGTGGGTGAGTGAGTGAGTGGGTGGTGGGTGAGTGAGTGAGTGGGTGAGTGTGTGAGTGAGTTATATAGTTAGTGGGTGAATGGGTGAGTGAGTGTGTGAGTGAGTGAGTGAGTGGGTGGGTGAGTGTGTGAGTGAGTGGGTGAGTGAGTGAGTGTGTGGGCGAGTAGGTGAGTGAGTGTGTGAGTGTTGAGTGAGTGGGTGAGTGAGCGTGTAAGTGAGTGGGTGAGTGAATGAGTGGGGTGAGTGTTGACTGAGTGGGTGAGTGAGTGGGTGAGTGAGTGAGTGAGTGGAGGATTGAGTGAGTGGGTGATTGGGTGAGTGGATGAGTGAGTGTGTGTGTGAGTGAGTGTGTGAGTGGGTGAATGGGTGAGTTTGTGAATGGGTGAGTGAGTGTGTGAGTGAGTGAGTGAGTGAGTGTGTGAGTGAGTGTGTGAGTGAGTGGGTGAGTGAGTGAGTGTGTGGGTGAGTGTGTGAGTGCGTGGGTGAGTGAGTGAGTGTGTGGGCGAGTAAGTGAGTGAGTGTGTGAGTGTTGAGTGAGTTGGTGAGTGAGAGAGTGGGCGAGTGGATGAGTGAGTGTGGTGAGTGAGAGAGTGAGTGTGTGACTGAGTGAGTGAGTGTGTGAGTGAGTGGGTGAGTGAGTGTGTGAGTGAGTGAATGGGTGGTTGGGTGAGTGGGTGAGTGAGTAGGTGAGTGAGTGGGTAAGCGAGTGAGTGTGAGTGGGTGGGTGAGTGAGTGAGTGGATGGGTGAGTGAGTGAGTGGGTGAGTGAGTTGTTTGAGTGAGTTATATAGTTAGTGGGTGAATGGGTGAGTGGGTGAATGGGTGAGTGAGTGAGTGAGTGAGTGTGTGAGTGAGTGAGTGAGTGTGTGAGTGAGTGAGTGTGTGAGTGAGTGAGAGAGTGGGTGAGTGGGTGAGTGTGTGGGTGAGTGTGTGAGTGAGTGGGTGAGTGAGTGAGTGTGTGGGCGAGTAAGTGAGTGAGTGTGTGGGCGAGTAAGTGTGTGAGTGTGTGAGTGTTGAGTGAGTGGGTGAGTGAGTGTGTAAGTGAGTGGGTGACTGAATGAGTGGGTGAGTGTTGACTGAGTGGGTTAGTGAGTGGGTGAGTGAGTGAGTGAGTGGAGGATTGAGTGAGTGGGTGATTGGGTGAGTGGATGAGTGAGTGTGTGAGTGAGTGAGTGTGTGAGTGAGTGAGTGGGTGAGTGGGTGTGTGAGTGAGTGAGAGAGTGTGTGGGTGAGTGAGTAAGTGAGTGTTGAGTGAGTTGGTGAGTGAGAGAGTGGGCGAGTGGATGAGTGAGTTTGTGAGTGTTGAGTGAGTGGGTGAGTGAGTGAGTGTGTGGGTGAGTGAGTGTGTGAGTGAGTGGGTGAGTGAGTAAGTGAGTGCGTGTGTGGGTGAGTAAGTGAGTGAGTGTGTGAGTGTTGAGTGAGTTGGTGAGTGAGAGAGTGGGCGAGTGGATGAGTGAGTGTGTGAGTGGGTGAGTGGGTGTGTGAGTGAGTGAGAGAGTGTGTGGGTGAGTGAGTAAGTGAGTTTGTGAGTGTTGAGTGAGTGCGTGGGTGAGTGAGTGTGTAGGTGAGTGAGTGAGTCTGTGAGTGAGTGGGTGAGTAAGTGAGTGTGTGGGTGAGTAAGTGAGTGAGTGTGTGAGTGGATGAGTGAGTTGGTGAGTGAGAGGGTGAGTGTGTGACTGAGTGAGTGAGTGTGTGAGTGAGTGGGTGAGTGAGTGTGTGAGTGAGTGAATGGGTGGTTGGGTGAGTGAGTGGGTGAGTGAGTGAGTGGGTGGGTGAATGAGTGAGTGGGTGAGTGAGTAGGTAAGTGAGTGGGTAAGCGAGGTGAGTGTGTGAGTGGGTGGGTGAATGAGTGAGTGAGTGGATGGGTGAGTGAGTGAGTGAGTTGGTGAGTGAGTGTGTGAGTGAGTTATATAGTTAGTGGGTGAATGGGTGAGTGAGTGAGTGTGTGAGTGAGTGAGTGGTGAGTGAGTGAGTGTGTGAGTGTTGAGTGAGTGGGTGAGTGAGCGTGTAAGTGAGTGGGTGAGTGAATGAGTGGGTGAGTGTTGACTGAGTGGGTGAGTGAGTGGGTGAGTGAGTGAGTGGAGGATTGAGTGAGTGAGTGTAGGATTGAGTGAGTGGGTGATTGGGTGAGTGGGTGAGTGAGTGTGTGAGTGAGTGAGTGGGTGAGTGGGTGTGTGAGTGAGTGAGAGAGTGTGTGGGTGAGTGAGTAAGTGAGTTTGTGAGTGTTGAGTGAGTGAGTGGGTGAGTGAGTGTGTGGGTGAGTGAGTGAGTCTGTGAGTGAGTGGGTGAGTGAGTGTGTGAGTGAGTGGGTGAGTGAGTAAGTGAGTGTGTGGGTGAGTAAGTGAGTGTGTGGGTGAGTGAGTGAGTCTGTGAGTGAGTGGGTGAGTGAGTGTGTGAGTGAGTGGGTGAATGAGTAAGTGAGTGTGTGGGTGAGTAAGTGAGTGAGTGTGTGAGTGTTGAGTGAGTTGGTGAGTGAGAGAGTGAGTGGGTGAGTGGATGAGTGAGTGTGTGAGTGAGAGAGTGAGTGTGTGACTGAGTGAGTGAGTGTGTGAGTGAGTAGGTGAGTGAGTGTGTGAGTGAGTGAATGGGTGGTTGGGTGAGTGAGTGGGTGAGTGAGTGAGTGGGTGTGTGAATGAGTGAGTGGGTGAGTGAGTAGGTGAGTGAGTGGGTGAGTGATTGGGTAAGCGATTGAGTGTGTGAGTGGGTGGGTGAGTGAGTGAGTGAGTGGGTGGGTGGGTGAGTGAGTGAGTGAGTGGGTGAGTGAGTGTGTGAGTGAATTATATAGTTAGTGGGTGAATGGGTGAGTGAGTGAGTGTGTGATTGAGTGAGTGAGTGTGTGAGTGAGTGGGTGAATGAGTGAGTGTGTGGGTGAGTGTGTGAGTGTTGAGTGAGTGGATGAGTGAGTGTGTAAGTGAGTGGGTGAGTCAATGAGTGGGTGAGTGTTGACTGAGTGGGTGAGTGAGTGGGTGGGTGAGTGAGTGAGTGGAGGATTGAGTGAGTGGGTGATTGGGTGAGTGGATGAGTGAGTGTGTGTGTGAGTGAGTGTGTGACTGAGTGAATGAGTGGATGAGTGAGTGGGTGAGTGGGCGAGTGAGTGTCTGAGTGTTGTGTGAGTGGATGAGTGAAAGAGTTTGTGAGTGAGTGAGTGGGTGAGTGAGTGTGTGAGTGAGTGAGTGAGTGATTGGTTGAGTGGCTGAGTGGGTGAGTGAGTGTGTGAGTGAGTGAGTGTGTGACTGAGTGAGTGAGTGTGTGAGTGATTGGAGGAGTGAATGAGTGGGTGAGTAAGTGTGTGGGTGAGTGACTGAGTGTGTGAGTGTGTGAGTGAGTATGTGAGTGTGTGCGTGAGAGAGTGTGTGAGTGGGTGAGTGAGTGTGTGAGTGAGTGTGTGACTGAGTGAGTGGGTGTTTGAGTGAGTGAGGGGGTGAGTGGGTGAGTGAGTGGGTGAGTGGCTGAGTGTGTGAGTGTGTGAGTGAGTGTGTGAGTTTGTGACTGAATGGATGAGTGCGTCTGTGAGTGTGTGAGTGAATGAGTGGGTGAGTGAGTGGGTGGGTGAGTGAGTGAGTGGGTGAGTAAGTGAGTGAGTGTGTGGGTGAGTGTGTGAGTGAGTGGGTGAGTTAGTGAGTGTGTGGGCGAGTAAGTGAGTGAGTGTTGAGTGAGTGGGTGAGTGAGCGTGTAAGTGAGTGGGTGAGTGAATGAGTGGGTGAGTGTTGACTGAGTGGGTGAGTGAGTGGGTGAGTGAGTGAGTGGAGGATTGAGTGAGTGAGTGAGTGGAGGATTGAGTGAGTGGGTGATTGGGTGAGTGGATGAGTGAGTGTGTGAGTGAGTGAGTGTGTGAGTGAGTGAGTGGGTGAGTGGGTGTGTGAATGAGTGAGAGAGTGTGTGGGTGAGTGAGTAAGTGAGTTTGTGAGTGTTAAGTGAGTGAGTGAGTGTGTGGGTGAGTGAGTGAGTCTGTGAGTGAGTGGGTGAGTGAGTGTGTGAGTGAGTGGGTGAGTGAGTAAGTGAGTGAGTGTGTCGGTGAGTAAGTGAGTGAGTGTGTGAGTGTTGAGTGAGTGTGTGAGTGAGAGAGTGAGTGTGTGACTGAGTGAGTGAGTGTGTGAGTGAGTAGGTGAGTGAGTGTGTGAGTAAGTGAATGGGTGAGTTGGTGAATGGGTGAGTGAGTGTGTAAATGAGTGGGTGAGTCAATGAGTGGGTGAGTGTTGACTGAGTGGGTGAGTGAGTGGGTGAGTGAGTGTGTAAATGAGTGGGTGAGTCAATGAGTGGGTGAGTGTTGACTGAGTGGGTGAGTGAGTGGGTGAGTGAGTGAGTGGAGGAGTGAGTGAGTGATTGGGTGAGTGGATGAGTGAGTGTGTGAGTGAGTGAGTTTGTGACTGAGTGAATGAGTGAGTGAGTGAGTGAGTGGGTGGGTGAATGCGTGTGTGGGTGAGTGAGTAAGTGAGTTTGTGAGTGTTAAGTGAGTGAGTGAGTGTGTGGGTGAGTGAGTGAGTCTGTGAGTGAGTGGGTGAGTGAGTGTGTGAGTGAGTGTGTGAGTGAGTGAGTGGGTGAGTGGGTGTGTGAGTGGGTGAGTGGGTGTGTGAGTGGGTGAGTGGGTGTGTGAGTGAGTGAGTGAGTGTGTGGGTGAGTGAGTGAGTCTGTGAGTGAGTGGGTGAGTGAGTGTGTGAGTGAGTGGGTGAGTGAGTAAGTGAGTGTGTGGGTGAGTAAGTGAGTGAGTGTGTGAGTGTTGAGTGAGTTGGTGAGTGAGAGAGTGAGTGGGTGAGTGGATGAGTGAGTGTGTGAGTGAGAGAGTGAGTGTGTGACTGAGTGAGTGAGTGTGTGAGTGAGTAGGTGAGTGAGTGTGTGAGTGAGTGAATGGGTGGTTGGGTGAGTGAGTGGGTGAGTGAGTGAGTGAGTGGGTGTGTGAATGAGTGAGTGGGTGAGTGAGTAGGTGAGTGAGTGGGTGAGTGATTGGGTAAGCGATTGAGTGTGTGAGTGGGTGGGTGAGTGAGTGAGTGAGTGGGTGGGTGGGTGGGTGAGTGAGTGAGTGGGTGAGTGAGTGTGTGAGTGAATTATATAGTTAGTGGGTGAATGGGTGAGTGAGTGAGTGTGTGATTGAGTGAGTGAGTGTGTGAGTGAGTGGGTGAATGAGTGAGTGTGTGGGTGAGTGTGTGAGTGTTGAGTGAGTGGGTGAGTGAGTGTGTAAGTGAGTGGGTGAGTCAATGAGTGTGTGAGTGTTGACTGAGTGGGTGAGTGAGTGGGTGGGTGAGTGAGTGAGTGGAGGATTGAGTGAGTGGGTGATTGGGTGAGTGGATGAGTGAGTGTGTGTGTGAGTGAGTGTGTGACTGAGTGAATGAGTGGATGAGTGAGTGGGTGAGTGGGCGAGTGAGTGTGTGAGTGTTGTGTGAGTGGATGAGTGAAAGAGTTTGTGAGTGAGTGAGTGGGTGAGTGAGTGTGTGAGTGAGTGAGTGATTGGTTGAGTGGCTGAGTGGGTGAGTGAGTGTGTGAGTGAGTGAGTGTGTGACTGAGTGAGTGAGTGTGTGAGTGATTGGAGGAGTGAATGAGTGGGTGAGTAAGTGTGTGGGTGAGTGACTGAGTGTGTGAGTGAGTATGTGAGTGTGTGCGTGAGAGAGTGTGTGAGTGGGTGAGTGAGTGTGTGAGTGAGTGTGTGACTGAGTGAGTGGGTGTTTGAGTGAGTGAGGGGGTGAGTGGGTGAGTGTGTGGGTGAGTGGCTGAGTGTGTGAGTGTGTGAGTGAGTGTGTGAGTTTGTGACTGAATGGATGAGTGCGTCTGTGAGTGGGTGAGTCAATGAGTGGGTGAGTGTTGACTGAGTGAGTGAGTGAGTGGATGGGTGAGTGAGTGAGTGAGTGAGTGGGTGAGTGAGTTGTTTGAGTGAGTTATATAGTTAGTGGGTGAATGGGTGAGTGGGTGAATGGGTGAGTGAGTGAGTGAGTGTGTGAGTGAGTGAGTGTGTGAGTGAGTGAGTGAGTGAGTGGGTGAGTGTGTGGGTGAGTGTGTGAGTGAGTGGGTGAGTGAGTGAGTGTGTGGGCGAGTAAGTGAGTGAGTGTGTGGGCGAGTAAGTGTGTGAGTGTGTGAGTGTTGAGTGAGTGGGTGAGAGAGTGTGTAAGTGAGTGGGTGACTGAATGAGTGGGTGAGTGTTGACTGAGTGGGTTAGTGAGTGGGTGAGTGAGTGAGTGAGTGGAGGATTGAGTGAGTGGGTGATTGGGTGAGTGGATGAGTGAGTGTGTGAGTGAGTGAGTGTGTGAGTGAGTGAGTGGGTGAGTGGGTGTGTGAGTGAGTGAGAGAGTGTGTGGGTGAGTGAGTAAGTGAGTGTTGAGTGAGTTGGTGAGTGAGAGAGTGGGCGAGTGGATGAGTGAGTTTGTGAGTGTTGAGTGAGTGGGTGAGTGAGTGAGTGTGTGGGTGAGTGAGTGTGTGAGTGAGTGGGTGAGTGAGTAAGTGAGTGAGTGTGTGGGTGAGTAAGTAAGTGAGTGAGTGTGTGAGTGTTGAGTGAGTTGGTGAGTGAGAGAGTGGGCGAGTGGATGAGTGAGTGTGTGAGTGGGTGAGTGGGTGTGTGAGTGAGTGAGAGAGTGTGTGGGTGAGTGAGTAAGTGAGTTTGTGAGTGTTGAGTGAGTGCGTGGGTGAGTGAGTGAGTGTGTAGGTGAGTGAGTGAGTCTGTGAGTGAGTGGGTGAGTAAGTGAGTGTGTGGGTGAGTAAGTGAGTGAGTGTGTGAGTGGATGAGTGAGTTGGTGAGTGAGAGAGTGAGTGTGTGACTGAGTGAGTGAGTGTGTGAGTGAGTGGGTGAGTGAGTGAGTGTGTGAGTGAGTGAATGGGTGGTTGGGTAAGTGAGTGGGTGAGTGAGTGAGTGGGTGGGTGAATGAGTGAGTGGGTGAGTGAGTAGGTAAGTGAGTGGGTAAGCGAGTGAGTGTGTGAGTGGGTGGGTGAATGAGTGAGTGAGTGGATGGGTGAGTGAGTGAGTGAGTTGGTGAGTGAGTGTGTGAGTGAGTTATATAGTTAGTGGGTGAATGGGTGAGTGAGTGAGTGTGTGAGTGAGTGAGTGGGTGAGTGAGTGTGTGAGTGTTGAGTGAGTGGGTGAGTGAGCGTGTAAGTGAGTGGGTGAGTGAATGAGTGGGTGAGTGTTGACTGAGTGGGTGAGTGAGTGGGTGAGTGAGTGAGTGAGTGGAGGATTGAGTGAGTGAGTGTAGGATTGAGTGAGTGGGTGATTGGGTGAGTGGGTGAGTGAGTGTGTGAGTGAGTGAGTGGGTGAGTGGGTGTGTGAGTGAGTGAGAGAGTGTGTGGGTGAGTGAGTAAGTGAGTTTGTGAGTGTTGAGTGAGTGAGTGGGTAAGTGAGTGAGTGTGTGGGTGAGTGAGTGAGTCTGTGAGTGAGTGGGTGAGTGAGTGTGTGAGTGAGTGGGTGAGTGAGTAAGTGAGTGTGTGGGTGAGTAAGTGAGTGAGTGTGTGAGTGTTGAGTGAGTTGGTGAGTGAGAGAGTGAGTGGGTGAGTGGATGAGTGAGTGTGTGAGTGAGAGAGTGAGTGTGTGACTGAGTGAGTGAGTGTGTGAGTGAGTAGGTGAGTGAGTGTGTGAGTGAGTGAATGGGTGGTTGGGTGAGTGAGTGGGTGAGTGAGTGAGTGAGTGGGTGTGTGAATGAGTGAGTGGGTGAGTGAGTAGGTGAGTGAGTGGGTGAGTGATTGGGTAAGCGATTGAGTGTGTGAGTGGGTGGGTGAGTGAGTGAGTGAGTGGGTGGGTGGGTGGGTGAGTGAGTGAGTGGGTGAGTGAGTGTGTGAGTGAATTATATAGTTAGTGGGTGAATGGGTGAGTGAGTGAGTGTGTGATTGAGTGAGTGAGTGTGTGAGTGAGTGGGTGAATGAGTGAGTGTGTGGGTGAGTGTGTGAGTGTTGAGTGAGTGGGTGAGTGAGTGTGTAAGTGAGTGGGTGAGTCAATGAGTGGGTGAGTGTTGACTGAGTGGGTGAGTGAGTGGGTGGGTGAGTGAGTGGAGGATTGAGTGAGTGGGTGATTGGGTGAGTGGATGAGTGAGTGTGTGTGTGAGTGAGTGTGTGACTGAGTGAATGAGTGGATGAGTGAGTGGGTGAGTGGGCGAGTGAGTGTGTGAGTGTTGTGTGAGTGGATGAGTGAAAGAGTTTGTGAGTGAGTGAGTGAGTGGGTGAGTGAGTGTGTGAGTGAGTGAGTGAGTGATTGGTTGAGTGGCTGAGTGGGTGAGTGAGTGTGTGAGTGAGTGAGTGTGTGACTGAGTGAGTGAGTGTGTGAGTGATTGGAGGAGTGAATGAGTGGGTGAGTAAGTGTGTGGGTGAGTGACTGAGTGTGTGAGTGGGTGAGTGAGTATGTGAGTGTGTGCGTGAGAGAGTGTGTGAGTGGGTGAGTGAGTGTGTGAGTGAGTGTGTGACTGAGTGAGTGGGTGTTTGAGTGAGTGAGGGGGTGAGTGGGTGAGTGAGTGGGTGAGTGGCTGAGTGTGTGAGTGTGTGAGTGAGTGTGTGAGTTTGTGACTGAATGGATGAGTGCGTCTGTGAGTGTGTGAGTGAATGAGTGGGTGAGTGAGTGGGTGGGTGAGTGAGTGAGTGGGTGAGTAAGTGAGTGAGTGTGTGGGTGAGTGTGTGAGTGAGTGGGTGAGTTAGTGAGTGTGTGGGCGAGTAAGTGAGTGAGTGTTGAGTGAGTGGGTGAGTGAGCGTGTAAGTGAGTGGGTGAGTGAATGAGTGGGTGAGTGTTGACTGAGTGGCTGAGTGAGTGGGTGAGTGAGTGAGTGGAGGATTGAGTGAGTGAGTGAGTGGAGGATTGAGTGAGTGGGTGATTGGGTGAGTGGATGAGTGAGTGTGTGAGTGAGTGAGTGTGTGAGTGAGTGAGTGGGTGAGTGGGTGTGTGAATGAGTGAGAGAGTGTGTGGGTGAGTGAGTAAGTGAGTTTGTGAGTGTTAAGTGAGTGAGTGAGTGTGTGGGTGAGTGAGTGAGTCTGTGAGTGAGTGGGTGAGTGAGTGTGTGAGTGAGTGGGTGAGTGAGTAAGTGAGTGAGTGTGTGGGTGAGTAAGTGAGTGAGTGTGTGAGTGTTGAGTGAGTGTGTGAGTGAGAGACTGAGTGTGTGACTGAGTGAGTGAGTGTGTGAGTGAGTAGGTGAGTGAGTGTGTGAGTAAGTGAATGGGTGGTTGGGTGAGTGAGTGGGTGAGTGAGTGAGTGAGTGGGTGGGTGAATGCGTGAGTGGGTGAGTGAGTAGGTGAGTGAGTGGGTGAGTGAGTAGGTGAGTGAGTGGGTGAGTGATTGGGTAAGCGATTGAGTGTGTGAGTGGGTGGGTGAGTGAGTGAGTGAGTGGGTGGGTGGGTGAGTGAGTGAGTTAGTGGGTGAGTGAGTGTGTGAGTGAATTATATAGTTAGTGGGTGAATGGGTGAGTGAGTTAGTGTATGATTGAGTGAGTGAGTGTGAGTGAGTGGGTGAGTGAGTGAGTGTGTGGGTGAGTGTGTGAGTGTTGAGTGAGTGGGTGAGTGAGTGTGTAAGTGAGTGGGTGAGTCAATGAGTGGGTGAGTGTTGACTGAGTGGGTGAGTGAGTGGGTGAGTGAGTGAGTGGAGGATTGAGTGAGTGAGTGATTGGGTGAGTGGATGAGTGAGTGTGTGAGTGAGTGAGTGTGTGACTGAGTGAATGTGTGAGTGAGTGAGTGGGTGGGTGAATGCGTGTGTGGGTGAGTGAGTAAGTGAGTTTGTGAGTGTTAAGTGAGTGAGTGAGTGTGTGGGTGAGTGAGTGAGTCTGTGAGTGAGTGGGTGAGTGAGTGTGTGAGTGAGTGAGTGTGTGAGTGGGTGAGTGGGTGTGTGAGTGAGTGAGAGAGTGTGTGGGTGAGTGAGTAAGTGAGTTTGTGAGTGTTGAGTGAGTGAGTGGGTGAGTGAGTGAGTGTGTGGGTGAGTGAGTGAGTCTGTGAGTGAGTGGGTGAGTGAGTGTGTGAGTGAGTGGGTGAGTAAGTGAGTGAGTGTGTGAGTGTTGAGTGAGTTGGTGAGTGAGAGAGTGAGTGGGTGAGTGGATGAGTGAGTGTGTGAGTGAGAGAGTGAGTGTGTGACTGAGTGAGTGAGTGTGTGAGTGAGTAGGTGAGTGAGTGTGTGAGTGAGTGAATGGGTGGTTGGGTGAGTGAGTGGGTGAGTGAGTGAGTGAGTGGGTGTGTGAATGAGTGAGTGGGTGAGTGAGTAGGTGAGTGAGTGGGTGAGTGATTGGGTAAGCGATTGAGTGTGTGAGTGGGTGGGTGAGTGAGTGAGTGAGTGAGTGAGTGGGTGGGTGAGTGAGTGAGTGAGTGGGTGAGTGAGTGTGTGAGTGAATTATATAGTTAGTGGGTGAATGGGTGAGTGAGTGAGTGTGTGATTGAGTGAGTGAGTGTGTGAGTGAGTGGGTGAATGAGTGAGTGTGTGGGTGAGTGTGTGAGTGTTGAGTGAGTGGGTGAGTGAGTGTGTAAGTGAGTGGGTGAGTCAATGAGTGGGTGAGTGTTGACTGAGTGGGTGAGTGAGTGGGTGGGTGAGTGAGTGAGTGGAGGATTGAGTGAGTGGGTGATTGGGTGAGTGGATGAGTGAGTGTGTGTGTGAGTGAGTGTGTGACTGAGTGAATGAGTGGATGAGTGAGTGGGTGAGTGGGCGAGTGAGTGTGTGAGTGTTGTGTGAGTGGATGAGTGAAAGAGTTTGTGAGTGAGTGAGTGGGTGAGTGAGTGTGTGAGTGAGTGAGTGATTGGTTGAGTGGCTGAGTGGGTGAGTGAGTGTGTGAGTGAGTGAGTGTGTGACTGAGTGAGTGAGTGTGTGAGTGATTGGAGGAGTGAATGAGTGGGTGAGTAAGTGTGTGGGTGAGTGACTGAGTGTGTGAGTGTGTGAGTGAGTATGTGAGTGTGTGCGTGAGAGAGTGTGTGAGTGGGTGAGTGAGTGTGTGAGTGAGTGTGTGACTGAGTGAGTGGGTGTTTGAGTGAGTGAGGGGGTGAGTGGGTGAGTGTGTGGGTGAGTGGCTGAGTGTGTGAGTGTGTGAGTGAGTGTGTGAGTTTGTGACTGAATGGATGAGTGCGTCTGTGAGTGTGTGAGTGAATGAGTGGGTGAGTGAGTGGGTGGGTGAGTGGGTGAGTAAGTGAGTGAGTGTGTGGGTGAGTGAGTGAGTGTGTGGGTGAGTGTGTGAGTGAGTGGGTGAGTGAGTGAGTGTGTGGGCGAGTAAGTGAGTGAGTGTTGAGTGAGTGGGTGAGTGAGCGTGTAAGTGAGTGGGTGAGTGAATGAGTGGGTGAGTGTTGACTGAGTGGGTGAGTGAGTGGGTGAGTGAGTGAGTGGAGGATTGAGTGAGTGAGTGAGTGGAGGATTGAGTGAGTGGGTGATTGGGTGAGTGGATGAGTGAGTGAGTGTGTGAGTGAGTGAGTGTGTGAGTGAGTGAGTGGGTGAGTGGGTGTGTGAATGAGTGAGAGAGTGTGTGGGTGAGTGAGTAAGTGAGTTTGTGAGTGTTAAGTGAGTGAGTGAGTGTGTGGGTGAGTGAGTGAGTCTGTGAGTGAGTGGGTGAGTGAGTGTGTGAGTGGGTGAGTGAGTAAGTGAGTGAGTGTGTGGGTGAGTAAGTGAGTGAGTGTGTGACTGTTGAGTGAGTGTGTGAGTGAGAGAGTGAGTGTGTGACTGAGTGAGTGAGTGTGTGAGTGAGTAGGTGAGTGAGTGTGTGAGTGAGTGAATGGGTGGTTGGGTGAGTGAGTGGGTGAGTGAGTGAGTGAGTGGGTGGGTGAATGCGTGAGTGGGTGAGTAAGTAGGTGAGTGAGTGGGTGAGTGATTGGGTAAGCGATTGAGTGTGTGAGTGGGTGGGTGAGTGAGTGAGTGGGTGGGTGGGTGAGTGAGTGAGTGGGTGAGTGAGTGTGTGAGTGAATTTTATAGTTAGTGGGTGAATGGGTGAGTGAGTGAGTGTGTGATTGAGTGAGTGAGTGTGAGTGAGTGGGTGAGTGAGTGAGTGTGTGGGTGAGTGTGTGAGTGTTGAGTGAGTGGGTGAGTGAGTGTGTAAGTGAGTGGGTGAGTCAATGAGTGGGTGAGTGTTGACTGAGTGGGTGAATGAGTGGGTGAGTGAGTGAGTGGAGGATTGAGTGAGTGAGTGATTGGGTGAGTGGATGAGTGAGTGTGTGAGTGAGTGAGTGTGTGACTGAGTGAATGAGTGGATGAGTGAGTGGGTGAGTGGGCGAGTGAGTGTGTGAGTGTTGTGTAAGTGGATGAGTGAAAGAGTTTGTGGGTGAGTGAGTGAGTGAGTGAGTGATTGGTTGAGTGGGTGAGTGAGTGTGTGAGTGAGTGAGTGAGTGTGTGACTGAGTGAGTGAGTGTGTGAGTGAGTGGAGGAGTGAATGAGTGGGTGAGTGAGTGTGTGGGTGAGTGACTGAGTGTGTGAGTGTGTGAGTGAGTATGTGATTGTGTGCGTGAGAGAGTGTGTGAGTGGGTGAGTGAGTGTGTGAGTGTGTGAGTGAGTGTGTGACTGAGTGAGTGGGTGTTTGAGTGAGTGAGGGGGTGAGTGGGTGAGTGAGTGTGTGAGTGGCTGAGTGTGTGAGTGTGTGAGTGGGTGAGTGAGTGAGTGGGTGGGTGAGTGAGTGTGTGGGTGAGTAAGTGAGTGAGTGTGTGGGTGAGTGAGTGAGTAGTCACGAGGATTGAAGACTGCTGAGATTCCGCGTGAACGAACAAGAAAGCTGGAGGGGCAAGTGCTGGTTTGTAGCAGGCAGTGTCTAGACACACACACACTCACTCACCCATCCAACCACCCACCCACTTACCCCCTCACCCATCAACTCAACCACCCACTCCCTCACCACAACACAAATTCACTCACTCACCCACCCACTCACCCACTCACCCACCCAACCACTCACTGAACCAACCACCCACTGTCCCATGCACTCACCCACTCAACCACGCACTCACTCACCCACCGACCCACTCTCACCCACTCATCCACCCACTCTCACTCACCCACCCACTCACTCACCCACCCAAACACTCAACAACAACAACCGCCATTCGCCACTAAGTGGTGGTGACGTCACCATGACGCTTGTGCCAGGCCATGTGCACCTTGAGACCACGTGAAGTGTCGAACGCCCGCTGGCTGCAGGTCACGGGGCAGACCCAGGTGCCACGGGTCGACTGACTGAGATGACCGAGATGACTGGCTGATGCACCAGCTGTGCCCCCTACTGTGCCAACTTGCTGTGCTTTAGCCATCCGGCGTTCCGCTCGTTGTTGTGAGCGTCGCTCCTCCGCCCTCCGTTGTTGGAGGGTGACTGCCTCCAACTGACCAGTATCGTCCTTCACGAGTCTCTTCCACAGAGGCCGATCTTGACACCGCTGGTACCAGTCATCGGCAAGTCCACTCAGCTCCACATCTTCCTGTACCACATCACTCCATCTCTTTTCTAGCCCGTGCCACGCCCGTTTAGCCCCGTCGATCCGGCCGAACAAAAGCTGTTTAGGCATGCGGAGGCTGGGCATGCGGGCTACATGACCCAGACAATGCAGCCTTGCCTGCCGGAGGAGCTCACCCATGGGACTTTGCCCAGATATTTCAATGATTTGTGAGCTCCTCACACAATCCAGCCTGGATAAACCCAGGATGGATCGATCGTAGGCAGGCCAGCCTAAATGTTTCTAACCGGCGAAGTTCCATTAGGGGGGTCCACATTTGCAAGCATAGAGAAGGGAGAGAATGACTGTGGCCGAGAAGACCTGAAGCTTTGTGCGGAGCGACAGATCAGGTAGCTTCCACACAGCGTTATGCAACTGATGAAAATATAATCCCGCTCGAATTATTCGGAGTGAGACCTCTGATGTCAAACCGGAGCCGGTCATGACCACAATACCCAGGTATGGGAAACTCTCCACTCTCTCCAGAACTGCCCTATCACCAATTGGGAGTTGTGGGGGTGGAGTGTCCGATGGTACAAAATACCCACGCAGGTTTTTTTTTTTGGTGGGGCTGATGGTAAGGCCCCACCTCTTAGTGGCACGCTCCAGTCTCAGCAGCAGCGTCTCCAACTCCTCCTCTTAATGAGCAGCTATTACCAAATCATTGGTATACATAACGTGGTTGACCAATAGGGAGCCATCCCTTGATCGCATCCGGGCATCGATCGCTGTCCCATTATATCTGTACCAAATGAAAATTGCCCCGGTACAGCTATTGAATGCTTCACAAACTACATGTTCAAAATAGATGTTAAATAATCTGGGAGCCAGAGGACATCCCCGTCGCACCCCAAGGTGTACAGGGAATGGTTCTGACTCCCGGCCATGTAGTTTTACCCGGGCCCGCTCACCATCATTAAGGTTCATCTTCTTGGTTTTTTCGGTAAAGTCACGTAGAAGGGATGTAATAAAATAATGCAAATAAAACATAATAAAATAATTCTCACGACGTTTCGGCTACAACGCAAGCAGCCGTCTTCAGGTGAAGAATGAGACACTGCCAAGCTAGGAGCTTATATATAAGCTGAGTTGGGGGTGTAAGAAGAGCACCTTAACAAAAGAATGTGCATATCAAGAGGAATTTAGCATATTCATGGGAAATGCGTAGGAGGTGGGCGGGGGGGTTTCAAAGTCATATTATGCCCATGCATTATGCAGGATCAGCAGCACCAAAAGGAGGGGGCAGGGGGTAGCATTAACAAAGGGAGGGAATGTTAATAGTATGTAGAAGCAATGAAACATGTGAATGGGAGAGCGGTGGCAGGAGACCCGCAGCGGAGCAAATAATGCATTCCCTGTGGAGAACACAAGATACACAGTTAATGCCAGTGAGTGGACTGCGGTCTGAAAGTCACCGTAAACGTGAACAACAATCAGTTAAGATCCGAAATGGTTTATTACGTCCTTCCAATGATTGCTGAGCCAGAATCCATCTTCTCGGTTGAAATTGTCTCTGTGTTTGTATATGTGGATCGCCTCATGAACGAATCTCTCATGGTAGCCAGATGGCTTGCAGAGAACCTCTGTCTTGGAGAAGTCAATGTCATGTGAGCTCACTGAATTGTAACAGTGATCTGCCACGGCTGAGGTGTTTGTCCTACCGTGTTTCAGGTCTGCTTTATGTTCACGGATGCGGTCCGAGACATGTCGTTTGGTTTCTCCAATGTAACTGCTACCACAGAGGCAACTTAGTTTGTAGACGCCATTGTACTGTATGTCTGGAACCACGTCTTTTACAGACGGGACCAGATCACGGATTTTACGTACTGTGTTGAATCGGACCTGAATCTTGTGTTTAATTAGGATTTTGGAGATATTTTTTGTGACCCCAGCAATGTAGGGTAAGGTGATGGTTTTGAAAGGCTCCTCAACAGGATCCTTCTTGATGGTTGGAGTGATGGCTTTACGGATTGTGTAGTCGGAGTAACCATTAGCCTTAAGAGCTTGGCGTACGTGTTTGAGTTCACTGGCAATGTGTTCCTGGTCGGAGATGCATTGGGCTCTATGGTATAGAGTCTTGATGAGGGAGTTCTTCTGGGATGGATGGTGGTGGGAATCCGGTTTTAGGTAGGCATCCGTATGGGTGGCTTTCCTGTAGACAGAGTGGCTCATTGAACCATCAGGTCTCCTTCCAATTAGGACATCCAAAAAGGGTAGCTTGCCATCTTTTTCGACTTCTATGGTGAATCTGATGGCTGGGTGTATGGAATTGATGTGGTCGAGAAATTGGTCTAGAGCAGGCCGGCCATGTGGCCAGATGACAAAAGTGTCGTCTTCGTACCTCTTCCACAAGGTCGGGCGTAAAGTGGCAGTCCGGATGGCGTCAGTCTCAAATTTAGCCATGAAAATGTTGGCTACAACCGGAGATAGGGGGGAGCCCATTGGGGTGCCCTCAGTTTGCTTGTAGAAAGTTCCATTCCAGGTGAAGTATGTATTGGTTAAGCAGTGTCTCACCAGGGGGGGTACCCCAGCATTCAGTCCTTGATGAACCAAGTCTTCAATGATTGCGATGGTGTCAGGCACAGGAACCTTGGTGAACAAGGAAACCACATCAAAACTGACAAGCAGGTCGTCTGGGGACAGGGAAATCCCCTTGATTGTCGATACCAGGTCAGTAGAGTTTAGTACCGCAGAGGTGGTTTTTCCAGTGAAAGGCCGTAGGATTTCAAACAAAAAACGAGCCAGTCGTTTTGGCAAACGAGGTGGTGGCTGGCCAAACCATGCCTCGCTGTTTGTCTCCGGAGTGATGACGGATACAAACCAGACCAAGCGGAGACCATGTACCAGATCGGATTTTGGTAACTGATGTTAGAATGATTGTGTTGCAAGTGTAGTCACCACGCGTCTGTACTTGCTCACTCCCGAAGCTCGGCGGTTTTTGGCAACGCTACGGGGCTGCGTTCACTTTCAATCGAGAACAATGGAGGGCATGGGGAACGTGTTTTTCCAGCGCTAATCCCATTTATTCAAAATAAGCGCACAATTACACACTGAGATGCACTTACATATTCATGCATGAAGCACAATGGGCACATTACTCTTCGGTATGTTAATAGACATGCGGATTGTACCTTCCAAAATTAACAATCGAATGCAAATATCCTGAAAGGCAAAGGAATGGATCCTAGGGGGGGAGTTATAAGGCAACTCAGAAGCAGAGCTCAATGCCATTTCGAGAGGGAACCTGATGAGGTTGGACGCTCGACTCATCGCTCTGCTGATCGCCCTTCAACCGCGAGACAACGCAGCCTGGCCAGCACAATTGCTGTGTCGACAGTTAGGCGACTTTGCGTCGGGAGAGTTCGTGGCGACATCTTCAGATGGGTTCCAGACATCGATATACCGTGAATCTCCAAGTAAGTGTCTATTTTCGCGGATAAACTCTTAAACGTGTTCGTCGTCAAATTAGCGGGATCTTTTTGCGTCTCGGTTAGACGCGAGTGTCGTTCTTGTTTTAGCAGTTTACAAAATCCAAAACTCAACGCTAAACATCCTTGCGGCCGATAACGTACTTTTGACTCAATAACACCGCTACTGTTACTATGCTCACATGGAGCAGAGACGCTCTCCAAAGCCCCATGTACACGGAGGCAAGAAGCCATTCAATTGCTCTGTGTGTGAGAAGACATTTTCACGGCCATCACATCTTCAGAGACACCAGAGAACACACACGGTCGATAAACCATTCAATTGTTCTGTGTGTGGGAAGGCATTTGCACAGTCATCAAAACTGAAAAGGCATCAGAAAACATACGGGCGAAAATCCATTCATGTGTTCTCTGTGTGGAAAGGCATTTTCACTTTCGGCAAACTGCCGACGCCATCAGAAAACACACACGGGCGAGAAGCCATTCCTGTGCCCTGTGTGTGGGAAGACATTTGCACACTCATCAAACATGAACAGGCATCAGAAGGTCCACAATGATAGGAAACGGAAATCAAAAGCTGAAATTTAAGGTGCTGCAATGAGTCCTGAATAAGTTTCCAACTTCGATCCCATGCAGTTGGATCCCGAGAGATGGCTGGATGTAATGGAGTGGCTCGAGAGTCAAACAGAGAGCTCGGGGTGACTGAAAAAATATTACGTCATATGGTTATACCTTTTCAATACCAACCATCATCATTACCACCCTTCATAATCACCACCCATCATTATCATCACCACCATCCATTATCAAGAAACATCATCATCATTACCCATCATAAATGAACAAACACACACAGCTACAAACATAGATATGTAACCTGACACAGACATAGATAACAGACACACACAAATAAACAATCTCATTAACAACTTAATTATAAAAAGCCCATATTACCACTGCCAGGATAGGTGCACACAGACAAATCCTTTACACAATAATAATTTACATGGAACTCAAATTCACACTTAGTACAACCACCTCACTCACTTAAATATAACTACAGATCAATAACTATACTACAAACCTGAATTTAAAACTAAATAATCCAATGGGATGGTGTTTATACGCTTGCAATTTAATTAATGAAATGCAAGTTAATAATTCCAATTAAACAAAAAATAACTATGAACAAATATGAAGCCTGAGGCCTAGGTATATGCCAGGCCTGATGGCCAGGCATCGCTTCAGTCCTCGCCGCAGTAACGGCGACATCAAAGACAGCACAAAGCGAGGGGGCAAATGTTTAATGTCGAAACGAGGACTCTGCTGTTTCCGGTGACGCACACCACCCGCACTGCACCACGTGGTGCGCCCGCCAAGCGCGTGGGGGCGGAGCCACGCTGTAGTGACGTCACCTCTGTTACGTCATAGCCACGCCTCCACCCGCAGTCGAGAGGAATGCGCACGAGTGAGCAGCAGCAGAAGAAGCCTTTGCAGAGCGAATCCTCAACGAGGTGAGCGTCCCTGTTGACGATGTGTGTTGTTTATTTTTATTGCACGTTTTGACTACAAACTAAAGCTTCATTACTTTTGTATTTGTTGGTATTTGGATTTTCTAAAACCAAATTAGGACTATTAGTTAGGTTACTTGGCATGTGTGACAACACCGCGCCCAGCCCGCTGCTGCAGGCGTCGGTGTCCAAAATAAAATCGGTGGTAAAATCGGGGAAAGCGAGGGTGGGGGCGTGGGTGAGGTGATCTTTGAGAGTGGTGAAGGCCGTCTGGCAGGCCCCCGTCCACTGATAGGGGTGCTTAGGGGAGGTGAGTTGGGTGAGAGGGCGTGCAATCTCGCTAAATCCCTTTATAAATCGACGATAATAGGTGGCGAGCTCCAAAAAGTATCTGATCTCCGTCAGATTCCTTGGCCGTGGCCACTCCACTACGGCGCGTACCTTCTCCGGATCGGTGCGTACGCCTGCCTCGCTGACGCGATGCCCGAGGTACCCCACCTCGCGTTGTGCGATGTAACACTTACGTGGCTTGAGCTTGAGATGAGCCGCTCGCAGTCGCTGGAACACCTCTCGTAGCCTGGACCAGTGCTCAGACAAAGATCTACTGAACACTATCACATCGTCCAAGTAAATCAGGCACTGTTCCCATTGCAAGCCCCGCATCACCAACTCTATCAGCCGCTGGAACGTCGCGGGCGCATTAGTGAGTCCGAACGGGAGTACTCGAAACTCGAATAGTCCCATCGGGGTGGTGAATGTGGTTTTTGGCCGATCCTCCTCCGCCATCTCCACCTGCCAGTACCTGGACGCGAGATCGAGGGTGGAAAAATATCGCGCTCCAGCGAGGCTGTCAAAAGTGTCGTCGATGCGGGGTATGGGGAAGGCGTCGCCGAGCGTGACTGCGTCCAGTTTACGGTAATCGACGCAGAACCGGGTTGACCCATCCTTTTTCGTTACTAGTACCACCGGGGCTGACCAGGGGCTCGCCGAGGGTTGAATTATGTTATCGCGAAGCATGTCCCCAACCGCCTCTTTGATCTGGGTGCGTTCGGGTGCGCCCACTCGGTACGCAGGGAGTTTGATGGGTCGGGCTGCACCGGTGTCAATTTGGTGCTTAACAAGGTCGGTCCGACCCACGTCCGAGTCGTGTTCGCTGAACACGTCGGCATACTCCCGCAGTAACTCGCGCAGCCGATCGGCCTCTCCCTTAGGTAAATCCGCCCATGGTACATGTAACACGTCGAGCAGGGGAACGACCTCGGCTCGGGGAGTCGGGCCGAATCGCCTGGCCAGGTCTTGGTCACCCTCAGGACGACCGGGGTCCTCAGCCCAGAGTGCAAACACCGAGTCGTTAGAGTGGCGTGCGTGCAGGGGGTGTACGGTGGCTATCGGGGTGCGCCGTCGCAGTATCGCTGGGGTACTGTGGGGGTTAAACATCCGCATAAACAATCGGTCCCCATCTGCGTTTACCAACGTGGCGGATCCCACGACCCCATACCGTTTTGCCAACTCCGGGTGAGGAGTTAGCATTACCTCCCCTGATGGTCAGAGCGCGGGTCGGTGGGGGATGTTGCCACCGGCACCAGCATCTCGGTGAGCGGCCCGATGGTGACTGCCGTCGCCAGGATAGCGGCCACAGGTGCGAAGCGGGGGCGCATCGGTTCTCGTCCCAGGAAAGGAATCCGCTCGCCGTTGCTCTCCATGGTGGCGCATCGCTGGCGGGGTTGCACGTTGAGTCCCAACCGTTCTAGGAGGTCGGTACCTGCGATACACTCGTGACACAACGCACTCGACAGGTAGAATTCCTGGGTGCACACCTGGCTGCCTATGCGGACCTCTAGGGTTGCTCTCCTCAGCAACCCCATTCCGGCTCCGCTCGCCGTGTGCAGCACGCGGTTCGGGGCTTGCAGGTGACGCACGTCGACCCCGATCGCGCTGCAGTGCGCTGCACTCACGAGCGAGGCCACCGCCCCCGTGTCCAGCAGGATTCGGGTACGCACTCCGTTTACCTCCCCTTCCATCAGCGACGTGGCCCCCGTGATCCCCGCCACCAGCTTCCGTAGCCAGTCGCCAGGAGTCACCGTTTCCGGGGGCGTTGTTGCTGGAACCTGTGTGGAGATCACTCGCTCGCCATTATTCTCATCATCGTCTATTTGTATCGGGACCGCGTCGATTGCACCCCTAGTTGGTCCGCTCTCTAGGGGGCGCTGGAGTTTAACCCCCGCGTCTGCCTAACTCGGGTGATTTCAGGACAGTCTCTCACTAGATGCCCTCGGCGATCGCACATATAACATGCCCGGGGAGGGGGGGGGGCTCCGTAGCGGGTCCCCTGTCCGCCCCCTCTCCCTCCCCCAGTACGCAGTTGTCCCAAATCGGACTCTAATTGGGACACCCTCCCGGCTAGCCCCCCTACTGTCGAGCGTAGTTCACCCATCTCAGACTGGAGGGTCTTCATATTTTTATTTGCTTCCTCGCGTATATCTCCTATGCCGGTCTGTAGCCCGGCTACCCAACCCGGGGTTGTCTCGCTGGGTCTCTGGGGCTCCCTTGCACCCGTCCTCTTACTGCGATGGCGAGTTCTTCCTCCTCGTCGGAGAGTAGGCTCGCTATGGCGCACTCTCGTCCCCTCCCTCGAGGCTGCGCGCGCTCACCCGAGAGTTTCTCGCATTTGCGCGGCGCGCTTGACGAGGGTGTCAAAGGAGAGGCGTGCACCGTCGACATTTGGCTGCCACCACGGGGTTTGTGCCAAATATCGCTGGACCTTCCCGGCGGCGAGGCCCTCAATTATTTTCGACTTGTACTCTGGGTACGCGAGCTGGGTCAGCGTGCGTACGTCCTCGGCGTAATCTCGCAGATCCTCGCCGGGTTGGCGGCGACGTGCCTCTAAGGCCGCCTGCGCCTCCTCTTCGTCATAGGTGCCGAAGCGCTGTTCGAGTTGGCACATTAATTCTTCCCACTGAGTTTGTGCGCTTGCGGGCAAAGGTTCCACAAAGTCAGCCGCCCGCCCATCTAAATGTAGCTCTAACTGCTGCAATGCCTCCTCATCTGACCACCCATTAACCTTTTTAGCCCCCCTGATGCTGCGAGCAAATGATTTCCATGATGGAATTCCTTTGCCCGTAAATGTGCATTTGATTTTAATCTGGGTTGGGGGGCCTCTTTCCCTTGGGGGTGCGGGGGATCGTCCCGTTTCTGACACCAATTTGTCGGGGTCGCTGGCCCCCGAGATCCCTCCTTTGATAATGCTAACGGCCGGGCTAACATCATTACTCGCCCCCCCGCTGCTAGGCGAACCACTGCTAGGTTCCTCACCCATGGGGTGTGAGCCGTCGCTCGAGGATTCCCCCCCAGCGCGGGTCCGCGTCGTAGGCATGGTTAGTTAACGAGTGGTATTATGCCCCCTTTACGCTACCACAATACCTCCCTTTCCTAATCGCGCACCTGCAACCCCCACGGAGCGAACGTACGCACACCCACACACGCAGCTCCGTGCACTCCAACTCAACTCTGACTACTCACGTTATGATCGCGCACCTGTATCACACACGGAGTGAACACACGCGCACACACGCAGCTCCACACGCGACACCCACTCTCGCGCCGCTCTGCGCAGCGCTCCCCCGAGGCGAGCCGCAGCACTACACGCGTTCACACCACTCACGAGATCACACGAGGCCACGATTCGCTATTAATGGTTTATTATCTGCTACCTGGTAATTAATGTTAAATCAGTATGAATCGACGAGGCTGGCCTATTCCACTACCCCTGTACCTATTCCCTATTTATCGGCTATGATCCTACTTCACCTCCTTACTCACTGTTAGGTGCCCACAACGGTTCGTTGATCCCGTACTCGCAGCGTACCTCGATGCGTCTCACGGACGTTCGGGTCGCTGGGCTGGAGCTGCGTCTTGTCGCCTGGCGCTGGAGTAAGAGAGCGATTTCCCCTTTGCACCCCCTTTTTATCCTCCCTACATCAAAGGGATGCGGCTCTCAGTTTTTCCTTAACAATGGGCTCGCGCCCGCTGGCATGCGCACGGCGGCTCCGGGCGCGACGCTTGCATATTGATAGCGCCGCCGTTTCTGTTGATTAGTGCCGGCTTCTGCTTAAAACACGCTCCTTCGGAGTGGGCAGGTAGGAACTTGGTTGGACAGCGCATTCGTGCACGACAGAGAGACCAATAATTCCTGGTGGGCAAGTGTGGAACCTGTTGTTCCTACCTGTATTAATCTCCCTCTCATGCATGGCGCCGTGCTCCTGCGCACCATGCAGCGGCGTCCATCACCACGGCCCGCTGCGGAAGTTAAGCGCGGAGCATCCGCATGTCCCCACCACCTGCCCTATCAACTGCGCACCCTAAACTATGCCGCCCCGTCCCCCCTCTGCCTGTCTCGTCGACCCGTGGGGGTGTGTGTGGGGGGATGCGTTTCAACCGCGGTGGCCGAATGCCCTTCGCCGCGACCATACCATCTTACGGCCGGTCGCAGTGCCGTGGTGCAAAGTAGCGTCGGAGGGGAGGTCGTCCAATTCCCTGGTCGCCGGAAACTGTGAAAGTCAATCCCGATAAGGGCTTCTCGGATAAAAACCGGTCGATCAGGTGATCTCCCCTTCCAGCTCTACGGGTGGGGGGAAATGCGTGCGGGTGTGTTCATGTGAGGTGAGGTGAGGGGGACGCGGGATCGGCTCCGTCGCTTGGTGGTGGCGAGGTCGCAGAGGGGGCGCCTTCCGAACGGCTTCGTGGCGGCGGCATCACACAAGCTCTGATATGTTGCTGTTACTGTCATTGTTTAGACCCAAAGCAGGTCAACATTTAAAACGTTCATAACTAACCTGTTTTAATCTTATATAATATGATTAACATGTCTATATTGATTGTGTTCTGATTGCCTGCATCATTGTGCCCTGCATTACATGTATTGAATGTTATCCAACACGGGGGAGGAGTCTGCCTTTTAGTTCAGACCCTAGCTGCTGCCATAGACGTCTCCTATCTGTGATGTCACAGCCACATGGGCGGTATCTCTGACATCAAGTGACCTACGACGTCATTCTCGGGTTAGGGTTAGGGGGGCCTTTATCAAACAGTCGATTAATAACAAATGGGCTGTGCATCAACATGCTTGTCTGGATTAGATGTTAAACATCACGGTTATGTCTGGCGATTATGTTTAATGCAATAGGCAGTTGGAATAAATATGTTCGCGTGGGTGGATGAGTGAGTGATCTGACGCACGCGTGAGTGGGCAAACAAGCGAGTGAGTGGACTTGTAAAACAAACGGCACTAAAGTGATTGGATTGGTACAGCGAGTGGTCAAATTTGTAATAATTGAGAGGATGAGTGATTCAAAAGGTTGCTAAATCTGAGCGTTTTTACAACCTCCCCAGGCCCTCCAACATCAAACAGAAACGACTCCTTCACCACAAAACATGGACAGACAACGCAAGTGGGCTGACATCTTGGAGGACTATGATGGTAAGTCCCAAATACCTGCAGCACGTGGCTTTAATGCAGAGGAGGCAGCTCCCTGATTATTTTTAGTAGACGTGGCTTGGTGGTGATGGGAAGAGGTAACGGTCAAGTGTGGCAGACAGCATGGATTTAGAACTGAGTTTCAGCCATATTGGTTTAACTGGGGGTCTCAACTTTATGAAATTGATGATCTCAACATGCTTACAAAAATATGACTTGTAAAGTTTAACTGCCATGTGATTAATATTTCTCAACAGCAGGTCATGTTATGTGTTAAGAGGTAATTACAGGGATCTCAGAATTAGTTATGTGAATATCCACGTGCTTCGTTCTCTAATACATTACTCTTTGAATTAATTTTGTTTTCCGTAGCCCAGGAGTCATGGCGCCAGTCGACCACGTGGGGGGACATTATGGATGCAGTGGACCCTTTCTCAGGCCAAAGCTATGAAAATCGTTCCCCAAAGGTGTTTATGGGGTCTATGGAGGTCAAACACCACATTCTCTCCACACTCCCACACCATTGCACCAAAACATCACTACACCTCACATCACCACACCATCTCTTCACATCACCTTTCTCATCACACTACACCACCACCAACTCAATACAATATACTCTTATGAATCCTTGCAGTCACGAAAGCTTCAAATCGAGAATCAATACAATATCATAGAGCCTCATAAAGCGTCAATACCATCACAAGGCACCGTCTCTCCAGAACATTCCACAATTTCACCTCTCCATATCACAACACAATCTCCCAACACCATCACTTCATCCCTCCATCATCACGTCATGCCATGAGTTAATGTGCATGTTTGCATCCAGACATAGATGTGCCAGTATGCATTTTTGTTTGTCTATGTGCCCGTCTATGTTTGTGTGCCTGCGAGAATATATTTTGTCCTGAGTGTGCATGTCTGAATAGTCATGTGCTTATCTTCGCGTGAACAGAGGAGCATTGGGGAGGTGAAGAACTTTAGCGGAGTGAAGCGTCTCCAGGAGGACAAATCGCCTTGCGAAGGAGAAATGCACAATGGAAGAGAAGCGCCCCAACGAGGTGAAGCACCTCGCCAAGGTGAAGCACCAAACGGAGCAGAGGTGCCTTCGAAATAATATCCTCAACGACGTAAAACGCGTCATGGAAAAGCGCCTCCTTGAAGAAACGCGCTTCATAGAGGAAAAGCACCTTCGCGAGGTGAAGCATCTCAAGGAGAAGCATCTGGAGGAAGAGAAGCGCCTCATAGATGTGAAGCGGGTCAAGGAAGAGAAGCGCCTCATGGAGGAGAAGCGGGTGGAAGAAGAGAAGCGCCTTGTCGAGGAGCAGCGCCTCATTGAGGTGCAGCGCCTCATTGAGGTGCAGCGGGTCGAGGAAGAGAAGCACCTCATGGAGGAGAATCGCCTCTTTGAGGTGAAGCGTCTCATAGAGCTGAAGCGTCTCGAGAAGAAGAAGAAGCGTCTTGAAGAGAGGCGCTTTCGCAAGGTGAAGCTCCTCGAGGAGAAACGTCTCATGCAGGAGAAGCGCCTCTTTGAGGTGAAGCGTCAAGAGGAGGAGGAGCACTTGATGGAGGAGAAGCGTCTTGTGGAGCAAAAGCGCCTCGAGGAGGAGGAGCGCCTCGCCAAGATCGAGCGACAATGGCTCCAGACCGATACCACCAGCAGCACCACCACCGCCGCCACCACCACCACGTCCTCCAATCCTGTGTGGGGCCCAATAGCTCCGAGCTTTGGAGAAGAGGGCTTCCAAGAAAATAAAGCAAACTCCGGAGTCGCTGAACCACGGTAAACCACTCTGCGTATGCGCCCTGTGTGGTTATTTTTGTTATTTATTGCCATGCTTCTCACGCAGCATCAGCCTTACTCGGTCTCAAAACTTTTTTTCAGGAGGATCCTGCCAAGTTTGCTCGCATTTTGCAAGAAAGTTGCTACTGTTTGCGATCCAAATTGAACGATTTGCATTGCTTGTGTGGGTTCAGTAACAGGGAGAAAGCTGCAGAACCTTCCCAGAACAGCTGGCTGCATAATCCACACGGAGCATGTGGCCAAACGTGGAAATCAAACCAAGGTCAATGTTGCTGTGACGCACAGGTGCTCAAGCCTTGTCGCTCTCTCAAAATTCACAGACACTGCAAGCCCCACGTGTACATTCCGCTCTACTGAGGACAGATTTATTTTTCATAACTGGTTTCTGGGTTAGACCACATAACGAAGTGGACATATCTTCACCATGTAACCCTCCATCCACCGTGAGATTTTCGCTGTCTATCGCCTGTTGCCAGGCCAGCTGCCAAGTCGCCTCGTAATGCACAGCGACAGCTACCACTGAGAGGGGTGTCCAATTTAAAACGCGATGAGATGAGAGATGCGAGAGGCTCATCGCATGCAATGCACTCTGAGATGCCTTCGATGTCAAGGGAGGTGGCTCTCTCGACCACAAATCACCGACGGACTTTTTTGAAATCGTGAATGTGTTGAAGCAGCCAAATGGTCGTGCACTCATTCTTCACTGCTTACAGTTCAGATCTTGCTTCCCGCCCTGGCTATTATTGCTGCTGCATTGACCACACAGATCCACACCCATTCCGTCACAGTGGACGTGCAGGATCTCTATCGATGCCATTTGAAATGCTAAGGACATTATGTGCAAGGGGTCAATTAGAATATACATATATAAAAATGTCAATCTAGATTTGAAGTTTTCGTGACTACAGGGATCCATACTATTTGGTTATATCGGTAAATTCACGTAGGTATGAAATCAAATAAATTAAATCACGACGTTTCGATGGCCATGTCGTTATTGCAAGAACGTTTCTTGCTGTGGTTTTCCCACCTGATGATGACTGCTCGTGTTGCAATCGAAACGTTGTGATTTAATTTATTATATTTTATACCTACGTGACTTTACCGAAAGAGCAAAAATAATGTCACTTCAAATTATTCAGCTAAATTTGCACAGCAACACCACTACTGTGAAACTACAGCAGTCTGTGTGAGACACAGCTGCACCTATATCAAGGATAGCCTGGCGCCATGAGAATGACAGCACCAATACTAAGCACACTCACTGGCCATGTCGTTATTGCTGTTTCTATTCAGCTCGAATTAATCCGCCACACATTCCACCCACGGACGATGGGGAGATGGCCATGTCTGCCGTAGCAGCAAAGTGGAACGGTGTCGTGTTGTCTCTTCACAGATCTGAGCCAGTGCAGCCCTCCTCCTCACTCGTCCAGGCCTTTGAAGTGAAGACAGGTTATGGAAGAGACGAAGGAAGAGGTGAAGGAGATGATGGAGGATGAGGTAGAGACAGAGGAGGAGAAATCGGAGGAAGAGAATGCAAAGGAGGATGAGATTGTGATGGTGACAATGGAGAACACGGAGGGAGAGGAGAAAGACAATACGGAGATGGAGGACAAGGAGACAACAAAGGATGAACAGATGGTCGTGGTGGAGGACATGAAGACGACGGACAAAGGGGAAACAATGGTGGTAGAGGAGAAAGAGAAAACGGTGGTGGAGATGGTGGTGCCAGAAGGTGAGGAGGAGATGAAGGAGGAAGAGATGGTGCTAGCGGAGGAGAAGAAGATTGAGAAGATGGAGGTGGCGCAGGAAGAGGAGGTAGAGGAGAAGATGGTGGTGGAGGATGAAGAAGAGGGGATGGAGGAGGATGAGACGGAGGAGAAAATGGAAGAGGTGCAGGTGGAAATGCACGAAAAGAAGAGGAAGCGAGGGGGCCTCGTTCTCGTGGCGACAGCGATCGCCTCACTCCTTCGCCGCGTGCTGCTTTGTGGTGGCAGGTCCACCGCCCAGTAGGGGTGGTGGCGGTGGTCGTGGATTGGTGCCAACCGTGACCGCTATCACCACACTACCCACCCCGTGATACTCGCTACACACACCACACGGTTCCCCAGAGAGACGGTGCCACTGGGACCACAGCTGGGGAATGAAGCTGAGCAGCAGATGCCAGGACTACAGCGGAGAATGACTGCTGCCAGGAGACCTCACATCACACACACACGGGACTATTCCATTAGCATAGCCGGCCCCACACTGGGCTCCTTCCATGCTGGTTTTCATCCAGGCAGTCCTCATGTCTGGATGTTTTCGCCTGAGGACGACCGCTCGTGTTGCGATCGAAACGTCGTGATTTATTTATTATTATTTTATTTTTTCTATCTACGTGACTTTACTGAAAGAACCAAAGAGTATGAAAGACGTCGTCTGCTGATCTTGTTCATATCTGTGTACATCGATATCCCACATTGCTTACACGTTCACACCACAGACAATGAAATAAATAGAAACTAGAACGACTTCCGGGGATGGGCAAAGATCGAGGAAACTCTTTCAATGGAGCGAGTTCAGTGTGTTCGATTCAACATCTCTCTGTCCGCCTGTCTTGTCTGTCTGTGTGTCTGTCTATCAGCGTCTGTCCAACCGGAGTCAACGACTGTCAGTAGCAGCAGGCGCCCGTTCAACTCCCACGGCTACACGCCACTCAAACTTGCTCCCAACACAAAGATCCCCTGTATAGCCTTAACAGACTGTAGGGGCAAGTGCTGTTAGCGAGCACCTATTAAGGGTGGGACGGCACACGAGGGGGTGGGTGGCCAGCACCACGCCCGGCCGCCTTTGTCTCCCTAGTGGCGATGTTGACACACCGCACCGGGTACTCGTTTGAGGCTGAGTCGAGGTAGGGGAGGCTCAGGGCCGGTTCAGAAAGTCGTCACTGGCGGTGTTGGCCACGAGCGGGAATGGAACTCGGCTGGTCGGTGCGGAGCGCAGCGCTCACCACGACACTGCCGCTACCCTTCTGTTAACAAACTTGAACTCTGACCCCGCTCTCTGACGTCCCGCACAGCATGACCTCATCGGCGTCAAACGCCAGGGGGAGGTGAGCCTCGCTAGTGACGTCATGTCACCTACCCCGACCACGGCTCTCTTGTGCGTGACGTCACCTCCGCTCGGCCGCAGCCGATATGTCCCAGTGCCAATCCTTATTTGGGCAAAGCCACGCCGGGTGACTGGCGGCTAATTAACATAATGTATTCGTGAAAGCCGTCGCGAGTTGAGAGCCGCTCATTGTGGGAGGGGAGTGTCATTGTACCCCGCAAGTGACGTCATGTCACCTGCTGCCGCGTGACGTCGCGAGGAACCAGGAAGTTGCCGCTCCGCCCGTGCACTGAAATCCGAGGTGAGAAATTCTCATCGCGGTTGTGGTTGTGGTGGTTGTTGTTGTGGTTGTTGTTGTTTACCGAGGTAGAGCCTCGCTCTCTCTCTCGTAGAGATGTCAATTGAGTAGCAGCGAGCATGGAAGCGATGTCCAGGTTGGAACTTTACAACGCGGGGCCTTGCCTCCTGCCCTCGGCTGATCGCGTTTGCTTCAATTCTCTCGCTTAGTTTAGCAATCTGTGGAAGAACGTAATCAGCCAGGCTACGCGTTGTGTGTTGACCGACTTTCTGTGTTGCATTGCATTACATTTCAAATGTTAAGAAGTTTGATTAAGTGCAGTCACCAAACCTCCAAATCTCTCATTGACACAAGGCCCTAATTATAATATGTTGTAATAATTATAATGTTGTAATAATTAATAAATGTTATTTTAATAAAAATATATAATTATAATATGTTGTAATAATGATAATATGTTATAATAATTATAATATATATTGAGGGGACATACCCCCCCCAATAATCAAATTTGCTCAAAATCCCCCCCCCCCCCCAATATATTGCTATAAAAATATATTTTTAACTAATAATTGCGATGCTATGTTAATAAAAACAATTTGCTAAACCTCGGCCACAAAATCTGGACTTGTCTTCATATAACAATGCATAGATTTCGGTTGATATGATTGCGTTGTACTTTATGAATCCCTAATCTCTGCCATTACACACTATGAAACAAGAAAAGGTTAAAAAGAAAAAACATAGCAATGTAATACAATACACTATTAGGCATTATTGTATAAAATAAAATAAATTCCATCCCATGTGTTAGTGAACTTTAAAAAATATTTTAGGGAGGAAATGGCAGGAAATTAGTTTTCAAATTTTTCTGGGGGGGGACCCCAGACCCCCTGGTAGATTTGGTCTCCCCCAATGTTGACTCCATGGCTACGGCCTTGCCTTGACATGCTAATTTCTCTACCCCCCCCCCCCCTCTCTCTCTACCCCCCCTCTCTCTGCCCCCCTTTCTCTAAGTCCTCGACACAGGCGTTGTTTTTCTGTGTGCCTATGTGTGTCATCTCTGTGTGCCTGTGTGTGTCATCTGTCTGTGTCATCTCTCTGTGTGTCTATGTGTGTGTGTCTCTCTCTGTGTCTGTGTCATCTCTCTCTGTGTGTCTGTGTGTGTGTCTCTCTCTCTGTGTGTCTTTGTGTCATCTCTCTCTGCTTATGTGTCTGTCTGTGTCTCCGTGTCTGTGTTTTGTCTCTCTCTCAAATTGAGCAATCTTTGGAAGAATGTTATCAACCAGTTGGGGTGTTGACTGTTATGTTAGCTGACTCTCTGTGTTGTATTGCATTACATTTATAAGTTTACTAGGTTTTTCCTCTTTCATTTGTACCTGATGATGATTGCTTGTGTTGCAATAGAAAGGTCGTATGCTATTTGCACACAGCGTTGGTGTACGATGCTTTTTGTGGAATATTTAGCTGTTTTTCCCTGGATTTTATGTTTGCACAGTCACATAGTCACTTTAAGATGTTTTCTCGTTCATGTTTTTGTTTTTTGTTTGTTGCGGTTGCATCTTATTCAAGAGCCGAATGGCTCACAGGACTATACCAAATAAATGAAACTGAAACTATTATTTAATTGATTTATTTTACGTGACTTTACCGAAAGAACCAAAAAGTATCTTGCTTAAGTTTTAATTTCTCTTCACCTGGCTCGCTACTTTGTAACTTGGTTTTATTTTAAATATACACAGGTTTTTTTTTTCATTTTTTACCAGGCCACCCCCGCTTGAGCTGCTGTACCGCTCTTGTTTTGAGAAGCGACCTGCCCACAGCAACAATAACAACAAGGTGGGGCTTGTCAACAGCATGGCGGTGTTCACTCTGGACGCGTGGCGGTGTTTACTCTGGACGCGTGGCGGTGTTCACTCTAGACGCGTGGCGGTGTTCATTCTGGACGCGTGGCGGTGTTCACTCTGGACGCGTGGCGGTGTTCACTCTGGACGCGTGGCGGTGTTCACTCTGGACGCGTGGCGGTGTTCACTCTGGACGCGTGGCGGTGTTCACTCTGGACGCGTGGCGGTGTTCACTCTGGACGCGTGGCGGTGTTCACTCTGGACGCGTGGCGGTGTTCACTCTGTACGCGTGGCGGTGTTCACTCTGTACGCGTGGCGGTGTTCAATCTAGATATGTGGTGGTGTTCACTCTAGATGCGTGGCGGTGTTCACTCTGGATGCGTGGCGGTGTTCACTCTGGATGCGTGGCGGTGTTCACTCTAGAGGCGTGGCGGTGTTCACTCTAGAGGCGTGTCGGTATTCACTCTAGACACGTGGTGGTGTTCACTCTGGACGCGTGGCGGTGTTCACTCTGTACGCGTGGCGGTGTTCAATCTAGATATGTGGTGGTGTTCACTCTAGATGCGTGGCGGTGTTCACTCTTAATGCGTGGCGGTGTTCACTCTGGACGCGTGGCAGTGTTCACTCTAGACACGTGGTGGTGTTCACTCTAGATGCGTGGTGGTGTTCACTCTGGACGCGTGGCAGTGTTCACTATGGACGCGTGGCGGTGTTCACTCTCTGCATGTGGAGTGGGGACAACCGGGGGATCCGGAGGGAAATCCACATGACCACGGGAAGAGAGAAACACACGCAAACTAAAAATATACAGCAGGTTTCAGGGTTAGGATGAACCGACGACTTCCTGTATGCCAGGAGAGGTAGTTAACATCTCACCATGGGGAGCGAGAGAGACACGCAACCTCGGGGGTGTTGATTAATCCTCATTGAATTACTTGGATGAGTAAGGAAGCATTAACAGTAAGCGGATGAAAGTGGCCAGGCATGGGTCTGGACACACCACCACCTGTTAACCATGCCAGTGTGTTCCAGTATAAAGTTTGTGTTGGCAGTTAAGTCTATTAACTCTATTGAACACAAAGGTTATATGACAACAATAGTTTGTTTTTGTTTTCCTCTGGAACTTTATAAGAACACAGCACACACATGCAGCTGAAGTCAGATCTGTTCATTCCAGCGTGCAAGGACATCGTGAGCCTGGCTGGCTTCACACCTCTAAGTTGCGATTGAACATTAATTTATACATTTTTGCATAACACAAATAGTATTATTTTCAACACCCTTTGCTTTGTCAGATAAATTTAGCTTTCATAAATATTCCTTTTGTAGCTAGACAGCCAAAATTGTGTGCTCGGAGTTTTAGGTTAACATTCATTTTGAAGATACGAGGGCTTCCAGGCATGTTTATGAACATTCGCCCTCTTATTGTGTGCCAGAACAGCCCGTGTGATGAATTTGGTAAACTTTTTCACTATATCATGAATATATGAATAAGTGTCGACTTATAAGTCATGTGTTACAGTGTAAATATGCATTCCTCTGTGCATCGATACTGATGTGGATATAACTTTTTTTCTGTCTGCAGCTGTCGCTTCCTCTGTCGAATTTGTCTGATGGAGCAAAGGCACTCGGCGCAGCTCGGTGCCAAGAGTCAACAATGCGACCGGTGTGCATACAGCACGGATCGTCCTGGACATTTGACAAGGCACCAGAGAACTCACACAGGAGAGAAACCCTTCAAGTGCACTGTGTGCGGCAACGCGTTTTTAGATTCATATACTCTTGTAAAACACCAGAGAACACACACGGGAGAGAAACCCTTCAAGTGTAGTGTGTGTGGGAAGGCGTTTGCACGTTTATCCACTCTTGTAGCACACCAGAGAACACACACGGGAGAGAAACCCTTCAAGTGCAGTGTGTGTGGGAAGGCGTTTTCAGAGTCATCTACTCTTGTAACACACCAGAGAACTCACACGGGAGAGAAACCCTTCAAGTGCAGTGTGTGTGGGAAGGCATTTGCACAGTCATCTGCTCTTGTAGCACACCAGAGAACACACACGGGAGAAAAACCCTTCAAGTGCAGTGTGTGTGGGAAGGCGTTTGTATGTTCATCTGTTTTTAAAAAACACCAGAGAACACACACAGGAGATAAACCCTTCAAGTGCAGTGTGTGTGGGAAGGCGTTTGCACAGTCATCTGCTCTTGTAGCACACCAGAGAACACACACGGGAGAGAAACCCTTCAAGTGCAATGTGTGTGGGAAGGCGTTTGCACATTCATCTGCTCTTGTAATACACCAGAGAACACACACGGGAGAGAAACCCTTCAAGTGCAGTGTGTGCGGGAAGGCGTTTGTACGTTCATCTGCTCTTCATGCACACCAGAGAACACACATGGGAGAGAACCCCTTCAAGTGCAGTGTGTGTGTGAAGGCGTTTGCACAGTCATCTGCTCTTGAAAGACACCAGAGAACACACAAGCATCAGAAGATCCACAAGGACTGGAGTCTGAAATCAGCTTGTGAAAGTCAAAGTGCCGCAATGAGCCCATCCCTCATCAAACAAGAATCGGAAGAAAATCCTAGCTTGGACACTTTTAAAGGTATCGAGGTGAAATGTGAAGAAGTGATGGTGAAGAATGAAGAAGTGACGGTGAAGAGTGAAGAAGTGATGGTGAAGATTGAAGAAGTGAAGGTAAAATGTGAAGATGATGATTCAACTCCAAAATCGGACATTCACATCGATGGAGGCAACGTGAAGCAGGAGGAGAATTCTGACTGTGAGGCAGAGCGAGGCAACTCCCAGCAGTTTGTGGAAGTGGAGGTGTGGGTGGACTTCCTCTGAGACAATACAAAGTCAAATGGAGACCCGGGAGATGTGTAAACTTGACACAATGTCGCTCCAATAGATGCTACGTTGTCACTGGCCTTTAATGACAAGAATGTGAAGTTGAACAATCAATTGCTAAGTTCAACCTGCAGGGTAAGAGCAGCCAGTCTTTGTGTGGGTTTGGTAGATCTCTAACCAGGAGCGAGAGCCAATAAGCTCCCAAGCATTCACTATGTTTTAATAATTCCATTTATATGGTGCTTAATAGCCCCGGCAATTCGGAGTTTTGTATCGTATCTCGTCTCAAACACTCGAAGAGCATCCCCAGGTAGCAGCTGCCCCTGTGTGGCATAAGGTGGTGGCCCTGCACCGGCCTGCATGTGGACAAGATCCTGTTTGGAATTTGCTCAATTTTGACCCAGACGCCAGCATGCAATGGCCTCGTATTGAAAGGCGCAATAGTATATTGTACATACTGTTAAACAGACGGTGCATATTTTTTTTTAAATAGCTTCTTGTTAATACGATGTAATCTGTTCCAGTATATTTCAGTGCAGTAATTTAATTTTGTTAAAATTACTCCATAATTTAGAATGAATACTTGTATGATTGTGTGTGTACATGTAACATTTTGTCTATAAGGGTCAAACATTGAATAAGTGATGTTAGGACAAAGAGTGTGTTTTGGAATAACCTGTAAAGATAACTCGGGTGAGACCCGTTGTTCTTCTGATACAGGTCAAAGGGTATTTTACAGGTAGGAACAATGTTCCACACTGCCCACCAGGGATTTTTTGTCTGTCTGTCTGTCTGTCTGACTGTCGTGCAACTCGTTCCTTCGGAGTGGGCAGGTAGGAACTTGTTGGACAGCGCATTAGTGCGATCCGTGTTGGATACCATAGTCGTGTTGGAGGTTGTAGCTGTTACTATTGCATCTGATGATGATTCTTGATTTATTGCTGTAGGTATTTTAAGTTCATGCGGCTGCTGCAGCAGGTCGCGCCTGTGCTGTGACGCCGCCTCCTGCGTGTTACACGCGCGCCAATCCACCTGACCTGGTCCTTGAACGGCCACGATGCTGTCGTAATGGCGCACCAGGTGCATGATGTTGAGCAGGGCGTAGACGCCGCAGTCGTAGCCGTTCGGTTGCTGCGGCACAAGCACCGTGGTGATTGCCACGGTGGTGATCGCCACCGGCGTGCTCACCGATTCGGTACGCTCGAGCCGGGCCACTACCTTGCTGGCGAAGGCCGCGATGCTCTTGGCATTGCGCGACTGCCCCCATGCAGCCATTGAGTCTAACAGCATGGCAGTCGACCTTGGTGGGCACGTGGCGTTGACGACCAAGATCTGCCAGTGCGACTGCTCGTGCATTGGTATGATCCACCACCGGCCTGGAAGACACGCCATCGAAGACACAATTCAAGTCGTCGAGATGGCCCGCCAAGAACGTTGTGTACAGGAATGTGTTGAACAGGTGGACGTATGCCGCTCGCGGCAGGCAGTAGAACTGCCCGAACAGGTTGATGATGGTGTCGTTCAACCACTGGCCAGGTTGTAAGCAGCGGAAGTCGTTCGGGAACAGCCTTCCGTACCCCGAAACGAAGACGACGTGTTCGACCGAGACGGGGCGGACAACGTGGAGTGACGCCGGGCGAAGGCGGGCTTGGTCGCCGCTTCACTGCCACAGCAGACTCTTGCGGCGTCGGAGCTGGCTCCTCCGGCCGCGACCATTTCCCGCGCGGGACGAGTGGCTTGCGAGCCTGTGGTCCCGCGCGTGGTTGCCACATGCCGTTTTTGCCAATGTCTATTCGCCATTTCGTCGAATGTATATTCGGCCGCAACGTCTTGAGGTGCGCCTTCCGGAACGAGGGTGCCAAAGGAAAACAACGGAATCGACACGCCTGCCGCACGCGGCTGAACATCACGTACAGCAACTCGAATGACAGATTCGGGCTGCCGCGACTTGACTCCAGCAGGGTGATGATGTACGCGAACGTCGCGCCCTGGCATTTCCATGTGGTGATTGCAAACGACAGGTCGACTGCGTGCATCTCGTAAGCGACCGTGACCTTGCCGATCCGGATCGTCTTCGGCTTGCCTTGGATCAGCCCGATCGGGATGTGGACCGCGTCGACACCACCGTCAGCATCGCGCGGAGCGACGTTGAGATGACGCGGCCATGCGGCCACCGACCCCATGCACGGAGACGATGATATGGTTAGGCGGCATCGGCACGTCAATGACACGGAGGACGCCGCCGTCGTCGCCGCTGTCGCTTTGAGCACGTATGGCGGCGATGGTGGCGCGGCGTTCGTCCGCATTGTCCCACGCAACGGATACCAGCGTGCAGGGCGTGCCATTCACGACATTGTAGACGACGTTTCCGTTGCCATTATCAAGGATCTGGGCAGGGCAGCCAGCGACGAAGTACCCGAACAGCTCGGGATTGTCCTCCTGGCAGAGCAGTGACTGCAGCGAGACAGGAACGTCGCGCTTCAGGCGCCGACGCCACCGCAGAACGTGTCGACCCGTGGCGACGGCGACGTGTACAGCACGTGCAGCATTGATGGCGGCCCGATCGCGATTGCCTGTCGTCCGGCACGTGGATTCCGTGAGCCAGGCCGGATCTGCGGCGATCTCGGTATTGGTAATCGGTGCCGTCAGGCCATTGATTATGTCGTCGGTGATGGGGCGGAAGGCGCAGTCGGCATCCGTCCAGCGGGTCCCCGTCGGGTAACGCCGTGGTAGCGCCCGCATCCCCTGGAGGCGCCGGCAATGATCCGGACAGCCAGTGGCCCAGAGCTGCTCAGTCATCTCGAATACATGGAATCGCTCGAATAGGGAGCGCGCCATCAGGTCTTCCGACGACACGGCGCCGTACATGACGCGATTATAAATCGCGCCCGCATGTAACCGGCAGCTGTATGAAGTCGCCCACCAGGAGGATGGAGATGCCCCCGAAAACCACGCGTGGATTGTATATTGAGGGCAGGCGCTGGTCCAACAGCACGAGGAAGGCAGCCGGCAGCATGCTGACCTCGTTGATGACGACGAGGTGCAAACTGTCGCCGCCGATGACGTTGAAAATCAAGTCCATCAGCTGGCCGGCGTCCAGGTCCTTGACGAACGACTTCCACATGGCGGAAAAAGTCTGCCCCTGGGGCAGCTGGCAGGCGTCGCGGGTCCATTAGGCCCACGCAGGCTCTCATCGTTGAAGACAAAGGCGTCGGGATGGTTTGCGCACAAGTGGAAATACAGCAGCGCCAGAAGCGGATCCTTCGCAAAATTTTGCGACTTCGCCAGGAACCTGACGGTCTCCTCACTAGGGTCCTGCTCAGCGAGAGCGGTCTCGGCCAGAGACGCCAGCATGGCATCCTCAGTATCGACGCTGACGCGTCGCTTCTCGGCCTTTGCGACACGCGCGCGCTCCAGTCGGGCAGCATGCTCTTCGGGCGTTTCGTCCTTTATTGTGCGCCCGCCGCTGTACTGTGGACAGACGTTGCCGATGGTTGCGAACATCCCCACTATCTCCACACCGCCGATGGTTGCACTGAACGTCAGCGATCACGCCAGCAAACTTTTGCAGTCAGGCAAACTGCAATATGCCAAGACAGTCACAGTCACTGAACTGCGCAGTGCACAACAGACAAATATGCACGACAGACAGACAGACAAATAATCCCTTTTCACACTCACGATGTATGTATCATGTCAGAATTATTTATAATTAATAAATGCCAAACAGAATTTTTCAAATTAATAAATGGCAACCTCGTGTCTTACCCACAAATCTAGCAACTACCCAAAGTGTTGAGTAAGCACGTAAAATATATTCATCAACTGAAGTTTATTATGCTCCTGACAAATAAACAATGCACGTGAGATTTGATAATTTACGATGCATGTACATTACATGCCAGTGTTCATCATCATCATCAGCCATGCTCAATCGACTGCTGGGAGAAAAGGTTCCAAAATATTGTCATCATTCTTCATGATCCTGCGATCCACTCAGCTCCTGCGCATTAGATGATCTCATTGCTTCATCTCTGTGGTGGTTATTCTCTCAGGTGTGTTTTCTCCTTCGGCTGATATTCCATCCCAAGTTCTGTCCACTTGTAATTATCCCTTTTAGCCACATTGTGTCTTGCCCAAGCCTGATTAAAACTCAATAAGCATTTTTGCAATGTTGCATTGAGGATAAAGTAAAGTAACCAAAAAATAACTGTATGAATAAAAAATGAGATGGTCAAAATGAATTAAAATAATTAAATCATGACTGTAAATCAATCACAATTAATTGAATCACTGGAAAGTGTGCTGGGAGTGGGGGTGGACTCCAGATAAATCGTAAACATGGCCACAGGCAGCCATTGCCACCATGCACACATGCCCAGTTAGGGATGTTCATTGAATTTTTAAGGGTTTTACGATAATTGCATGCACAAAAGCCTATTAAAAAAACCATTACCAATCTTCACCACACCCACAATGACCGGAGTGAAGTATGGTCAAAACAAGCTCAATGACTGACATGGCGTGGTTAGGCCTTCATCTCGCAGTGGCTTGACCAAGTGGTGTACGTTTATTACTAGCAGTCGCCGCCCGCTTGGTTGGTGGAGAGTTGAAAGTGGCTGGACACAATATACATGTTTTGGTGATTGTTTTATGTTTATTTTTGTGAGGTTATATGTATTTTAATGAGACGCTCAATCGACAATATTCAATAATGCAACTTATTCAAATATAGAATGCAACTTATTCAAATATCTGGCGATACACGATATTGATGCAGCTAATCTGGCTGTGACGGTCCCACCTGATGACGGAGACTTGTGTTGCCTCCGAAACGTCGTGAATTTTTTTTTTTTTTTTGTTTTTTTTTTTGTTTTGTTTTATTTTACTTTCATTACTTTTAATGTTTTACCTACGTGACTTTACCGGAAAAAAACCTGAGAATATGATACACGATATTCTTCGTGTACACTCCGTCTTCCTCCTCGTCGTCAAGTCCCTCAATAAGCGCCTTGATGTTGGATCTTGCCGTGACTCGCGATAGTGCCACGTACAGTTGGCCGTGCGAGAAACATGGCGTTGATAGATATAATCCCAGGTTTGCCTTTGCGCCTTGTTTATGGTCATCGCGAAGGCTGGGACAATGGGGAACTGCTTGCGCGGAAGTCGAAATGGGAAGTCCTTTGTGTCGTCGCTGATGAAGATGATCCAAGGAATCAACACCTCACCGTTATGGGTTCCTGTCATGATAGTCGCGTGAATGACGTGTGGCTTCATTTCCACGATGCGAAGCCGTGTTCCGTTGCACAGGCCAGCGTCCGGGTTCAAGTTGCGCATCATCATCACTGGGATGCCTTTGTTGAGGATCAACTTGTGTGGCAGAACCCTGTTGATGTTCACCGAGTTGAGGACCTCTGTCTCAAAGAATGCTGACCCTGCTCTCTCGTCGTCCTCAACCGAATCTGTAGACAGGTACACTTGTGGAGCTTCTCTGAGGCGATCCGCGACAGCCTCATTCACTCGCTGCACAGCGGCATTGGTCGGCGTCAGAATAGTGCGGCGAGCGAAGTAGTCGTTCGTTGCCACCGTAGGGTAATTCAATTCATCTGCACTGTACATGGCATCGACAATCCTCTTCAACCCGAGTGGCACGGGCAGATGACTGCCGTCCTCATCTCCGTCTGTCTGGGTCGTATTCAGGATTGTCGATCACCATGGCACGCGGAATCTTCATGCAATCCGGACCGAGGTCTGGATCAACTTCATGCCTACCCTCTCCGACTTCCAAAAGAAAATCTGAAAAGGCAGCAAGTTCTGTGGCTGATTCTTGGTTCTCTGCGCACTGGACTCTCATGTTCACAGTCAGATGAACTTTCTTTAAGTTCGACCGCATGTCGGACGACTTGAAACACGCATCCACAGTATCAGCTGGTGTTCCTTTCTTGACAACTGGAAGAATCTGTCGAAAGTCACCGGACAGGACAACCACTTTGCCTCCAAACGGTTCATGCAGATTGTCCAAAATATCGCGAAGCGTGCGATCCACCGCTTCAAACGCAAACCGGTGCGTCATTGGGGCTTCATCCCAAACGATAAGACTTGCCTCCTTGATAAATGCTTTGAGCTTGGACTGTTTGCTAATGAAGCATGTGGATATGTTCGTCGGTTTCAACGGGATCTTGAACGTGGAATGCGCGGTACGGCCGCCTGGAAGCAGCAGCGAGGCAATGCCGCTGGAAGCAACAGCAATCGCAATCTTGCCTTGAAGACGTATCTTCGCCAGCACATGGTTGAGCAGCGTGGACTTCCCCGTGCCGCCCGGACCATCGATGAAGAACAGCTTTTGATCGGGTTGACTGTCTTCGACTGAGCCAACAATTTCGTCGTAGATTTCTCTCTGGTTCGTGTTGAGTCTGTCAGCACGTTCTATGATGTCTTGTAGCTCGTTTCTATCATATCCTTCCAATTCGCGGCAGATATGGTTGTTCTCAAGCAGCGAGTCCAAGACCAAGTGTGGGTACTCGGAAAGCTGCGGGAGGTCGTCAAAGTCCGACAGAGCCATCCCACCTGCCGTGAGGAACTCGTGGAGGCTGTGAAGGGTCTTGAACTTTACCATTTCTTTTATTTTCTTTGATGCTGCTAATCCTGCATAATGCACGGGTATAAGTAGTACTAATCACATACCTGCATTTCCCATATCCCCTCCCTTTGATGCTGCTAATCCTGCATAATGCACGGGCATAAGTAGTACTAATCACATACCTGCATTTTCCATAAATATGCTAAATTTCTCTTGATATGCAAATTATTTTGTCAAGGCGCCCTTTCCCCCCCTTCCAACCCAGCTTATATATATGCTCCAAGCACGTGTGCTGTTTCATTCAGACGCTGTCGCCTCGACAGACCTGGTTTTCACCTGAGGACGGCTGCTTGCGTTGTGGCCAAAACGTCGTGAGAGTTATTTTATCATGTTTTATTTTTCATTATTTTATTACTTCCCTTCTACGTGACTTTACCGAAAGAACCAAGAAGATTTACCATTTCTTCTTTGTTGGTCAGCTGGCGGTACTGGTACTCGTAATCGCGAGCCAATTCGTCGTAGAATTTATCCCAGAGAACCTTCGTATCTGCTGGCATGGAATACAGCAGAATCGTAGCGAAGAGTTGACGAAGCTGGTACGGCATCTGAAAGAGTGAGGCTTCTTCCAGACACGCAACCCATTCGCGATCGCTCTCAAGGTAGCCTGCTCGCATTACTGCTTCCAGCGGTTTGTTTTGCTTTATTTTATTCGTAACGCACCATCCATATGCGCTCCACCATCCACCATGCCCTTGCATCGCAAATACACAGCTCCGGTGTGCGTCAGCGTGTGCGCCATCCACAGTGACATTGGTCAGCAATTGCACCGTTCCGATCGCACACAGGTTGGCCCCTGCATCCTCCGTCTGTATGTACACACACAGACAGATGCGCTATGGGGCCACCTATTTTTTTCTTATATTAAAATGTATTTTGTTGGTGTTTTTACGTTTACGTATTCCCATTGTGGGTGTTTTACGCATGCATCAGATTTTTGGGTTCCTCACATATGGTATCAGAGGTGTGGGTCACTCCATTTTCTCAATCGAACAATAACGGGGATCGTTTCAGTTATTACAGCTTGCAGATAGAAACATTGCATGATCGTACACTAATAATGACAGAATTTGTACCCCAGTGGAGGGCATCCCCCACCCGGCGCTTCTTACCGGTACTGTGAGACTTACAAATCCAGACCTCTCCTCCTGAACCGTTCACAATACCCTGTGGTAGTACCATAATCATCTCAATAAAGTGATCACTTTCCAATGCCCATTTTGATCCCGGGAGTTACCCGGGTGGTGTCACACTGTACTCATTGTTTTGGCATGTCGCAAATTCCGATATGGCTTGTTCAACGGCCAGAGAGTGACAGCGGCGGGGGCCGGGCTGCAACCTTTTTTGACAGTTTATTACATTTCAAAGTGCATGGGATTGGCACTCCAAAACATGATAAATGTACAGTAACGCCAACTGCATCCGTGGCAAACATGATACGAGGACACATGCTGCATATTATGCAACACATGCCCTTACAGCAGCTGCATGCACAACATCTCAATTACACAACCGAAGTAGACAGCAAGCCGTCCATGGAGACGTGATCAACGTCAATACATAATAATAATAATGGTAATAAGCCGGATAAACCAAAAAGTACCCATTGTACCCATCAAACAGTCAGCTGGGTTGCCCCATGGGGGTATTGACCCATGGGCGAAACTGTAGGGGGCGCTACGCAACTGGCCGTGGTCCCGGCAGGTGAATCTGCCAGCTCATTCCGCTAAGACTCAATGTATAGCGACCCCTGCCTACTCGTAAGGTAAAGTTGTTTGGGGACTCCACTAATCGCAGCACGCAGCACCCATTTTTTTTACATAAATTTACGTAATATTACCGTAACTACCATTCGCACACTTGCATTCACACCACACTCACACAGCGCAGGGTCTGCGCCCACAGTGCACTGCACCACTGCGGCGCAAACCTTGCCAGACCTATGCTTTCGATCTCTTCCGGCTGTTTTATTTTTATCGACTCAGAGTGAGCTGTCTGGGCGGGCCAGTAAATAAACAAATATACGTACGGCCACGCACGCAGAAGACCAAACCAGCGTAGTTGTTTAAGATATTGTTTATATTGTATATATAATGATCAGAACAATGACAGTGCAACATGCGTCTGTAAAAATGCATCCCATGCGCCAAGCAGTTTGATCAAGCACTCAAAAAGTAGAAGATTATAGATTCCATGACTTAGGAATCAATACAATATTCCATAAGCAAACGGTAGAAATCGATAATAAAAGTGCAGGAGATACAAAACACTGAGTACTCTTTGCCAGTACTCTAACTTACAATACGATATTATTTGTGCATAGGCAGCTTACTCTGCGTCAAGAGATACGAGAGAAAAGCTTATCAATATACTCATGGTCCTTTTAGTGATAAAGGAAATATATGTGGAGTCACGTACCGCCTTGAAGACTCTTAATAGAAGACTCTTAATATTTACGTTGAAGCCTATTCGCCATTGCTTGAAGCAGCATCGGTGGGGGAGGGAGAGAGCACAGAGGTGGTGGGGTGGGAAAGGACTGGCACCAAGATGCCCTCGAGTGGCATGGGAGAGTTAACGCAGCAAATAATATGCACGACAGACAAACAAATAATCCCTGGTGGGCAGTGTGGAACCTGTTGTTCCTACCTGTATAAAAATAACTTGACTTTAGGTAGCCAGGCAGCTAGCCCCCTTAACTATCCCCCCCCCTCCCTTAGGCCCCTCTCCTGACCACCCCCCATATCCTTAGGCCCCTCCCCTGACCACCCCCCCATATTCTTAGGCCACTCCCCTGACCCCTCCCTTAGGCCCCTCCCCTGACCCCCCCTCCCTCAGGCCCCTCCGCTGACCCCCCCCCTCAGGCCCCTCTCCTGACTCCCCCCTTCCTTAGGCCCCTCCCCTGACCCTCCTCCCTTAGGCACCTCCCCTCTCCGTACCCGGCAGTAGGTCTCCACCAATCAAAGAGCTGTTTATATTATATATTAATATATTTATTTATGCACGACAGACAGACAAAAAATCCCTGGTGGGCAGTGTGGAACATTGTTCCTACCTGTATAAATGTAAGAATCTGTATAGCATAATAGCATATTTCACGTAGAATCTCTTGAGCAAGGGCATGCAGGTTGTCCCTGTAGGGTGTTGGTAGTCCCATAGACGTGAAGTATTTTCCAGCAATAAAGTTCAGTTTGTCGTGAAGGAGGATGAGGGCCTGTTTGAAGATAACGTCAGAAAAGTTGACGTCCAGGTTTGTATTTTGTTATTGAGCTCCATGGAGGATGTCCACACTCATACCCTCTTTGTATTTTGCCAGAGTCCCATGGGGTTAGATGGGCTGCAAACTTGAAGATTCATGCAGAAGAGCAATGTCAGTTGGAAAGGGGACTGACCAACAGAAGCTTCTGTCATAGCTTTATGAATAAGGTGATCATGCGCAAGAATTACACGAAGATTGCAAGCTTCCCTGTAGGTTTTACAGACAACTCGTTCCACTTTTTATAGGTCTTGGAAAGATCTGTGCCTTTTGGCAACATGGAAAAGCATTGGGAGAAAATAGCACTGCTGATTGTTGGGATGAACTGTGCAGACTCGTCCGAAGGCATCTGATTCACCGTCATCAGCACTTCGCTTCCATTTTTTTAGCAGTCCATGTGTAGTGGGTTCGAATTAGGTGCACACACATGCAGCTTGGAGGCAACACTATTTATTAAACGGTAAGTAATATAACACTGTACATGAGGTGGTGACCACCTTCCTCAACTCACTAACACTCTGGAACACGACACAGACTGGACCAGGCAGGCAACGGCCTGCCTGGTCCAGGACGACGACCCGGGACTTGAGGACTGATGATGTCGTCTTCACTTCGGAGTTTAACAGCCTCGCTCTGCGTTCACACCACGCTTATATCTGCTCTGGCGTGGCCGGCTCTGCCCAGGCCACACCTCCCTTCCCAGGCCACGCCTCCCTTCCCCCACCTCACGGGAGGTCTGGGTCCCTCCACCACGTGACCCCCCCAGGCACCCTCTTGGGGCCCCCAGCCCTCGTACGGGCCGACACAGTAGTGACGTCTTATGTCACTACATCACCCCCCCCTCTGTATAAACACACAGCCGTCCCCGGCTGTAACACAACTGTGAAACATCGAAAAGGTGTGCCTCTGAACCAGCAACATCAATAAATAACCGGCGACCGATAAGAAATACAATCACGTAATATACACAGAATCGACGAGGGTAAAAGGAAGGGAACCGCATAGAAAATGGGGAATTAACAACAACAAATATACATGAAAACTGGCTAACCCACTTACGCTCCAGCACAGCCTCCCCGTAAGAATCACCGACATGTGAGTTTGGCCATTGGAACGACGGCGTAGGCAATGAGCAAGGCGTCTGAGAGCCATGTAGAGCAGCCAGTCTTCCATGAGTACATGTGGCCGGGCCCCCCCAGGGGAGGTGCACACACCCCCCCTGGAGGCCCTGGGGAGCCAGAAGCGGCCCAAAGGGCACGGCCCCTCCCCAGGAGTTAAGAACAGGAGGAGCAGGAGTAGCTGACGCATGCTCCACTCCCTCCCCCCCCCCCAGTCCATAGCCGGTCGGCATAACCGGCGACTCCAAGGTGCCAGGTAGATACTGCCTCCTGTGACGAGAAACAAACCCTCCTGAGGCATCACTCAACGAACACTCGCCTCCGCTCTTCGGACATGACAGTCACCCGTTAGCACCCCCCCGCCTTTCCGACGTGGGGTCTCCATCCTAAAACCGTGCACATCGGCCATATCGGGGGGGGGGATTTCCATGTTACCACCCCACCGCCTTTCCGACGTGGCGTCACAACCAGTAGCACGCGTCGGCCATATCGGGGGGGGGGAATTTCCATGTTACCACCCCACCGCCTTTCCGACGTGGCGTCACAACCAGTAGCACGCGTCGGCCATATTGGGGGGGGGGAATTTCCATGTTACCACCCCACCGCCTTTCCGACGCGGCGTCACAACCAGTAGCACGCGTCGGCCATATCGGGGGGGATTTTAACCCAGTCGCTCTCCAAGACTTGCATCGCAGCATATAGCTGTACCGACCGAGCTGAGACGACCCATCGTTCACTCACTGCACAACATGCACCCTAACAACTGAAGGGATACAGTTACACGTAACAGGACAACTCCACCTGAACACTACGAATCTCCAGCCCACTGTTTCAACGCGCCCCGGAGGGTCTCAACCTCCGAGCTGTCAGTTCAAGCCGTCAGCCATTGCATGACGGGACCACACTCTACGAGCCATGTGAGCGCACAGCCCACTAGGCTAGACATGCCACGGAGTGTTTCAATCTCCGGGCTGTCAGGTAAAGCCGTCAGACATAGCATGACGGGACCACACTCTCCGAGCCATGTGAGCGCACAGCCCATTAGGCTAGACATGCCACGGAGTGTTTCAATCTCCGGGCTGTCAGGTCAAGCCGTCAGCCATAGCATGACGGGACCACAACGTTCGTGTTAGACACGCAACACTCCCTGGGCCATCCTGGTCAGGATCTGCGCCCCAAGATAGGTGACAGCCAGCACCACAATTCCAAATCCCTGGCAGCATGTCACCATCGCAATCGAAATGCTCCATACCAATGACGGCAGAGCCACAAACCAAGGCAGTCATCCCCCACACAATCGCAATTTAACACCATCACAACACATACAATTTGAATTAGGATCCAATGCCGAACAGGTACGCACAATTTGTGACGATCCAGAATATTCAATGGTCACAAAAAAACACCTCACATCCCGTATCCCGTACACATCATCTCCGAGACTCGCATTGCAGCATGCAGCTGTACCAACCGAGTTGAGAGAGCAACGCAATTTGACGGCAATTAACGGAAACACACCCCCGATCCATGTAGAACACAAGAGGCATTCCCGCACAAAAGACATCATATGTGCAACAACGGGACAGGAACCAACCAGTGAGTTTGAAACACACCGAACCTGTCATTTCAAAATCCCCTTCAACATTAACCATGGGACTCAATCGCCGAATTGATTAATACCGTATATGCAGTATACGAAGTTCGTACAGTCAATCATTTGGAGCAATGCTACATCCATGGCAACACACACAATCAATACTCCAGACAATCCGTACATAGTAAATAATTACAAGCAATTACCCAACAGTCCATACACCTTAAAACACTCTCGAGCAAAGATCCATGCGGTCTGTACCTTGGCAACAATGACGATCAAAGTTTCTGACAGTTACACGTGACAATCACGAGCGAAACTCCATACAGTATACACAATAACAATGGCGATTTCGCAACAAAATGATGTAACAACACGAGTCATTAACACGGCAACCTACAGGATATCAACGGAGCTCGGGACACCCAACAACGAATTAATCATTAACTACACCCTGAGGATACCGATCTCGACGCCGTAATTAACAACAACACTGTTACAAGCAGACACCCGCATGGACGCCGCGTCAATTTATCACGCACACAACCGGACGAACACGCTCCGCAACCCAGCGAGTAAAAAAAAACACGCGATCGCAACCCAGCACATGCAAGATGGGTGGAGTTATTATTATTTTTCTTGGGGCCGGGTGCTTGTCATGTCACGACTCGCCTGGCAAACTGTGAATAGCGGAGGGCGGCAAGGTGGAGCACTGGGACACCCCGAAGAATCTTGCATGGTGAATACGGCCTGCTCTTGCGCCACCCGAACGTGTGGACCTCCCCCTCCGCAGGCGTTGATGTCGGCGGGAGCGGCATTTCGGCAGCAGGAGCGGCGTTTTGGCGGGAACAACGCGCCGACCAGCCGCCGAAATGGCGGGAGCGGCGCTTTGGCGGGAACAGCGCCCCGACCAGCCGCCGAGTTGGCGGGAGCGGCGTTTTGGCGGGAACAGCGCCCCGACCAGCCGTCGAGTTGGCGGGAACAGCGCCCCGACCAGCCGCCGAAATGGCGGGAGCGGCGCTTTGGCGGGAACAGCGCCCCGACCAGCCGCCGAAATGGCGGGCCCACAGTGTGGCCCGCATGCCCGGGCCTCCCCCGCCAGCCCCCGCAGCGACGATGGTGTCCTCTCCCCGCGGCTCCGTCGCTCCGTTCCCAATGGCGGCGAAGCAGCAGTGCGATGCCAGTCCCGCCGCTCCGCGTGCAGTGCCATCTCTCTCTGTCACCGGGGCTGCCATCCCCGGGGCTGTCCGAAGGATGGTCGTCACACCGTCCCCGTCGTACGAAGGCGTCCAGGTGAGTTTCATATTTGTTTTTTGTGTGCCCATTTTACTTCCCTAGGATAACACCTAGCAATATTTATTTTTCCACAACTTCTGACGCCAAATGTAGTGGGTTCGAACCCCACTTCTGACACCAAATGTAGTGGGTTCGAATTAGGTGCACACACACGCAGCTTGGAGGCAACACTATTTATTAAACGGTAAGTAATATAACACTGTACATGAGGTGGTGACCACCTTCCTCAACTCACTAACACTCTGGAACACGACACAGACTGGACGATGACCCGGGACTTGAGGACTGATGATGCCGTCTTCACTTCGGAGTTTAACAGCCTCGCTCTGCGTTCACGCCACGCTTATATCTGCTCTGGCATGGCCGGCTCTGCCCAGGCCACGCCTCCCTTCCCAGGCCACGCCTCCCTTCCCCCACCTCACGGGAGGTCTGGGTCCCTCCACCACGTGACCCCCCCAGGCACCCTCTTGGGGCCCCCAGCCCTCGTACGGGCCGACACAGTAGTGACGTCTTATGTCACTACACATGTATAGTAGGAGGGAACTTAATGGTAGAGCAGGTTGGCAGCAAATGGGTCACTTGGGCACAAAACCAAGAACGCCATAAGGGTGGTATCTTGTAGAGCCAGGGCCTGTTGTTGGGCATTTCCTTTGGTGACATAGATGCGTTGACCATTTTGGAGGTGAAGTGCCAAATGGACGACTGGGGGAACGGTCATGGATGGGGAAGCCAAGAATTAAGCAAATGGCCTCATTGTTGCTGATGTATCTTGCTTGGAAAAAAAGTTTTGGGTCATGCACACTTTGCCCGTCTGTTTTTTAAGGCAAAGACAACAATGTCAGAGCCTTTTTACTTAAAAATGTCATGGTGAAATTTCCCACTTTTTTATGTAATATATAGGATACTAAGGCTAAGCACACCCGAGGATTGTACTTTTGTTGAAAAATGAAGCTGTAAAAATTTGGCCATTATTGGCCAAAACGGCATAGGTTAGCATGCCGATTTTCTATATTGGGACGTGAACATTTCATCATAAAATGTTCCACTTTTAATCTAACACATAGCATACTAAGGGTAAATACAATAGATGAATGAACATTTTGTTGAAAAATTAAGCTATGAAAATGTGGCTTATTTTGGATAAAACTGGCATAAGTACCCGATTTTCCTTTTGGGACGTGAAAATTTAATCATGAAATTTCTCACTTTTAAAGTAATTTAGAGCATACTAATGCTTAACAAAATGGAGGAATTCAGTTTTTCTTGAAAAATCTAGCTATGAAAATGTAGCAAATTTTGGCCAAGAACGGCATTGGTAAAGTATGCCGATTTGATCTTTTTACTTCAAATTTCATCGTAAAATTTTCCACTTTTAATATAATACATAGCATACTAAGGCTAAATACAATAGAGGAATTAACTTTCGTCCAAAAATAAAGCTGTGAAAGTTGGGCATATTTGGCCTAAAATCGGCACAGTATGCCGACGTAATATATAGTCTACTCAGGCTAAACACAACCAAGGAATGCACTTTTCGTTGAAAAATAAAGCTAGGAAAATTGGATACATTTTTCCAAAAAACGGCATCGGTTAGTATGGCGATTTTCTTTTTATGGACGTGAAAATGTCATCGTGAAATGTCGCCAGCGGTGTGCTGGAGAGCCAAGCCACAACATCTACAAAGTGCTGCTCACAGCAAGCAGCACCGATGGAAGTCGTCACGGCACCCGAGGGGGTGGGTGGCCAGCACCACGCACGGCCGCCTTTGTCTCCCTTGTGGCGATTTTTACACACCGAACCGGGTACTCGTTTGAAGCTGAGTCGAAACTCTCGCTCCCTTTATGTCAACAAACTTGAACTCTGACCCCGCTCTCTGACGTCACCGCTCAGCGTGACCTCATCAGGCGTCAAACGCCAGGGGGAGGAGTTCCTTGCTAGTGACGTCATGTCACCCACACCCGACCACCGCGCTCTGGAGCGTGACGTCACCTCCGCTCGGCCGCTGTCGATATCTGTCCCATTGCCAATCCTTATTTGGGCAAAGCCACGCCCGGTAACTGGCGGCTCATTAACATAATGTTTTCGTGAAAGTCGTCGCGAGTTTCGAGCCGCTCATTGTGGGAGGGGAGTGTCATCGTACCCCGCAAGTGACGTCATGTCGCCTGCTGCCGCGTGACATCGCGAGGAACCAGGAAGTTGCCGCTCCGCCCATGCACTGACATCCGAGGTGAGAAATTCTCATCGCGGTGGTGGTTGTGGTGGTTGTTTTTGTTGTTTACCGAGGTAGAGCCTCGCTCTTTCTCTCGTAGGGATGTCAATTGAGTATCAGCGAGCATGGAAGCGATGTCCAGGTTGGAACTTTACAACGCGGGGCCTTGCCTCCTGCCCTCGCCTGATCGCGTTTGCTTCAATAGCACTGGTAAAAACACTTTATCTGGCATAAGGTATTCCAACGTGTTTAAGGTTATTTTGGGGTGCTGATTCCAAATCTGGCATCAGTTTTTGTCTATCACAGGTTTTTGAGATAACAAATATTTCATTTTCAATAAAAACAGCAAATGTATGCTCCTATACAAATAGCTAAACAGACATCCATACAAGAATAAGATAAGATACAATATACAATAATAATGAAACAAACATTTAATGAGCCGTAGCACAAAGTTGTGAGAGTGACTGCATATCAATTTGAGTGAATGCATATTACCATGTAAGAATTGAATTGTGAAGATAAGAAAGATATGTACAAAAAGGTCATTCACAATAGTGATGTTACATCTGCCTAAACGACCTCTTCTTTGACGATCTCCGATGTACAGCTTGTGGTGGAATACCTCTCATCAAGGACCAGCAGTAATCTGCCGTCATGTTTGAGTCCCATCGGCCTTGGTAACGTTCTTCCATAACTTTAATGTCTTGATGAAAGCGTTCACCTTGCTCTTCGCTCACGTGACCCATGTTCTCTGGAAACTGGGCCAAGTGACTATGTAAGTAGTGAACCTTGATGCTCATTCTACATCCAAGTGCTTGGAAACTCAAAAGCAGCTCCGCCACAATCTCTCGATAATTGTCTGCTTTCCTGTTCCCAAGGAAATTCCGCACCACATCAGAGAATGCATTCCAAGCTCTAGCCTCTGCCGCAGTCATTGTTGTAACAAAGTGTGTATCCCTGATGAGTATTCTTATTTGAGGGCCATCAAATATTCCTGCCTTTTTCTTCTTGGCACTGAGACTTGAAAAGGTTGAACATATATAGCTGAAGCAGTCTCCAGTGTGATCAAGAGCTTTGACGAATTGCTTCATTAACCCAAGTTTTATGTGCAGTGGGGGAAATACAATTTTATTCCTATCAACCAGAGGCTCATTTTTGATGTTCTTGTCACCAGGCGTCAAACTGATTCTTGGTGGCCAGTTCTTTTTAACCCAGTGTTCTAATGTAGCCCTACTGTCCCAGTAGCACAGGAAACAAGGGTATTTGGTGTGACCTCCTTGCTGACCCAGCAGAAAATTAACCATTTTCAAATCAACACAAATTAGCCATCCATGAACATGGTATTCCAATCTATCCAGAACAATCTTGATGTTGGCATACTCTTCATTCATTTTTACAGAGTATCCTATTGGGATTGAATCATATATATTTCTGTTGTGAAGTAACACACATTTCAAACTCCTTTTACTACTGTCAATAAAAAGTCTCCATTCACTTGAATCATATGCGGGCAGTCCCATATTGAGAAGAAGCCCTTCAACATCATTACAATAAACAAGTTGACCATCTGAAGGAAGTACTTTCGCAGTGCTGCTTCTCTGTTACGATAAAAGGAGACACTAGTGCCAGGTCTGAGTAGTCTTTTTTCTTGCAGCCTGGAAGGCAACAATTCAGCAGACTGCTTTGACAAATACAAATCTCTTACAAGATCATTCAATTCAGGCTGACTAAACAGAGACATTTTATCAAAATCTGCATCAGATGGCGTATATTCGATCTGAGCATCATCATCTGTAGAAGCAGGTAAACAGGGATTCAACATCAATTGCTGGTAGCTCAGTAAATACAGGCACAGGTATTTCTTCACAGTGCTCAACTGGTCGTCTGGCAGATGGGATATCTGGGTATTACAAGTGTTGTTTGTTTTTCTTATTGAAACCTTTTACATTGACAAGGCAGAAGTAGCAGTTATCCAAATGGTTTGTAGCTTTTCTCCAAACCATTGGCACACCAAACTTCAGCTTAGCTTTCTTTCCTTTAGACCATGATCGCAAAGTTTCAACACAGGTTTTACACACTTTGTGAGGAGCCCAATTTTTGTCTTGGTCTCCAAGTCGTACTTTAAAGTAGGCAAGATAAACCTTCTTGACAAAGATATTGATGTTGTGCCTTTGATCCTGCAAAGTGAAGCTGTCACAGATGTAGCAGAATATATCTGGGTCATTACTGCATTTCCTTCTTTCGGATGTTGTAGCCATTGTTAGATCACGCCCTGCAGAAGAAAAATATTAAATAAATGTGGATATCTACATAAAATCATATTATAAACACACTATCCTAAAAATACAGCACCATATTTTAACACGAAAGCAGTCACTGACTCGCAACAACTTGCAATCATAAGTGACAGAGTTAATTTCGGGTAAAATCAATGAAAATGGGGTATGCCGATAGCATAAAAATTAAATGTGATAGAGCAAATCTGAGATCAAATTTGGATTCAGCACCCTAAAATTATTATTTGGTTCTTTCGGTTAAGTCACGTCTAAAGATAAAATAATAAATTAAATTAAATAATAGAATACGACGTTTCGATTGCAACACAAGCAATCATCATCAGGTATAATGAAATAGCGACATAAAATCTAACCAGAAAACTATAGACAGACATATTAGCAAACAGATATCACCAAGATACATAGCGGGAGCAACACAGGTAACAGAGAGGGGTGATCGTCTCTGTGGGGTGGCCTTAAATAGACGGAGGGGGGGGGGGGCGGAGGCAGAGAAATACGTAATCAACCAGGCTATGCGTTAATTGTGTGTTGACCGACCCTCTGTGTTGTATTACATTACATTTCGATATTTTTACTAGGTTATTTAATTTTAGTGTGTCCTCCTGATTTTCAGGCTTACTTGCCGTGCAGCACCACGTCTGTTGACCACTCATTGATATGCAATTTTTTTCTCTAACCCACCTTCCTTCTCTCTGCCTCCGCCCCCCCCCCCCTCCGTCTATTTAAGGCCACCCCACAGAGACGATCACCCCTCTCTGTTACCTGTGTTGCTCCCGCTATGTATCTTGGTGATATCTGTTTGCTAATATGTCTGTCTATAGTTTTCTGGTTAGATTTTATGTCGCTATTTCATTATACCTGATGATGATTGCTTGTGTTGCAATCGAAACGTCGTATTCTATTATTTAATTTAATTTATTATTTTATCTTTAGACGTGACTTAACCGAAAGAACCAAATAATAATTCCTGCAGTCACGAAAGTTCTAAAATTAAGATTGAACCACTTCTACGGGGAAGTTTTAAGCTTATCTTTTTTCTCTCTCTCTGGCGACTTGTTTTCTCTGCCTGTGTCCTCTTTAGAATGTTCACACTTAAATTCTAACTTAGCAATCTTTGAAATACGTAATCAACCAGGCTATGCGTTAATTGTGTGTTGACCGACCCTCTGTGTTGTATTACATTACATTTCGATATTTTTACTAGGTTATTTAATTTTAGTGTGTCCTCCTGATTTTCAGGCTTACTTGCCGTGCAGCACCACGTCTGTTGACCACTCATTGATATGCAATTTTTTTCTCTAACCCACCTTCCTTCTCTCTGCCTCCGCCCCCCCCCCCCTCCGTCTATTTAAGGCCACCCCACAGAGACGATCACCCCTCTCTGTTACCTGTGTTGCTCCCGCTATGTATCTTGGTGATATCTGTTTGCTAATATGTCTGTCTATAGTTTTCTGGTTAGATTTTATGTCGCTATTTCATTATACCTGATGATGATTGCTTGTGTTGCAATCGAAACGTCGTATTCTATTATTTAATTTAATTTATTATTTTATCTTTAGACGTGACTTAACCGAAAGAACCAAATAATAATTCCTGCAGTCACGAAAGTTCTAAAATTAACCCTAAAATTAGTCTAAAACAGCTGCAAAAGTCCAGGCCAGAATTTTTTTTTGTTGACCAGTGTTATCTCGCTTAAGTTGAATTTGTCTTCACCTGGCTCGCCACTTTGTAACGTTGTTTTACTTTAAATATTAACACAGTTTTAATTTTTTACCAGGCCAAGCCCGCTTCAGCTGCTATACCGCTCTTATTTTCAGAAGCGATCTGCCCACAACAACAACAACACAAGGTGAGGCTCGTCAACAGCATGGCGGTGTTCACTCTGGACGCGTGGCGGTGTTCACTCTAGACGCGTGGCGGTGTTCACTCTGGACGCGTGGCGGTGTTCACTCTGGACGCGTGGCGGTGTTCACTCTGGATGCGTGGCGGTGTTCACTCTCTGCATGTGGAGTGGGGACAACCGGGGGATCTGGAGGAAATCCACGCGACCACGGGGAGAGAGAGAGACACAAACTCCAAATATACAGCAGGCGTCAGGGTTGGGATCGAACCCTCGACTTCCTGTATGCCAGGAGAGGAAGTTAACATCAAACCACGGAGAGAGAGACATGCAGCCTTGGCGATGTTGATTGATCCTCAATGAATTACTCAATGAATTACTTGGTGGAGTCAAGCATTAATAGTGAGCGGATGAAGGTGGCCAGGCATGGGTCTGGACACACCACCTGTTAATCATGCCAGTGTGTGACAGTGTAAAGTTTGTATTTGCAGTAAAGTCTTAACTCTATTGAACACGGAGGTTATATCAAAGCAGTAGTTTATTTTTGTTTTTCTCTGGAACTCTTTGTAAGAATGGAAACAGTCAAGAAGTTGACACAGCACACAATGCAGCTGAAGTCAGATCTGTTCATCCCAGCATTCAAGGACATCGTGAGCCTGGCTGGCTTCACACCTCTAAGTTGTGATTGAACATTCATTTATGCAATTATGCATAACACAAATAGTTTTATTTACAACACCTTTTGCTATGTCAGCTGAATTTTGCTTTTATAAATATTTGTTTTGTAACCAGACAGCCGAAATTGTGTGCTCGGAGTTTTGGGATAACATTCATTTTGAAGATACTAGGGCTTCCAGGCATGTTTATGACCATTCACCCTCTCATTGTGTGCCATAACAGCCCGTGTGATGAATTTCGGAAACCTTTTCACGATATGAATAAGTATAGACGTGTAAGGCACGTGTTACTGGATCTAATTTATTTCTGTCTGCAGCTGACGCTTCCTCTACAGAATTGGTCTGATGGAGCAAAGGCACTCGGCGCAGCTCAGTACGACAAGGCATCAATGCGACCGGTGTGCATTCAGCACGGATCGTCCTGCACATTTGGCACGGCACCAGAGAACTCACACAGGAGAGAAACCCTTCAAGTGCAGTGTGTGTGAGAAGGCGTTTGCACAGTCATCTACTCTTAGAAAACACCAGAGAACTCACACAGGAGAGAAACCCTTCAAGTGCAGTGTGTGTGGGAAGGCGTTTGCACATTCATCTGCTCTTGTAGAACACCAGAGAACACACACGGGAGAGAAACCCTTCAAGTGCAGTGTGTGTGGGAAGGCTTTTTCACATTCATCTGTTCTTAAAAAACACCAGAGAACACACACGGGAGAGAACCCCTTTAAGTGCAGTGTGTGTGAGAAGGCGTTTGCACAGTCATCTACTCTTAAAAAACACCAGAGAACACACACGGGAGAGAAACCCTTCAAGTGCAGTGTGTGTGAGAAGGCTTTTGCACGTTCATCAAATAGTCGTGTACACCAGAGGACACACACGGGAGAGAAACCCTTCAAGTGCAGTGTGTGTGGGAAGGCATTTCCACAAACATCTGCTCTTAAAAAACACCAGAGAACACACACGGGAGAGAACCCCTTCAAGTGCAGTGTGTGTCCAAAGGCGTTTGCACAGTTATCTACTCTTGTAGCACACCAGAGAACACACACAATAGAGAACCCCTTCAGGTGCTTTCCATGCGGAAAGGCGTTTGCACTTTCACCACATCTTCAAAGACACCAGAAATCACACAAGCATCAGAAGATCTTCAAGGAGTGGAGTCTGAAATCAGCTTGTGAAAGTCAAAGTGTCGCAATGAGCCCATCCCTCATGAAACAAGCACCGGAAGAAAATTCTAGCTTGGACACTTTTAAAGGTATCGAGGTGAAATATGAAGAGGTGAAGGCGAAATGTGAAGAAGTGATGGTAAAGAGTGAAGAAGTGAAGGTAAAATGTGAAAATGAAGATTCAACTCCAAAATCGGACCTTCACATCGAAGCAGGCAACGTGAAGCAGGAGGAGAATTCTGACTGAGTCAGAGCGAGGCAACTCCCAGCAGTTGGTGGAAGTGGAGGTGTGGGTGGACTTCCTCCGAGACAATACAAAGTCAAATGGAGACCCGGTACATGTGTAAGCTTGAGATGATGTCGCTCCAATAGATGCACCTTTGTTACAGGCTATTAATGACAAGAATGAAGTTGAACACTCAATTGCTAGCGACCAGTCTTTTTGGACCTGTGGGTTGGGTAGATCTCTAACAAGGAGCGAGAGCCAATAAGCACCCAAGCATTCCCTATGTTCTAATAATTGAATTTATTTGGTGCTTGCTTAATTGATTCGGCAATTCGGAGTTTTGTATCGTATCTCGTCTCAAACACTCCAAGAGCATCCCCAAGTAGCAGCTGCCCCTGTGTGGCACAAGGTGGTGGCCCTGCACCGGCCTTTCAGTAGGCGGCGGTCATTGATGTGCCATCTCTGTTGTCCAATTTTGACCGTGACACCAACATGCGTTTTGAATGGCGCAATAGTATGTTGTACATACACTGTTAATCGGACAGTGCATACTTTTTAAAATCGCTTCTTGTTAATGCGATGCAACCTGATGCAGTATATTTCAGTGCAGTAATTAAATTTTGTTAATATGCCTGTCAATTTAGAATGAATACTTGTGTAATAAAGCAGGTCGACGACGGCTCTCTCAGTCGTTCTGCGGTGCGTCGCGGGAGCTAGCGTCACGCTCTCGCGAGCCCAGCTTCCAGCTCTCACCAACTGACCCCGAGTCCCTTCCGGCTCTCCCTTGTATCCCCTTCCCGCGTCACCCAGACTCCGCCCTTCACCACACCCCTTAAGAACTTTCCAGATAATACCACTCCCGAGCGCCCGCGGGCTCCGCCCTTGAACCCTGCCTCCGGACGCACGACGTCTTGTCCGGGTCCGTGGCAACACCGTCCGAGCTGACAACATGTCCCAAATAACGCACGGAGTGTTGCAAGAGGTGGCACTTTTTAGGTTTGAATTTGAGATTTGCGGAACGCATCCTGTTGAAAACAGCCCTCAATTTCTGAAGGTGTTCCTTGAACGTACGACTGAACACAATCACGTCTAAGTATATCAGACACGTGTCCCATTGTAACCCGGTCAACACCAGTTCCCTCAACCGCTGGAACGTAGCGGGAGCGACGGTGTAAAAGACTAGCTGTCCTGGCTAATTCAGGATAATACCATAATGCGAGAGACATAGTAACACAGTAATGGACAATTTGAACGAGCAACGCATAACAACAAGGAACGGTAGCAATCAATGGAAGGGAAGAAACTTGGATCTGGTACGCGACGCGCGACCATCCCTTGCATGAACAGGGGGCTTCGCTGACTGCAATCCAGGTGGGGTTGGAAGAGCGGCGGAATCGACATCCTTCGCCGCAGGTGAAGGCCTGGCCGGTGCAGGATCACCTGTGTCCGGTTGGCTCAGGGCCACCGAGTCTGTGGGAGGCACAACAGGCCACTTCGGAGGTTCAACAGGCAAGGGGGGTGGCTCGCTGGACACATCAGACACCGGCAAGGCAACCTTTGGGGATGATGGATCGACGCGCGGGGCAAAGAAAGGTTTTAACCGCGAAGTGTGGACATACCAACGGCGCGACCCTGCCCGGATGCGTGCGCACTGGGGACTAGATACCTCGATCAATTGCACAGGACCTTACCAAGGTCTGTGCAGCTTGGGAGAGGTCCCCACCGGCACCTGTGGGCAATGGAGCCAGGCCCGGTCCCCGACAGCCCATGGCATTGCGCGTTGGGAGCGCCGAGTGCACCGCTCGTCACGGGCCTGGGTTTTAGACATGGTAATCCGTGCCGCATCTTGCGCCTCCGTGACGTGGCAAACCATGTCGCGAACGTATTCGAGGAGAGTCTGCGTGGGCTCCTTCACGCACGCACCCAACTGCACATCAACAGGCGGCACGTTCTCACACCCATACATGAGGAAAAAAGGTGAATACCCAGTGGACGCGTGCGGTGCCATCCAGTAGGCGGAGAACACGCCAGGGATGAGCAGATCCCAATCGGCCTGCTTCTCGCTAACCGTATGGCAGAGCATAGCCGACAGCGTATGGTTCAACCGCTCAACCATCCCATCCGTTTGCGGGTGGTAGGGTGAAGTGCGTATTTTCCTGGTGCCCAATGCATCACACACATTACGCAACAACTTAGACGAGAAGTTGCGGCCTTGATGTGTAAGCAGCCGTTCGGGCGTGCCCTTGTCCATCACGTACCCGTACAGAAATGCCTCCATGATGGATGATGCCGACTGATCGGGCAAGGGCCAAGCCACCGGCCACCGCGAGACGGTGGCGGCTGCAGAGGTGGGGATCCGGAAAGAGGCGGATGGTGGGGATGACTCCGACAGTCCCATGCGAAGTGGCCCGGCCGGCCACACCAAAAGCACGCCTTGCCGGCTCGCCGGTCGGCCCCACCGACGTCCCGGAGCGGCGCCGACGAAGCACCTGAACGCGCCTCGGTCCTCCTCCTCGGGACCCAGTAGCCCGCAGGTCGCCGATCCCCGCGTCGTCCGGAGTGCGGACGACCCGTGACGGCACCCATCCCGTAGGGTGACCATCCACAGCAGGGTCGCCCGTCCAGGTGGCCATCTGCGCCCAGCGGCGCAAGTTGAACTGGGCGTCGAGGCATTTGGTGGCCAACCGGAAAGTAAGCGGCTCATGGCCACACACCGGCATCGGAATGCTGAGTTCCTTAGATAGCTCCAACATCTTGCCCAGGATGAGGGGGTCGAGCATGTCGGACTTAGCGTCAAGGTAGGCAGCCATTGCAAGCGCCACCAGGGTGCCACGATAGGCGATTCATCTGCACCATGCTGACGCTGCACAAACTTGCGGTGAGTATCGGATGGTGGCTCTTAAACTTCAGCCATTTTGGCAAACGCCTTCCACAGTGTCGCCTTCTCAGCGGGAATGGAGTGGAATACCACGAGCGATATGTCATTGAGGAGCGTAGGCAAGGCCTCCAACGCCGCCTCCGTCCATCGGACGGAGTGAAAAGCGGACTCGAAGCGCCAAGTGAAAGCGCTCCAGTCCCCTCCCGCGCTGAATTATTTTATGTTCGGAAGACGATGGCTGTGCCCCGCACCGCTGTCCCCACCGGGCCCAGCCTTTCGTGCGCCATGTTCCAAGCGGCACCGCCAAAATGGCGGGCTCCCGCAGCGCACTCGCGGACCCGCCAAAAATGGTGTCATCTTGCCGCGTGGCCGCAATGGCGGACAGCCTTCCCGAGGCCGCAATGGCGGCCGATGCTTGCCCGAGGGGACCCTCCGAGACCCCCCGAGGGGGGCCCTGCTCGTCACCACTCGGCAGCATTCCATGCGGACGTCCTGGCGCCGCGGTCGGCGCGACCAGTGTCACCAGGTTAAGCAGGATGGCACGCAGCGAGTCGATCTGCTCCGCCACATGCCGCCAGCCGTCACCAGCGCCTGGAGATGAAGAGATGTGCGAATGCAATTTTGAGAGTGAGTGCCAGCCCCCACGGGCAGATGCAGCTCGAGTTGAACTGATGAGCAACGTCAAGCAATCAACCTCGAGAAAGGGCAGAAAGCGCCAAACATCGACCAAGCCAGCATCGCAGAGAACCAGCTGCAGCCCAAGAGATAGTGAAGAGCCACGATGAGCAATCAACTGGGAGAAAGGGCGGAAAGCATCAAGCATCTGTTGGGGCCGCTGGCCCCCGAGGTCTCTCCCTGCTGGGCGCCGACTGCAGGGGTCCCGCCATTTCCCGACCCTTCGCTGGTATGCGAACAGCTGCTGCCGCTGCTGGGCTCATCACTCGCGGGGTAAGGGCTGTCGCCTGACGGTTCCCCTCCCTGGTTCGCATCTCCGTGAGTTCGCGAGAGAGGCATGGCTCGTCGCCGGCTCCCGTACGCCTGTAAACACAGCGTTGCCTCTCCGCCAATCAAACGCGACGCCTCCCCTCACACAGCCCCGTGCAGCAATCACACGCTCTGAACGGGGGGTCAGGGGTCGGAGGGCGAATGACGTTGCTCGCACACGCGTGGCCGCCGTGAGCGGGTGATAACGCTCGTTTAAAGGGGCCGTGGAACAGGTGTTTGTGGTGGGTGTGAGCCCTCACGCAGCACGCATCTCAACACCGACCACCCACGTTACGAGCGCACACCCGTGGAGCACTGACTACACACGCTGTGAGCGTACGTACACACAGCACCACGCGCTTGCACACGCTCGTCCAAACCACACGAGGCTGCGATGGGTTATTAAGGATTTATTATCGGCCGACTGTGATTTACTGTTGGGTCAGTATGGATCGGCAAGGCAGGCCTACACTATCGCCCAAGGTTCTGTACCCGATTTATCTAATTTGATAGGCTCTAAGCGGTTTTGGTTACTCACAGTTTAGATACGTACGGCGCTCCAGTGGTCTCGTCCTCTCTGCACACTTCGACGTGTCACACGGACGTTCGAGTGGCCGCACTGGGAACCGTCCCGGGCGCTGACTTCCGGAGCAAGAGACCGCTCTACCTGTCTGCGCCCCCCTTTTATCCTTAACCTACATCAAAGAACGCCGACCCAAGGGCGTTCTTGGCCAATCAGGTCGCCACGCCCCTTCAGCCGCATTCCCGGTCTCCCTAACAATGGGTCCGCCGCTGACTGCGGCGGCGGTGGTCCACGTGCGCTTTTGCTATGCTAATCAGCCGCGGTTTCCGTAACAAAGGGCTCGCCGTGGACTGCTGCGCGGCGGCGGTCCCCAAGCCCACCCGCTATGCCAATTAGCCACCCCCCCCTGGCTTCTCCCTTCATTAGTGGCTGCGGACCCCTGCCTGCCTTGCCGATACATGTGTGGGGGGTGCGTTTTAACCGTGGTGGCTGTACAGCCCCCGCCGTGACCATGAAATCTCAACCCAGACCACAGCGCCGCGATGCGAATTAGCATCGGGGGAGGTCGCCCAATTCCCTGGCCGCAGGAAACCGTGAAGGTTATCCCTATGAGGGCTTTCGGGTGAAAACCTGCTGGCCAGGTGACCTCCCCTCGGAGCTCTATGGAGGGGAAATGTGTGAGGGTGTGTTTATGTGGGGGGCGGTGAGGGGGAAGCGGGGTCGGCCCCGTCGCTTGGTGGTGGCGAGGTCGTAGATGGGGCCCCCGCTGAGCGGCTTCGCGGCGGTGGCATCACACATCGACCAAGCGAGCATCGCACAGCATCGGCAACTAGCTGCACGTGCAACCGGGCATGGCCAGAGAGCACGGAGCCATAGCGCGCAGTAGCGCCAGCCGCGCCACCGAGCAAGGGTGTCACCTGCCAGCAGACAAACAGCGAGCACTACGAGCACCTTCAAAGACAAGCGTCGTGCCAACTCAGCTCATCCAGCAGGGGAAAGAGCCTGACCAGCCACCTGTGAGGAAGAGGAGAGCGCCGACGAGAGCGCCGTGGGTTCGACCCCACACACACCGACCAGCACCAGCTGGGAACCAAGACAAGAGTGAGGAACAGCGGCCAGCAGACGAGCTGCAGGCACTATCTGACGATGGAATCATCGCGCACTGCCGACGGCGAGCGTCGTGCCAACTCGTCATCCAGCAGCTGGCAGCAGCTGCCGCCGAGCAAGAAACGAGCGAGGAAGCTATTTGTATGCCCATCCCCCACACACAACAACGCATTGCCCAGCGTCTGCCTGACGCAAAGAATTGATGAAGGAGTCCAAACCACCACACACACATAAACACATACCCGGACTGATAATAAGAAGACCAATTATAAGAGTGCATAAACCATTAGCTGATCATGAAGAACATGTCTGGCCATTGAGTTATGTGGATACGATTGTTAGATGTATTTTAGTCATTCGTTTTTGTTAATTGCATAATCTTGCCAATGAATTAATTGATAACTACTCTTGCTTTCGGAACATGTTCCTTCATTACTGTTTGTATGAATATTGTTACATTCATTTTAAGGACTTTTTCTATCGCCGTATATGCTCACGTTACTCTGAGGAATGATTTGATTGTTCTGTTACCCAGTTTAACATAATCATTGAGATTGTTTTATCCCGATTGATAAAACAACATTAGACAACAAAGGTAAGTCAAATTAGCATAACTACATATATTAGCATAATCACATTTACATACCGTAATATGATCACATCTCCCTAATTAGCATAATTGATGCACACAATTACATGAATTAGCATAAATTCGGGTAATTACGTATCCATTTTCATTTTTTTTATTCAAGACCCGGCATATACAACACCGGGAAAAAAAGACAGACACACCGACTTACACACACATGGACCTAAACGCAAACACACATTGACACACACACATCGACTTACATAGCAATCCCCGATGATGCCACAGCTAGAGAAATTTTCTCTCTCTGGCGAGCCTTTGCGAGGAGCAGTTTGAAAACAAAGGTCTTCCCAGTACTGGCAGGTGCACCAAGGATAAAAATGACTCGATTTGTAGTCTCAATGTCTTCCAATATTTTCGTGTAGGCTTCTATTTGTGCATTCATCAGCTTTGGTTAATTTTCCTATGTGTCATCGCACTTGCAGCACCACGTTTTGTTGTCCACTCATTGATATGCAAATTTTTTCTCTAACCCCCCTCCCTCTCTCTGCGTCCGCCCTCCTCTGTCTATTTAAGGCCACCCCAGAGACGACCACCTCTCTCTGTTACCTGTGTTGCTCTCTCTATGTATCTTGGTGATATCTGTCGGCTAATATGTCTGTCTATAGTTTTCTGGTTAGATATTATGTCGCTATTTCATTATACCTGATGATGATTGCTTGTGTTGCAATCGAAACGTATTCTATTATTTAATTTAACTTATTATTTTATCTTTAGACGTGACTTAACCGAAAGAAACATAATATTTCCTATGTAAATTTAAGAATCTGTAAAGCATAATAGCATATTTCACGTAGGATCTCGAGCAAGGGCATGCAGGTTGTCCCTGTAGGGTGTTGGTAGTCCCATAGACGTGAAGTATTTTCCAGCAATGGATTTGTTGTGAAGGAGGATGAGGGCCTGTTTGAAGATGACATCAGAAAAGTTGACGTCCAGGTTTGTATTTTGTTATTGAGCTCCATGGAGGATGTCCACACTCATACCCTCTTTGTATTTTGCCAGAGTCCCATGGGGTTAGATGGGCTGCAAACTTGAAGATTAATGCAGAAGATCAATGTCAGTTGGACAGGGGACTGACCAACAGAAGCTTCTGTCATAGCTTTATGAATATGGTGATCATGCGCAAGAATTGCACGAAGATTGCAAGCTTCCCTGTATATTTGACAACTCGTTCCACTGTGTATAGGTCTTGGAAAAATGTTTGCCCTTTGGCAACATGGAAAAGCATTGGGAGAAATTAGCACTACTGATGACATGTATTGTCTCGTCCTAAGGCATCCGATTCACCGTCAGCAGCAAGTCGCTTCCATGTTTTTAGTAGTCCATGTAGAGTAGGAGGGAACTTAATGGTAGAGCAGGTTGGCAGAAAATGGGTCACTTGGGCACAAAACCAAGAACGCCATAAGGGTGGTATCTTGTAGAGCCAGGGCCTGTTGTTGGGCATTTCCTTTGGTGACGTAGATGCATTGACCATTTTGGAGGTCATGGATGGGGAAGCCAAGAATTAAGCAAATGGCCTCATTGTTGCTGTTGTATCTTGCTTGGAAAAAAAGTTTTGGGTCATGCACACTTTGCCCGTCTGTTTTGTAAGGCAAAGAAAACCATGTCAGACCCTTTTTATTTAAAAAATTCATGGTGAAATTTCCCACTTTTTTACGTAATATATAGGATACTAAGGCTAAGCACACCGGAGGATTGCACTTTTGTTGAAAAATGAAGCTGTAATAATTTGGCCATTATTGGCCAAAAACGGCATAGGTTAGTTTGCCGATTTTCTATATTGGGACGTGAACATTTCATCATAAAATGTACCACTTTTAATCTAATACATGGCATACTAAGGGTAAATACAATTGATGAATGAACTTTTTGTTTAAAAATAAAGCTTACAAAATTTTGATTATTTTGGTTAGAACTGGCATAAGTAATAATGCCGATTTCCTGTTTGGGACGTGAACATTTCATCGTGAAATTTTCCACTTTGAATCTAATACATAGCATACTACGTCTAAATACAATTGAGCAATTAACTTTTGTCGACAAATAAAGCTGTGAAAGTTTGGCCAATTTTGGCCAAGAACGGTAGAGGTTAAGTATGCCGATTTGATTTTTTTACTTCAAAATTTCATGCATGAAGTTCCCCACTTTTTAACGTAATATTACTCGGGCTAAACACAACCAAGGAATGCACTTTTCGTTGAAAAATAAAGCTAAGAAAATTGGGTCAATTTTGCCAAAAAACGGCCTAGGTTAGTATGGCGATTTTCTTTTTATGGACGTGAAAATGTCATCGTGAAATGTCGAGAGCCAAGCCACAACATCTACAAAGTGCTGCTCACAGCGAGTAGCACCGATGGAGGTCGTCACGGCACACGAGGGGGTGGGTGGCCAGCACCACGCCCGGCCGCCTTTGTCTCCCTAGTGGCGATGTTGACACACCGCACCGGGTGCTCGTTTGAGGCTGAGTCGACACTGCCGCTCCCTTTCTGTAAACAAACTTGAACTCTGACCCCGCTCTCTGACGTCACCGCTCAGCGTGACCTCATCGGCGTCAAACGCCAGGGGGAGGTGTTCCTCGCTAGTGACGTCATGTCACCCACCCCCGACCACCGCGCTCTTGAGCGTGACGTCATCTCTGCTCGGTCGCTGCCGATATCTGTCCCAGTGCCAATCCTTATTTGGGCAAAGCCACGCCCGGTACGTGGCGGCTCATTAACATAATGTATTCGTGAAGCCGTCGCGAGTTGAGAGCCGCTCATTGTGGGAGGCGAGTGTGATCGTACCCCGCAAATGACGTCATGTCGCCTGCTGCCGCGTGACGTCGCGAGGGACCAGGAAGTTGCCGCTCCGCCCGTGCACTTGAATCCGAGGTGAGAAATCCTCATCGCTGTTGTGGTGGTGGTTGTTGTGGTGGTTGTTGTTGTTTATTGAGGTAGAGCCTCACTCTCTCTCTCGTAGGGATGTTAATTGAGTAGCAGCGAGCATGGAAGCGATGTCCAGGTTGGAACTTATCAACTTGGGGCCTTGCCTCCTGCCCTCGCCTGATCGCGTTTGCTTCAATTATCTCGCTTAAGTTGAATTTGTCTTGACCCGGCTTGCCACTTTGTAACTTTGTTTTACTTTAAATATTAACACAGTTTTTATTTTTACCAGGCCAAGCCCGCTTGAGCTGCTATACCGCTCTTGTTTTCAGAAGCGACCTGCCCACAACAACAACAAGGTGAGGCTCGTCAACAGTGTGGTGGTGTTCACTCTGGACGCGTGGCGGTGTTCACTCTAGACGCGTGGCGGTGTTCACTCTCTGCATGTGGAGTGGGGACAACCGGGAGATCCGGAGGGAAATCCACGCGACCACGGGGAGAGAGAGAGAGACACGTAAGCTCCAAATATACAGCAGGCGTCAGGGTTGGGATCGAACCCACGACTTCCTGTATGCCAGGACAGGTAGTTAACATCTCACCACAGAGAGAGAGACATGCAGCCTCGGCTGTGTTGGTTGATCCTCAATGAATTACTTGGTGGAGTGAGGAAGCATTCATACTGAGCGGATGAAGGTAGCCAGGCATGGGTCTGGACACGCCACCACCTGTGAACCATGTCACTGAAAAACCCTGAAAATTTGATTCTTGTAAGAAAGAAAAAAGCTGAAAGAAATCAATTTAACTAAATCGGATGTTTTTCACTGAAGGAAATTTAACCTTAACCCACTTCTACGTAATGTCGATTTTGGCATCTCGGAAAGGGAATGACGTGGCAAGCTGAAAATAGTCGTGTTCACTTATAAATTCCAGACAGCATAAGCTGTGAAAATTTCATGACGCCAGAGCTCGGCGTTGGAGAGTTTTTGCTGCTTCACACAAACAAACAGATGTAATTTCTATTCTCAGGTTTTTTCGGTAAAGTCACGTAGGTAAAACATCAAAATTAATGAAAATAAAACTAAAATCACGACGTTTCGGAGGCAACACAAGTCTCCGTCATCAGGTGGGACCGTCACAGCCAGATTAGCTGCATCAAGTGAGGCAATGATTCAAGATGTAATCCCTTATAAGCAAGTTGAAGCAGCTAATCTGGCTGTGACGGTCCCACCTGATGACGGAGACTTGTGTTGCCTCCGAAACGTCGTGATTTTTGTTTTATTTTATTTTCATTAATTTTGATGTTTTACCTACGTGACTTTACCGAAAAAACCTAAGAATATGATTCCTTGCAGTCACGAAAGCTTCAAAGCTAGATGTAATTTCTGCTTTATATTTAAGATAGCAGTTGTACCTGTTCTTCACACGGATATGTATTGAAACTCCGAGAAGCCAATGGCTTCATCGGCCAGGAGCGAAGCGCCACCTAAAATCTCCCGGCACGCTGTTAACAGCTCTAGAAGTACGGCGCACGAAGAGCCATATGGTAGGGGTAAGCGTTGCAGAGCGCTTAACTCAGTTGTGTTGCGGGTTGACGCCACATACTCCATGGTCATTTCTCCCCCCCCCCTCCCAAAATACAAGTCTATTTTTTATAGTTTTTACATTGTGTACAGTATGGAACCTACCCACATGCCAAATTTCAAGTGTGTTGCATGTTGGGAAGTATGCTAAACATTTCGAACAGACACACGTATCTACACATTTCCCTTTTATATATAGACTAGCTTTACTACCCGGCTTCGCCCGTGACTTGGATTCTTGTCTTGGATTAAAACACTGCCTACGTGGAGTGTTTGGGGGGGGGGGGGTGACGTCAGCAAGCACACTGCGTAACGCTGCCGCATGCGGGTGTGACATCACAGATGTGATGACAGATGTGATGTCACCACTCACTTGCGTGCAAAATAAATGCATTACAGTGATCCCTCGTTTATCGCGGTTAATGGGGACCGGAACCCCTCGTGATAGGTGAAAATCCGCGAAGTAGGATTGGCCCACCTAGGAATTTCCATATATGTGTGTGTGGGTACCAGAATGTTTAAAATATGTATATTTATACTTTATATATATATTTTACTTAAATCTATTTAATTATAAAACCTTAATATTATACATTCACTCTCTCTCTCATACGATATGTATTATGGTGTTCTACACTGACCAGTTAATTTCGAACACAACACTATGATACGCAAGACACAGTTGACAGCGTGAACGAGAGTGGCGAGATACAACAAGGGAAGAAGCTGGGAGAGGATGCGATGATGCGCAGCCAATCAGCTCACGGGATACTGTACATCCACTCGTGCTCTCATTCGTCGATCTCGCGCCGGGAACCAATCACAAAGCCTCTGAGAGAGTTTCTCTCTTTGTCTGGTATCCTGGGAAACCGTTTCTCTCGCGCATCACGATGAAACAACGCTGCTTTCCGCAATACGGCTGCCGATATGGCAGTATTTTTTAATTTAAATTTTTCGATGAATATTTTTGAAAAATCCGCGATGCACTGAGGCCGCGAAACTTGAACCGTGAAGTGGCGAGGGATTACTGTATTGCGCCCCCGCCCCCTCCCCAAAATACAAAAGTCTATTTTTATACTTTTCGCATTGTGTACAGTCTGGAAGCTAACCACATGCCAAATTTCAAGTTTGTTGCATGTCGGGAAGTATGCTAAACATTTCGAACAGACATTCACAAACTTCCCTTTTTTATATATAGATAAATCAGCATTTTGCGACCGCCACCGTGTGGCATATTATTATGTGCCAGGGACTCTTGAGAGGACAACAGTCCAAGTACATAATTTGCAATAAGTAACGGCAAAGCAGTTATAAGCGACTCGCAGAATTGTGCGCAGTTGCGTATACAGTACACGGCTTCCCTGAAGGCAAACACCTTCAGCGAGCGCGATGCCGATCACACGCGTCGAATAAAAAGCAAGGGACAAGTCCTTACTAATAACTCTTTACTAACAACTCCTTACTAACAACTATCATTATTTCTAGATTTTAAGCTATCGTGACTGCAAGGATTCATACTCTTAGGTTTTTTCGGTAAAGTCACGTAGGTAAAAGATTAAGTAAAATAATAATAAATGAAAAAAAATCAATTAAAATCACGATGCTTCGGAGGCAACACAAGCCTCCTTCATCAGGTGTCAAAAGGCACAGCAAAATAACTGTAGTGGGAGTTATTTGTGATGGGGCATTTAATATATAGGGTAAGAGGAGGGGGGAGGAGCCAAGGGGGGCGGGTGCAGGATGGGGGGGGGGGTTGAGGTGTGGGTGGAGCCAGGAATGTGAAAATAGTAAAACGTTGTAGGAAGGTGAAAATAGTAAAACGGCGTCTAAATAGTCGTTGGAGGGAGGACGAAGTGTAGGATGGGGGAGGGGGGGTTGGGATGTGGGTGGAGCCAGGAAGGTGAAGGTGGAACTAAAAGACGGCTTCACGGATGGTGGAGGAGGGACGCAGAGCGTGGGGGAGTGGCGATTTAAGTTTAACATGGTTAATCACATCTTTCCAATGATTGCTCAATTTGAATCCATCTTCTCGGGTGAAGTTGTGTTTGTATATCTGTATGGCTTCATGGACAAATCTTTGGTGGTATCCAGCCGGCTTGCAGAGTACCTTCATATCGGAGAAAACGATATCATGATCACCCACAGCGTTGTAACAATGATTGGTAACGGCTGAAGAATTTGTTCTGCCATATTCTTAGGTTTTTTCGGTAAAGTCACGTAGGTAAAAAATTAAAATTAATAAAAGTAAAATAAAATAAAAAATTAAATATAAATCACGACGTTTCGGAGGCAACACAAGCTTCCGTCTTCAGGTGGAACCGTCACAGCCCGACAGCTGTGTCAAGTAAATGAGAGATTACAAGAGATGCCACTCCGTATATATAAGGTTGAGGGGGGGGGGCCAGGAATGGCCCACTTTTTATTATTATGGTAAGGTGCGGCTTGAGACTATGAATAGACTGCATAACAAAAGACTGAGCCTTCATTATGGAGAGGTTCGGTTTGTGACTACGCCTAGCCTACATAACAAAAGTGTGAAAAAAGAAAGCTAAACCTGGTAGAAAGCTAAACCTGTTTTTGTTTTACCAGGTTTAGATTTATACCAGGTTTAGCTCTTGTAATCTCTAATTTACTTGATACAGCTGTCGGGCTGTGACGGTTCCACCTGAAGACGGAAGCTTGTGTTGCTTCCGAAACGTCGTGATTTTTATTTTATTTTACATGTATTAATTTAATTTTTTTACCTACGTGACTTTACCGAAAAAACCTAAGAATATGAATCCTTGCAGTCACGAAAGCTTCAAATCTAGAATTGTTCTGCCATGTTTCAAATCTGATTTGTGTTCGCGAATTCGGTCCGAAATATGTTGTTTCGTCTCCCCGATTATAGCAGTCCCCGCAGGTACAACTCAATTTGTAAACACCGGGGTTCTGTAAGTCCGGAATGACATCCTTTACGGATGGGATCAGATCCCGGATTTTATGTACTGTACTGAATCGGACTTGGATCTTATGTTTGTTTAGAATTTTGGAGATCTGTTTGGTCACGCCTGCTATGTATGGCAATGTGATAGTTTTGATCGGAGTTTCAAGTGGTTGTTTCTGTATGGTGGGAGAAACAGCTTGGCGGATAGTGCGGTCAGAGTATCTGTTTATCTTGAGGGCCAAATGTACATGTTTCAGTTCACTGGCCAGGTGGTGTTGGTCACAGATGCAATGAGCTCTCTGGTATAGTGTTTTGATGAGAGAATTATTTTGAGCCGGATGGTGGTGGGAATCAGGTTTCAAGTAGGAATCTGTATGGGTGGCCTTCCTGTAAACACAATGTCCCAAAGATCCATCAGGTCTCCTCTCAAACAACATCCAAGAATGGAAGTCTGCCATCTTTCTCCACTTCCATGGTGAATTTGATGGATGGGTGTCTGGAATTGATGTGGTCCAGGAAATGGTTTAATGCTGGGAGGCCATGTGGCCAAATGACGAAAGTGTTATCTACATATATCTTCCACAGGAAAGGACGTAGGGTGGACGTCTGGATGGCGTCTGATTCAAACTTTTCCATGAACACATTGGCTATCACTGGTGACAAGGGGGAGCCCATGGGGGTACCCTCATTCTGTTTGTAGAAGGTGCCATTCCAGGTAAAGTAGGTGTTGGTTAGGCAATGCCTAACCAGCGCAGGTACATTCGAGTTCAGTCCATATTAGACCAAGTCTTCGATTATTGTTAAGGTGTCAGGAACTGGGACTTTGGTAAACAGAGATACCACATCAAAACTGACGAGGATATCGTCAGGAGACAGTACCATGTCCTTGACCATAGAGACCAATTGGGTTGCGTTAAGTACTGCTGACGAGGTCTTGCCAGTGAAGGGGAGCAGAGTATCTGATAGAAAACGGGCCAGTTTGTATGTAGGAGAGTTGATTATGGACACTATGGGTCGTAGTGGGGAGCCTTCTTTATGGATCTTGGGAAGACCATAGAATCTGGGAGGTCTTGCAGCCGAGGGTTTTAAGGAGGGACGTTTGGTTGGTTCGATTAGGGACGTCGAACTCGTGATGATCTTGTTGGTCTTTGTCGTTAGGCTGTTAGTCGGATCCTACTGATGATCTTGTTGGTCTTTGTTGTTAGGCTGTTAGTAGGATCCTACTAACAGCCTAACGACAAAAACCAACAAGATCGAACCAACGTCTTTTACGAGGATTCATGTCTGCATTTACCACAATACTTGCAGTGAAATGCGAACAAAACACACTATGATAATATATGCATAAAATTTCGATTTAAAGCTTTCGTGACTGCAGGGATTCATCTTCTTGAAACTGATTGGTCCACACCAAGGGACGGCTTTTTTTGAGCCTCGACCCAATTGGTGCTTGACCAGAGGACACCAATTGGTGCTCGACCAGAGGACGCCAAAAGGCGTACTGCTCACACATATTATCATAGTGTGTTTTTGTTTGCATTTGACTGCAAGTATTGTGGTTAATGCAAATGTAGTGCCATGGATGGGCTGCACTTGCAGGCAACGACAGACATCCCAGAAGCGTTTGGGGGTTGTGAGGGGTCCTACGATCCCTCGCAAACACTCCTAACCGCCGGGGGGGCTACGGACGTACTGGCCTTTAATGGCAGACATGCAGACCTCGGTGAGGGACTCTGGGGTCACCCACGTCTCTCACGGAGGTCCGCACCTCGGCTGAGAAACGTATATAAGGTGGACCTCTGGAGAGGTCCTGGCAGTTGAAGACGACCAGTTGAAGCAAGAAGACCTGCTAGAATAGGACCCTGGACCACTAGCTTCGCCGTCTTTTTAAGGGCTGAAGCTCTGTGAGGCCAGTGGTGGACCCTGGGTCTCCCATAGGATATTATAGCCAGAGGACCTGGAGCGCAGCCGGGGCAGGCATGTTACGTAGGAGGCGTATAATATACCGAGTGGAAGTACTCGAGATAAACTGTACGAGGAGTTGATGTTTAGTAGTTAGGGCGCGTGTGTATAATAAAGACGTGCCCCCAACAAAGTGTCTCCGGAGAAAACACGACACAGACATGAATCCTCAAGGTTTCAGTTTTGTTGCCAGAAAAAAGGGGACAACTCCTATTATTAACTCCTATGATTTTTCATTGCTGGAGGGTTTGCCCCCCTCCCTACCTTAAAATACTGGCTCCGCCCTTGATTGTGTGACAGTGTCAAGTTTGTATTTGCAGTAAAGTCTATTAATTCTATTGAGCACAGAGGTTATATCAAAACGGTAGTTTATTTTTGTTTTCATCTGGAAGTCTTTGTAAGATTGGAGTCAGGAAGTTATCACAGCACATGTGCAGCTGAAGTCGGAACTTCATCCCAGCATTCAAGGACATCTGTGCCTGGCTTCACACCTCTTAGTTGCGATTGAACATTAATTTATGCATTTGTGCATAACACAAATAGTATTATTTTCAACATCCTTTACTATGTCAGCTGAATTTAGCTTTCATAAATATTCCTTTTGTAGCCAGACAGCCGAAATTGTGTGCTCGGAGTTTTGGGTTAACATTCATTTTGAAGATACTAGGGCTTCCAGGCATGTTTATAACCGTGTGCCATAACAGCCCGTGTGATGAATTTGGGACACTTTTTCACTATATCATGAATATATGCATAAGTATAGACTTGTAAGTCACGTGTGACTGTATATATGCATTGATACTGATGTGTAGATGGTGTGGATATATTTTTCTGTCTGCAGCTGCCGCTTCCTCTGCAGAATTGGTCTGATGGAGCAAAGGCACTCGGCGCGGTTCGGTGCAAAAAGGCAACAATGCGACCTGCGTGCCAACAGCACAGATCGTACTGAACATTTGACACAGCACCAGAGAACTCACACAGCAGAGAAACCCGTCAAGTGCAGTGTGTGTGGGAAAACGTTTGCACAGTCATCTACTCTTGTAAAACACCAGAGAACACACACGGGAGAGAAACCCTTCAAGTGCAGTGTGTGTGGGAAGGCATTTTCACAGTTAGCTACTCTTGTAGCACACCAGAGAACACACACGGGAGAGAAACCCTTCAAGTGCAGTGTGTGTGGGAAGGCATTTTCACAGTCAACTAATCTTGTAGCACACCAGAGAACACACACGGGAGAGAAACCCTTCAGGTGCAGTGTGTGTGGGAAGGCGTTTGCACAGTCATCTGCTCTTAACAAACACCAGACAACACACACGGGAGCGAAACCCTTCAAGTGCAGTGTGTGTGGGAAGGCGTTTTCACATTCAGCTAATCTTGTACCACACCAGAGAACACACACGGGAGAGAAACCCTTCAGCTGCACTCTGTGCGGGAAGTCGTTTGCACTTTCACCAAATCTTCAAAGACACCAGAGAACACACAAGCATCAGAAGATCCACAAGGAGTGGAGTCTGAAATCAGCTTGTGAAAGTCAAAGTGCCGCAATGAGCCCATCCCTCATCAAACAAGAACCGGGAGAAAATCCCAGCTTGGACACTTTTAAAGGTATCGAGGTGAAATGTGAAGAAGTGAAGGTGAAGAGTGAAGAAGTGATTGTGAAGAGTGAAGAAGTGAAGGTAAAATGTGAAGATAAAGATTCAACTCCAAAATCGGACCTTCACATCGATGGAGGCAACGTGAAGCAGGAGGAGAATTCTGACTGCGAGGCAGAGCGAGGCAACTCCCAGCAGTTTGTGGAAGTGGAGGTGTGGGTGGACTTCCGAGACAATACAAAGTCAAATGGAGACCCAGGAGATGTGTAAGCTTGAGACGATGTTGCTCCAATAGATGCACCTTTTGTCACAGACCATTAATGACCAGAAAGAAGTTAAACACTCAATTCCTAGGTTCAACTTGCAGGGTAAGAGCGGCCAGTCTTTATGGACCTGTGGGTTGGGTAGATCTCTAACCAGGAGTGAAAGCCAATAAGCTCAAAAGCATTCACTTTGTTCTAATAATTCATTTACTAGCAGTCGCCGCCCGCTTCGCGGGCGGTGTGTATATACTTGGTTGGTGGGGAGTTGAAAGTGGCTGGACACAATAGACATGTTTTGGTGATTGTTTCTAGATTTGAAGCTTTCGTGACTGCAAGGATTCATATTCTTAAGTTTTTTCGATAAAGTCACGTTGGTAAAACATTAAAATTAATACAAGTAAAATAAAATAAAAATCACGACGTTTCGGAGGCAACACAAGCTTCCGTCTTCAGGTGGAACCGTCACAGCCACGACAGCTGTATCAAGTAAATGAGAGATTGCAAGAGCTACCACTCCGTATATATAATGGTTGGAGAGGGGGGAAGGGCCAAGTACGGCACACTTTTTATTCATATGGTAAGGTGAGACTTAAGAGGGTGAGCCTTTGTTATGGAGAGGTACTGTTTGTGACTAAGCCTGGCCTACATAATAATAGTGTGAAAAAAGAAACAACTAAACATGGTAAAACAAGCCTGGCTGTCTATCAATAACCTGTAATAGTTGTCTGGCAAATAAGACAAACATAAGATCCAAGTCCGATTCAGTACAGTGCATAAAATCCGTGATATGATTCCATCTGTGAAGGATGTCGTTCCTGACTTACAGTATCCTGGAGTCTACAAATTGAGTTGCATTTGTGGTGATTGCTACATTGGAGAAACGAAACGTCATGTTTCTGATCGTGTCCGCGAGCACAAGTCAGATCTGAAACACGGCAGAACTGATTCTTCGGCCGTTGCCGATCATTGCTACAACTCGGTGGGCTCTCATGAAATTGTATTTTCCGAGACCAAGGTTCTCTGCAAACCTCCTGGCTACCATCAAAGGTTTGTACACGAAGCCATACAAATATACAAACACAGACATAATTTCAACCGTGATGATGGTTACAAACTGAGTAATCATTGGAAAGATGTGATTAACCATTGCAAAAAAGATTTAACTACACTTATTTGACCAATCTTATTTATTATTTGACAGACAACTATTACAGGTGTACCATGTTTACCATGTTCACCATGTTTAGTTGTCACAAACCATAACAAAGGCTCAACCTCTTTAGACTCACCCTACCATATGAATAAAAAGTGTGCTGTACTTGGCCCTTCCCCCCTCTCCAACCATTATATAAACGGAGTGGTAGCTCCTGCAATCTCTCATTTACTTGATACAGCTGTCGTGGCTGTGACGGTTCCACCTGAAGACGGAAGCTTGTGTTGCCTCCGAAACGTGATTTTTATTTTATTTTACTTTTATTAATTTTAATGTTTTTACCTATGTGACTTTACCGAAAAAACCTAAGAATATGAATCATTGCAGTCACGAAAGCTTCAAATCTAGAATAACTAAATATTACTTTGTTTAACTATAACCGCGGCACCATCCAGGCGAGTAAAGGAAGAGCAGAGCCCGAATCGAAAGCCGCCACCCGAACATCAGCAGCAGTAGATCGCGTGATTCTAATAGGACCACGTTGTTATTATAATAATTTTAATGCGATCAAAACCGCGCACCTCCCATTTTGCATTTACGACTCGCAATGGTACATACAACATAAAATAGCTCAGTGTAATTCTAATACGACCATAGTGTAATTCTAATAATTTTAATCCGATCCTAATCCTGCACCCCCCCCAGTTCGCATATACGACCTCCTGTTCGCATATCCAAAGGCCATATTACATACAAGCACAGTTCGCTTGCACGTACACTACACATACATGCGCAAAGTGTGATTCTAATACGATCACATTGTGATTCTAATAATTGTAATGATATTCAAACATTGTTTTGAAGCTTTCATGACTGCAGGAATTAATACGCTTTGGTTCTTTCGATAAAGTCACGTAGGTAGAATTAAAGCAAAATTAATCACGATGTTTCGGAGGCAACACAAGCGCCCGAAACGATGTCTGCAGCAGACATCGCGGATATCGCTTATGGTGTTATAAATGACGTATTAAAAAAAACTATTTTATAGTCGTCTAATGTTGAGTGTAATCTTTAGAGTGTTACAGTTTACATGTTTTAGAGTACAAGTGATCTCCGGTATACTTCGAGGGACCGGAAGGTTGCTAAACTATTTATAACGGGGACATTTCCCCTCTAGGACCACATGTTGATGGGGGAGACAGCCAAGATGTTGCCGGTTAAGGTCAGACTTGTGTGACGGAGATGCTCCACCTGAAACTCGGCTTCACACGTTTTTGCTTTGAACATTGTACAATAAATAACGGACAATCAGTTGTTAAAATACTTTTTTATTCAAATGCAAGATATTTACGTAAAAACTCGTATCGAGGGTTTATTACGTCCAATTTTCAAATAGTTACAGTAAAATGTAAACGATGTCAATTCCAGGAATACCAAAGCGTCAGCGTATCATTCCCGTTTGAAATGGGTGTAGACCTCGGGTCATAAAGAAGTGGCCGGGGCTAGTGATGTTCACGTGAGAAATTAGCATGTAACTTTAGAAAAGGAAGAGAGCGGCCTTCTCGACGAGGGAGTGAAACCCAATGAGTAATATTCTTTTACAGCGTTACAATGGATAGGTTGTAGTTCATAGGTTATAATATTATGTTTCACTATGTTAGAGCTTAACATGTGAGAGTCTACAATATCAGAGTTGATCAAATGCGAATGATCAAGGGCGTCAATCGGGTGAGTTTGATCAGAGGCTTTAATCAAAGGCGTCATCCCATCACGGAACATCACCTCCCTGCGTTTATTACAGCAACAGAAGCAACTACAGCAGCAACAACAGCAGCGACAACAGCAGCAGCAACATCACATTTCGAGGGCGACGCAGCTACTTCCGATTCTGCTGCCCAGCTGTTTGTAGTCAGGACCTGCTCTCGCAGGACCCCACACGTCTTTGGAAATGATTGCGATGGTCATGTCTGAGCTGAGAATTAAGTCACTCAAGATTAATTCTAGATTTGAAGCTTTCGTGACTGCAAGGATTCATATTCTTAGGTTTTTTCGTCGTGATTTTTTTATTTTACTTTTATTATTATTTTACCTACGTGACTTTACTGAAAAAAACCTAAGAATACACTCGATTACTTTGTTTGACCATAACGTTAGGTAGGTTAGTGTCATCGGGGCTGTGTGAATACTACTCATGAATGAAATCACACTCCTGTATGACCGACATTGTACTAATTTTGGTTGATCGAGTAGAACAAGGCACGTGCCATGTCCAGACGAGTTTTTATCAACAACAGTGTCCTTATATATGATGCTAGGTTGGAGGGGGAGAGGTGGGAAGAAGAGCGCCTTGACAAAATAATTTGCATATCAAGAGGAATTTAGCATATTTATGGAAAATGCGTAGGAGGTGGGCGGAGGGTTTCAAAGTCATATTATGCCCGTGCATTATGCAGGACCAGCAGCATCAAAGGGAGGGAATGGAGGTAGCATTAACAAAGGGAAGGAATGTTAATAGTATGTAGCTGCAGTTAATAAACAAGTATAAACTACATAGTATCATCAGAATACTAAATATACTCTCCAATAAGCTGAGCTACTAACAGTAAGTAATACATTACAATTCTATGTCGCAAAAATATAATATGCTTCCAGCTAAACTTTTTTCTCTTACATCACACGGGTCTACCCCGTACTATATACTACCAAATAGCAATATTCAGTATATGTAAAATAATCGCACAAACCCAATATTAGCCCGTGAAATAATGAATCGTTACAATTGTAATGACTCCGGACTCAGACTGCAGAGGGTTCTTTTATTTAGCCTTTAACGCGGTTTGAGACCCCAGGCGTTACGATATAGCAACGACGACGACGAGACAGAAACCAGCCAACACAGCCCCAAACCTCGTTCCTCCCTCTCATTCTCGGCGTGAACCTCCGCCCACACTTGGTCCCGCCTTCCCTTCACGAACTCTATCTTGTCACCACTTGTTCCTTAGTTGACGCACTGTCTTTACATCACCCACCTCTATGACCTCTACCTGACCCCGCCATGGGTGGAGCAACTTGGGGGACATACCCGGTGGCACCTGTGGGCAATACAACCATGCCCTGTCCCCGACCACTCATGGAAGCACGTGCTCCCGCCAGCCCGTGTTCTTTACATTGGCGGCTTAAGCTCTGGTGGGGAAAGGTCCTCGTTATGAATCGTTTCGCAACATTCAGGTCCAGAATACCGAAGTATACCGGGAATCACCTGTACTTAAAAACATGTGAACTGATAACACTAAAAACAATAACACTAAACATTAAACGACAATAAAAATATCAACTGGTTTTGTAATTTATAGCACCATAAATGGAGGTACGGTATTTAAATCTCATTAGAAGTATTAAAATCTCACTCTACACGTATGTATGTAAATTATCTGTTCAATCGAACCGGAGGTCGGATATGTGAACTGTGGGGGGGGGGGGGGGGTACAAATTTTAGAATAACAATATGGTCGTATTAGCATTTTAATGGGCTATAATGTATGTTATGTACAAATGCAAATCGTTAACATTTATTGTAGCATCATATTTAAGGACACTGTTGTTGATAAGAATTCGTCTGGACATGGCACGTGCCTTGTTCTACTCGATCAACCAAAATTAGTACAATGTCGGTCATACAGGAGTGTGATTTCATTCAAGAGTAGTATTCACACAGCCCCGATGACACTAACCTACCTAAAGTTATGGTTAAACAAAGGAATCTTGAGTGACTTAATTCTCAGCTCAGACATGATCATCGCAATCATTTCCAAAGACCCCCGGGGTCGGTCACCGCTGGCCGACGGTGCCGATCCGTACTCTCCTCCCCCCATGACGTCACATCCGGAAGGTCGTTTACGCCCGCATTACACCACCCTCCCCCGTAGAGAAAATCCAGCCGACCTCGGCTGAACAACTCCAACAAGTAATGCGAGCGAACACGACCGAACACGTTAAAGGACACGAAGCATACAATAATATAACAGTAAGAACAAGAACACAACACAACAGTCAACGAAATGTGAGGGATTTTGAGCGGGTGCGGGTCGCCGGCCCGTCCCGGATGGTCGGCGGCCCTCCCGCCGAGCGGGAACGTGACAGGGTTTTAGGAGCGACAGGATAAAGTTCATCTGTCGCTATTGGAGGCCCGCCAACGTCCCATATTCCCGAAGGCCCAGCGTCAGAGGTGTCCCGCGATCGCGTCTGCGGCGGGGTCGGAAGGGCTGCGGGTCTCAGAGTTTTCGCAGCCGTAGTAGGCACACCCCGAGCAGAGCCTCCTCTCTCCTGCGGCGTCACGGCCGGCTTGTCTGTAAAAGGCACGACAGGCGCTCTTGCAAGGTCAACAGGCACAGGCAAGGGCGAGTCGGCAGCAACAGACCCCGGCAAGGCAACATCAGGAGATGACGCATCAGGTCGAGGGGCCACGTATGGTTTCAAGCGAGATGTGTGAACGAACCAACGCCGAGATCCAAACCGAACACGCGCCGACTGTGGGTTGGGAACTTCGATGAGGCGAACCGGCCCTTGCCATGGTTTATGTAATTTAGGAGAGGTACCTGGCCGCACTTGTGGGCAATGGAGCCAGGCCAGGTCACCCACTTTCCAGGGGCACTCCCCCTTAGAGCGTCGAGCACACCGCTCGTTCCGGGCCTGGGCTTTGGCCGTAGCCATGCGGGCCCCTTCCCGCGCCACAGTAACACGGCGAACGGTGTCCTGAATATAATCAGGAAGAGGCTTAACAGGTCCCCTCACTCCAGTTCCCAACTGCACATTAATCGGCGGCACGTTTTCACGACCGTACATAAGAAAAAACGGCGAATATCCTGTAGCCGCATGCGGCGTCATCCGGTACGCCGAAAGTACCCCAGGGATATGCAAATCCCAATCTGATTGTTTTTCACTCACCGTGTGACACAACATGGCGGACAAGGTCCGATTTAGCCGTTCAACCATACCATCCGTTTGTGGGTGGTAGGGAGATGTCCGTATTTTCTTAGTTCCGAGAGCCGCACACACTTCCCCCAACAATTTAGAAGAAAAATTTCGGCCCTGATCCGTGAGGAGCCTCTCCGGCGCCCCCTTGTCCATAACGTACCCAAATAGAAAGGCGTCTGTAATGGACGCCGCTGACTGGTCGGGCAAGGGCCAGGCCATCGGCCAGCGGGAGAGGTACTCCACGCCAACTAGCAAATATTTATTTCCCTTAGCGGATGGCGGAAAGGGTCCCAAAATATCTAACGCCACCAATTCATTAACTCGAGACACCTGAATAGACTGTATCGGCGGCACATATGGATGTTTAGGTGGCTTCCGGCGGGCACAATCGGGACACGCGCGAACGTGACCGACGACGTCTGTCGTCATGCCGTGCCAATAGTAACCTCGCTGCAGCGTCAATAGGGTCTTCTGCACCCCCAGATATAAAAGCGTGTCGCAATGCAGAGTCCTAATCAATTCGTACCGCGAAGATGCCGGTACAACCAGACGCCAGCGTTCCTGTATCCCTTCCCTCCACATCAGCAGACCATCACGGAGAGCGGTTTCCGGCACACCCCCCGTACCCGGTCCCCCACCCTCCTTCACAGTCCGCTTACGTAAAGTCACCAATGAATTGTCCAACATTTGTTCCCGAATCCACACAGACCTCGGGAGATGCAAAATCCCATCAGCCGGTCCCCCATCAGCCGGCCCCGGCTCATTCGGAGCTTCAGGCACTTCGACCGCCATCGCGACAGGCTGAGGGGGGTGCCGAATCGGCCCACATCTATGCGTTCCAGACGCGCACGCGCAAGGGGATCGCTGTGGCAACCTGGAAAGCGCGTCCGCATTGGCGTGACGCACCCCCTTTCGATGGTGAATTTGGAAGGAAAATTCTTGCAGCGTGTCCAACCACCGCGCCAGCTGGCCGGATGGCTGGTCCATCTTAAGAGCATACTGCAAGGCTGCATGATCCGTGCGTACAATAAACGAACGACCGTACAGATACGGTCGAAATTGGCGGAGAAAAAAAACAATAGCCAACAGTTCCCTGCGAGTGACGCAGTAGCGGGTTTCCGCGGGAGACAAAACCCGGCTACCGTACGCCACCACGCGTTCCACACCACCTTTGGACTGAGACAACACCGCCCCAATGCCCGTGTCGCTCGCGTCCGTATCCAGAATGAAAGGATGTTCAAAATCTGGATAATCCAACGTCGGCGCCGTAGCCAATAGATCGCGCAGGCCCAGAAATGCCGCCTCTTCTGGCGGTCCCCAAGCAAATTTGTGTCCTTTACCCGTAAGGAGGTGCAAGGGCCTCGCGATCGTCGCAAAATTCGGAACAAACCTCCGATAATATGAGGCAAACCCCAAAAACCGACGCACATCCCCCACCGTGGCCGGGGTTGGCCAGTCACGGACGCACGCTGTTTTTTCCGGATCCGTGGCCACCCCGTCCGCACTAACGATGTGCCCCAAGTAACGCACGGAGTGTTGCAGTAGGTGACATTTCTTAGGCTTAAATTTCAAATTAGCGGAACGCATCCTCGTGAACACAGCCTCCAACCGCAGTAAATGCTCGTCAAATGTGCGGCTGAAGACGATAATATCGTCTAAATATATCAGACATGTCTCCCACTGCAACCCCGTTAATACCAACTCCATCAACCTTTGAAAAGTGGCAGGGGCCGCATTCAACCCCATCGGAAGACAGTTAAATTGGAATAACCCCTGCGGCGTACGGAAAGCAGTCTTCTCCCGCGAGGACTCGTCAAGGGGAAGCTGCCAGAAGCCCGAAGAGAGATCCAGCGTTGAAAAGAACTTAGCCCCCGACAAGGCATCGAGAGAGTCGTCCATATGCGGCAGGGGGTACGCATCTGCCACCGACACTTTATTTAATTTGCGGAAATCTACACAAAATCGCAATTTGCCGTCCTTCTTCTTAACCAAAACAACAGGCGCGCCCCATGGGCTGTTAGATGGAGATATTATGTCCGCAGCCAACATGTCATCCACTGCCCCTCGAACGTGCTCTCGCTCAGCCGGACTCATCCGATGCGAGTTTAACCGAAAAGCGGCAGCGTCCCCTGTGTCAATATGATGGTAAAGCAACGAGGTGCGTCCCAAGTCCAAATCGTCGGAGCTAAATACATCATAATAACTCAATAATAATTTACGAATCGCACAACGTTGTTCCCCAGAAAGGGCAGAATTCTCCCCACACAATTCGGCGATCCAGCGATTATCTGCAGCCTCAGGGCCTGAAACACCACCAACCATAACCTGGCTGGCCAGATAATCATGAGCCGTAAACGCAGTAGTGGCATGTGCCACAACCGTACCAGCCGGTACACACACACTTTCGGTACTTGCGTTAAGCACCTGCAAAAATGGCTGCTGGTCCGGCCGGACAATAGTTTCGATCCGCCCGTGATGGTGGCGGACGGCGACAACAAAACCCCAATAGCTCCCTGACGACCAGGCACAGGCTTCCGATATCGCAAGGGAATAAGCATCTGTGAGCCTGGTGGAATATCAACAGATACTTCGGACAGCACCTGCACCTGGGCGACAGGAGCAGGTCGCACCCAAGGCGACGGCAGAAATGTAATTTTACGCCCCTCCGGTAATTCAATGCAGTTCAGCCTCTCCAGCTGCCCTCGCGGCAGCCCCACCGCTGCTCCCCGCTTCTCCGGGGTCGGTCACCGCTGGCCGACGGTGCCGATCCGTACTCTGTGTGTGTGGCGATCTCGCCACTCTCCCCAGCCTTCGCCCTGCGTGGCCTTACTCTAGCCCAGTCTCCAACAACCTCCCTTCCTCTTCCGGTTTCTCCCCTTTTAGACTTGAACCCTCTCCCTCCACGTGACGTAACTCCTCCCCCCATGACGTCACATCCGGAAGGTCGTTTACGCCCGCATTACAACAATAACACTGTAAACTAATTTTATAGTAAAATCTCATGTTGTGAACTCTAACAATAAAACCTATGAGCTCTACATTATACCGCTAAAAATAACATTATAAGCTAGTGTTATAGATTGGAACACCATACAATGAAGTGTGATATTGGAATCGCATTCCAATTATTAGAATTACTCCGTGGTCCTCTTGGAATCACACTATGCTCGTAAGTACGTTACATGTCTTTATGTAACATGTCTGTTTGTAATATGGACGTGCGAACCAAGGATGGGATCTGTGAAACGGAAGGTGCAGGATCAGGATCTGATTAAATATTTTGTCGTACCAGAATTACACTGTGCCCAAATCTACGTTATATGTAAGTACGGATCAGAAGACCAACATGTGGCCTGCTAGGTGCCAGGTTTATAATCGCATAAAATTATTAGAATCACACCATGGTCGTATTAGAATCAAGTTGCCCAATGATTGATGAATGTTCCATCTCAATGGCATCGAATAACAATTAACAAGTATGGAAATATATATATAATTGAACAAACCAACTATGAGCTCGTGAGATTATGAATCGTTACAATTGTGATGACTCCAGACTCAGACTGTAGAGGATTATTTTATTTAGCCTTGAACACTGCTTACGACCCCGGAATCACGATCTAGCAACGACAACTGTGATGCCGCCGCCACGAAGCCGTTCAGCAGGCGCCCCATCTACGACCTCGCCACCACCAAGCGACGGAGCCGACCCCGCGTCCCCCTCACCTCACCTCACATGAACACACCCGCACGCATTTTCCCCCCACCCATAGAGCTGGAAGGGGAGGTCACCTGATCGACCGGTTTTTATCCGAGAAGCCCTTATCGGGATTGACTTTCACGGTTTCCGGCGACCAGGGAATTGGACGACCTCCCCCGACGCTACGTTGCACCGCGGCGCTGCGACCGGCCTTAAGATGGTATGGTCGCGGCGAGGGGCATTCGGCCACCGCGGTTGAAACGCATCCCCCACACACACCCCCCACGTACCGACGAGGCAAGCAGGGGAGAGACGGGACGGCATGATTAGCAGGACTGCAGGGGCTCTTGCGCGTAGTCGCTGATGGTTAGGATAATTACGCTTGAGCGCGCAGGCACCATTGTTAGGGAAGGTAAAGGATTAAGCTGAAAGTATGAATAATCAGGAGAGTGGAGGCACGCGGGGAGCCCGTGCACAAATTCCCACGGCGAGCCTTTGTGATGGACGCCGCCGCATAATCTGCAATAATAAAGGCATGCGTGAGAAATGGATTAATTAGAATTTACGCCGCGCACGCAGCACATTGATTAGCATATGCGCCGCGCATGAGCGGAGAGTATTCGGGGAGTCCGGGAGAGAGGATAAAAGGGATCGTAGCAAGGTAGAGAGATCTCACTTCTCTTGAAGAGGCCCACGTTCAAGTCGGCTCCCAGCTCTGCCCTCCGGACGTCCGCGTGACGTGTCCCGACAGCATCGAGGAAAAGCCACAGGACGCCGAATACTTCGAACCGTGAGTAGCAAGGTGAAAGGGTATCGTAAGCCGATAAATAGGGAATAGGTCCAGGGGTAGTAGGATAGGCCAGCCTCGTCGATACGTACTGACTCAACAAACAGTTCCAGGTAGCAGACAATAAATCATTAATAGCGAAGCGTGGTCTCGTGTGATCTTGTTGAGCAGTGTGTCGCGTGTGGAGCTGCGTGTGTGCGCGTGCGTTCACTCCGTGTGCGATACAGGTGCGCGATCATAACGTGAGTAGTCAGTGTTGAGTTGGAGTGCGCGGAGCTGCGTGTGTGTGTGTGGGTGTGCGTACGTTCGCTCCGTGTTGGTTGCAGGTGCGCGATTAGGAAAGGGAGGTATCGTAGTAGCGTGAAGAGGGGCAGAATACTACTCGGTAACTAACCATGCCTATTACGCGGACCCGCGGTGGAGGGGAATCTTCGAGCGACGGCTCCCACACCATGGGTGAGGAACCCAGCAGCGGTTCACATAGCAGCGGGGGGGCGAGTGATGATGTTAGCCCGGCCGTTAGCATTATCGAGGGAGGGATCTCGGGGGCCAGCGACCCCGACACAACGACGAAACAGCAACCAGCCAGGACCCAATATTCCACAAAAACAGCCCCGGACCTCGTTCCTCCCCCGCTCTTATTCTCGTTGTGAATCTACCCCACCCTTTGTCCCGCCTTCCCTTATTTAACTCTTTATATCCTAGTAATAGGTTTTAAAAATAAAACATAATAAAATAATTATCACGACGTTTCGGCTACAACGCAAGCAGCCATCCTCAGGTGAAGAATGAAACACTACCAAGCTTGGAGGGTTGGAGGGTGAAGAAGAGCGCCTTGACAAATGAATTTGCATATCAAGAGGAATTTAGCATTTTTATGGGAAATGCGTAGGAGGTGGGCGGGGGGGTTTCAAAGTCATATTGTTTTCCTTCTACGTGACTTTACCGAAAAAAACAAGAAGATAAATTTAAATGCGATTAAAACCGCACACCTCCTAGGTTACATTTACGACTCCCGATGTGCATCTACATATAACATACATTCTAGCTCAGTGTAATTCTAATATGACCATAGTGTTATTCTAATCATTTTTATTAGATCCTAATCCTGTACCCTCCAGTTCGCATATCAGACCCCCGGTTCGCATGTCCAACGGACATATATATTACATACATATGAGCACAGTTCGCTTGCACGTACCCTATTATACATACATATGCGCAGAGTGTGATTCGAATACGATCACATTGTGATTATAATACTTCGAATGATATTCTAATATTGATTTGAAGCTTTCGTGACTGCAGGAATTAATACTCGTTGTTTTTGTCGGTAAAGTCACGTAGGTAGAAATAAAACAAAATAAATCACGACGTTTCGGACGAAACACAAGCGCCTTCAGGTGAGAATAGCGATATCCGCGATGTCTGCTGCGAGCAGCACAATGTCTGCTGCAGACATCGTTTGTGCGCTTGTGTTGCGTCCGAAACGTCGTGATTTATTTTGTTTTATTTCTTCCTACGTGACTTTTGCTGAAAGCACCAAAGAGTATAGATATTCTAATACTGTCCCTCCGTTTACGGTGTTATAAATTACATTGAAAAAAACTAGTTTATAGTCGTTTCATGTTTCATGTTATCTTTAAAGTGTTACAGTTTACATGTGTTAGAGAACACGGGTGCCCGCTCCGTCTGTCGCCGTGGAGACTTGTGCGGTGTGATGGCTCACACCCACCGTAAACACCTGTTCCGCGGTCCCTTTAAACGAACGTTATCACCCGCTCGCGGCGGTCGCGCGTGTGCGAGTAACGTCATTCGCCCTCCGACCCCTGACCCCCGTTCAGAGCATGTGATCGCTGCGCGGGGCTGTGTGAGGGGAGGCGTCGCATTTGATTGGCGGAGAGGCAACGATGTGTTTACAGGAGTATGGGAGCCGGCGACGAGCCATGTCCCTCTCGCGAACTCGCGGAGGTGCGAACCAGGGTGGGGAACCGTCGGGCGACAGTCCTTACCCCGCGAGCGATGAGCCCAGCGGCGGCAGCATCTGTTCGCAGACCAGCGAGGGGTCAGGGAACGGCGGGACCCCTGTAGTCGGCGCCCAGCAGGGAGAGACCTCGGGGGCCAGCGGCAAAGACAGGACCACGGTGTAAAGCTAAGAATTCGAATGAGATTCGAATATCACACTTCAATGTACGGTGTTCTAATCTGTAACACTAGTTTATGATGTTACTAGCGGTTATTACCCGGCGTTGCCCGGGCGAAAAAGGCAGACACACATGTAGTTACACACGCAAATCCTTTGATACACACACATAGAGTTACACGCACAAATGGACTCACACATACATACATAGACTGAACAACAATAATCGCCATTCGCCAATAAGTGGCGGTGACGTCACAACAACGCTTGTGCCAGGCTATGTGCACCTTGAGGCAACGTGAAGTGTCGAACGCCCGCTGGCAAGAGGTCACGGGGCAAACCCAGATGGCACAGGTTGACTGACTGAGACGACTGGCTGATGCACCACCTGTGGCCCCTACTGTGGCAACTTTCTGTGCTTTAGCCACCCGGCGCTCCGCTCGTTGTTGTGAGCGTCGCTCCTCCGCCCTCCGTTGTTGTTGGAGGGTGACTGCCTCCAACTGGCCAGTAGCGTCCTTCAGGAGCCTCCTCCATAGTGGCCGATCTTGACACGGCTGGTACCAGTCATCCGCAAGTCCACTCAGCTCCAAGTCCTCCTGTAGCACATCACTCCATGTCTTCTCCAGCCCGTGCCACGCCCGTTTAGCCCCCTCGATCCGGCGGAACAAAAGCTGTTTAGGCATGCGGTGGCTGGCCATGCGGGCTACATGACTCAGGCAATGCAGCCTTGCCTGCCGGAGGTCACCGATGGGACTTTGTCCACATCTTTAAAGGATTTGTGAGCTCCTCACACAATGCAGCCTGGTTAAACTCAGGATGGATCGTAGGTAGGCCATCTTAAATGTTTCTAACCGGTGAAGATGTTCCACTATGGGGTCCAAGTTTCGCAAGCGTAGAGAAGGGAGGGAATAGATAGATCGTTTATTGTCATTGTCACCAGTACAACGAAATTTAAAATGCTCACCAGTCAGGGCATCATTCATAAATTTAAATCAAATAAAACAAGAAAATAAAAATAAAATTAAATGAAAAGATAATCAATTTATACTATATATAAAAACAGCCCAAGTAAACCCACATACCCACATAAGGTTACATTTTGTCATTGCACATCTCTATTTCACAGTCAATTGTAAACACTATTACTTAATAATTAATTAGCATTATTGAGTGTGGTGATCGCTGTAGGATAAAAGCTCTGTTTGAATCTGTTTGTCCTTGTTTTGACTGATCTGAATCGTCTGCCTGATGGCAACAGCTCAAACAGTGAGTGTCCAGGGTGAGAAGAGTCCTTTATAATGTTCTGTGCTTTTTTGATGCAACGTGAACTATGTAGTTCTTCCAGTGTGGGGAGATGGCAGCCGGCGATCTTTTGGGCTGTGTTGATGACCCTCTGGAGCGCTTTCCTCTGAGCCACTGTGCAGCTGGTGTACCATACACAGATGCAGTATGTAAGAATGCTCTCAATGGAGGCTCGGTAGAAGGACACCAGCAGTTTCTGTCCCGGACGGTCGGCGGCCCACTTGTAGAACGGGGACGCGATGGAACACGAGAAATGACAGGGGGTAATTCCCCTGCTGCGATTGGAAGTCCACCGACATCTCGTGTCCCTGACGAATCAGTCTTGGTCATATTCGGCGAATGCGCCTGCAGCGGGGTCGGAAGGGTCGCCGGGCTTGAAGGTCCCGCAGCCTTGGCAGGCGCCCTCCGAACAGGCCCACTCCCCCCCCGCGGTGTCACGGTCGGCCTGTCTGGAACAGGTACGACAGGCGCTCTAGCAAGATCAATGGACGCAGGCGGGGAAGAGTCAGAGTCAGCAGCAACAGACCCCGGCAAGGCAACATTGGGAGATGACGCATCACGTAGGGGAGCAACATATGGTTTCAACCGCGACGTATGAACAAACCAACGGCGAGAACCAAACTGAACGCGCGCCGACTGTGGATTGGGAACCTCAATGAGGCGCACAGGACCATGCCAAGGTTTGTGCAATTTAGGAGAGGTCCCCGGCCGCACCTGCGGGCAATGGAGCCAGGCCAGGTCTCCCACCTTCCAGGGGCACTCCCCCTCAGACCGCCGAGCATACCGCTCGTTCCGGGCCTGGGCTTTGGCCGTAGCCACACGGGCGTTTTCCCGCGCCTCCGTAACCCGGCGAACCGTGTCCTGAATGTATTCAGGGAGTGGTTTACGAGGTCCCTTCACCCCAGTACCCAATTGCACATCCACCAGAGGCACGTTTTCCCGACCATACATAAGGTAAAACGGCGAATACCCTGTAGCCGCATGGGGCGTCATCCTGTACGCCGAAAGCACTCCGGGGATGTGCAGATCCCAATCCGATTGCTGTTCACTCACAGTATGGCAAAGCATGGCAGACAATGTCCTGTTCAGCCGCTCAACCATACCATCCGTCTGCGGATGGTATGGAGATGTCCGTATCTTCTTAGTCCCAAGGCCTGCGCACACTTCAGCCAATAATTTAGAAGAGAAATTTCGGCCCTGGTCCGTGAGGAGTCTCTCCGGCGCCCCCTTGTCCATAATGTACCCAAACAAAAAGGCGTCGGTGATGGCCGCGGCCGACTGATCGGGCAACGGCCAGGCCATCGGCCAACGGGAGAGATACTCGACCCCTACCAGCAAATATTTATTTCCCCTCGCCGATGGTGGGAAGGGTCCCAATATGTCCAGTGCCACCAATTCATTGACTCGAGACACCTGAATCGACTGGAGAGGCGGCACGTAAGGATGTTTAGGCGGCTTACGCCGGGCGCATTCAGGGCACGCGCGCACGTGCCCTACGACATCTGTCGCCATGCCGTGCCAAAAATAATGACGTTGTAACGTCAACAAGGTCTTCTGCACCCCTAAATGCAATAGTGTGTCACAATGGAGAGTTCTAATCAACTCAAATCGCAAGGACGTTGGTACCACCACACGCCAGCTTTCCTGGAACCTTTCTTGCCACATAAGCAGACCATCTCGGAGAGCGGTTCGCGGCCCCACAGCCGAACTCGGACTCCCCTTGTCCCTCATAGACCGCTTCCGCATGGACAACAACGACTCGTCCATCATCTGTTCCCGAATCCAGACAGACCGCGGCAGATTCAAAACCCCATCAGTCGGTCCCGGTTCCATCGGAGTATCCGACTTCCCGACGGCCAACGTGAGCGGCTGAGGGGGGTTGAGAATCGGCGAACACCTATGCGTCCCCGACGCACATTTACAAGGGGCGCGCCCTGGTAATCTGGAAAGTGCGTCAGCGTTCGCATGGCGCACTCCCTTCCGATGTTGAATTTGGAAGGAAAACTCCTGCAGCGTGTCCAACCAACGTGCCCACTGTCCCGATGGCTGGTCCATTTTAAGTGCATATTGCAAGGCCGCATGATCCGTACGCACAATAAAAGAACGACCGTAAAGGTACGGTCGAAATTGCCGTAGGAAAAAAACAACCGCCAAAAGTTCTCTACGAGTGACACAGTAGCGTGTTTCCGCAGGCGACAAGACTCGGCTACCATACGCCACGACGCGCTCTACGCCCCCTTTAGACTGTGATAATACCGCCCCAATACCTGTGTCACTCGCGTCCGTATCGAGAATGAAAGGGCGATCAAAATCGGGATAATCCAATGTCGGGGCCGTAGCCAATAGATCGCGCAGACTCCGAAAGGCCGCCTCTTCCGGCTCTCCCCAAACAAATTTCCGTCCTTTACCCGTAAGGAGATGCAAGGGCCTCGCAATCGTCGCAAACCCCGGCACAAATCTTCGGTAATACGAGGCAAATCCCAAAAACCGTCGAACATCCCCCACAGAGGCCGGAGTCGGCCAATCCCGGACACACGCCGTTTTTTCCGGATCCGTGGACACCCCCTCGGCACTCACAATGTGCCCCAAATAACGGACGGACCGTTGCAGTAGGTGGCATTTCTTTGGTTTGAATTTCAAATTGGCAGAGCGCATCCTCGTGAACACTGTCTCCAGCCGCGTTAAATGTTCCTCAAATGTGCGGCTGAACACAATAATATCGTCCAAATATATAAGACACGTCTCCCACTGCAACCCCGTCAAAACGAGCTCCATCAATCTTTGAAACGTAGCAGGGGCCGCATTCAATCCCATCGGGAGGCAGTTGAATTGAAATAACCCCTGCGGCGTACGGAATGCGGTTTTCTCCCGTGAGGACTCGTCAAGGGGAAGCTGCCAAAATCCCGAAGAGAGGTCCAGTGTGGAAAAGAACTTAGCCCCCGACAATGCGTCAAGGGAGTCGTCCATACGCGGCAGGGGGTACGCATCTGCCACCGATATCTTATTCAATTTCCGGAAATCGACACAAAATCTCAAGTTGCCATCCTTTTTCTTAACCAAGACCACAGGAGCGCCCCATGGGCTGTTAGATGGCGATATAATGTCCGCAGCCAACATGTCTTCCACCGCCCCCCGAACGTGTTCTCGCTCCGCTGGACTCATCCGATGCGAATTTAACCGAATAGGGGCAGCGTCGCCCGTCTCAATGTGATGGGAAAGCAACGATGTGCGTCCCAAATCCAAATCGTCGGAGCTGAATACATCCGAATACGTCAGCAACAATTTACGCAGCGCATCACGTTGCCCCACGGACAGGGAAGAATTTTCGTCACATAAGGTAGCGATCCAACGATTATCCGAACTCCTTGGCTCGGAAACACCAGCGACCACTCCTCGGCGATGCGGACAATCGTGCGTCGCAAACGCCGTAGTGGCATGTGCCACAACCGTACCGGCCGGAACACGGATGTTTTCCACCCCCGCATTAAGCACCTGTAAAACCGGTAATTGATCCGGCCGGACGATGGTCTGTGCCCCAACCAACGCCAATCCCGTTGTTATCGTGGCGGATGGTGACAACAAGACCCCTAATGCTCCTAGCCGATTGGGCAGGGGCTTCCGATACCGCAAGGGTATAAGCATCTGTGAACCAGGTGGGATGTCCACAGATGCGACGGACAGCGCCTGCACCTGTACGGCCGAAGCAGGTCGCCCCCAGGGCGACGGCAGAAACGAGATTCGACGGCCCCCCGGCAATTCAATACAATTCTCATTGATTTTAATCAAAATGGGCATCTTAGCCAAAAAATCCGTGCCTAGTAAGCAAGGAACCGCCAAAGATCTCGATATTAACACAACGCCCGAAGCCGACACATCCCCTATAGATATCTTAGCATCCACCTGGCCCACAATCCCCATACTACCCCCGTTTGCAGCGACACAAGACCCATAAACCGGACGCACAGCCCCCGGCGGAATGCCCAACAGATGGAAAATGACATCCGATATAATAGTCGCAGACGCTCCCGAGTCGACCAAAATGCGCACGTCCACACCTTGTATGGACCCCGGTACAGTGGACGAACCCGTAGCGGCCGCGACAACTTTCCGTGCCAATTTGCGCCACTGCGTAACTGAATGACAAGGCCCCGTCGATGGCCTTTCTTTAACAACAACAATAGGATCGCGCAACACAGGTGGTGGGTGAGGTGTAAAGCCTTGCCGAGTGTCTGGTGCGTGCCGACATGCCTGTTTCGGAGGTTCCTTGGTCGGCTTGTCCGGTGTTGTGGGCTCCTGCTGCGGCGGACCCGGGAAGCGGGCCCAGCAATCTCTGGCGTAATGGCCCCTACGGCCGCAGCGGAAGCAATCGGCCTCGTTGCGCCGAAGCGCAGGTCCTGCGTCCCGGCGGCCCCGTCCCGATGGCGTAGCGCGCGGCCCCGGCCTTCCGCGTCCCGGCCATGGAGAGGAGGCAGCCGTCAGCTCCTGTGGACCCCGCTCATCCGGCACATAGATCGCCTTTGTGGGGTCCCACCCCATCGCGCCTCCTTCCTTGACGGGCCCACCCGTCCATGCCGCCACTTGCTTCCAGCGACGGAGATTAAACTGCGCGTCTAGACACTTTGCTGCCGCCCGGGACGTGAGCTTCTCATGCCCACACACAGGCATGGGGATCCCCAGATCCCGAGACAGCTCCAGCATTTTTCCCAATATGAGGGGCTCGAGCAGATCCTGTGGCGTGTCAGGATATGCCGCCATGGCCAGCTCCAACACCGCACCCCTGAACGCCACGGGTGATTCTTCGGGTGCTCGTTGTCGTTGAGCGAATCGCCGATGCGCGTCGTCAGGTGGCTCATAGGCGTCGGCCATTTCCTCAAAAACTCCACATAACGTCTTCTTCTTATCGGCCGTTATGGAACGGAAAAATCGCACAGATTCGTCGTCCAGTAGAGTCAACAACACTTCCAAGGCCTCCGCATCGGTCCATCTTGCTGAACGAACCGCCGCCAAAAATCGGCAGGCGAAAGCGCTCCAATCGCCCCCGATAGAGAATTCCTTAACCGTAGTAAGGTGGCGACTCCGACTCCTCTTCACGCCGTCTTCCAATGATGGTTGTTGTGGAGGTAAATTCAAAATGGCGTCGGCCCGCGGCGTGGCCAAGATGGCGGTTTGGCGCCGCGGAGCGCGCAAGATGGCGTCTTCTTGCCGCGTGGCCAATGGCGGCGGCAGGGCAGGCAACGTGGCGGCCCGTGGAGCACCTTCTCGTTCCATCGTCGTCCTTGGCGTAACGAGATGACACAGATGCGCCAGGACGTCCTTGAGTGTCTCCAGTTGTTCTGCCACCTGTTGCCATCTTTGCTCAGCGTCCGATGTTGTTGACGGACCCGCCATCGCGCCGACATCTTCCACGCCCGTCCCCGTGCTCGCCTCAGCAGGGCTCTCCTCCACCACCCCAGCAAAATCCGTGGTCGGAGGGAATTCGTCGTCGTCGGACGAAGAAGCCGATGCTGGCGCCGGGGGAATTTTCTTCCTTACTTGCTTAGACATGCCGTTTCACTTCTGACCCCAGTGTAATAAAAGACTTGACCACGATATCTGGCTCAGTGTCCTTTATTCGGTCCGTACTGCGTCCCCACACGGCTGTCTCTCTTATTCTCTCTGTGCTGGTTCCGATGTCACTCCAGTCCACATCAGCAGCCCCGCTGCTGTTCTTGTCGCTCTTGCAGCCCCACAGCAGCTCCGCTGCTGTACTCTCACACAGCTCCCTTGGCTGTTCCTGCTGCAGCTCTCACGGCCTCGTGCTGTCTCGCCTTCTCGTCGCTCCTGCGACTCCTGGCAGCCACTCCGCTGCTCCTCACACACAACCTTACTGCCTATCTCTATCTGCAGCTTTACACCTCCCAGTAGCTCCCTACTGTTCCCAGGGTTGGCTCCCGCTTCTGACGGTGCCCCCTCAGCTCGTACGCCCGCGTGGCCCCACACCTTTTCATTCACACCCCGACTGCCTTCTCCTTCCGGTTTACCCGCTTAAGGACCCCCCACCTTTCACCCACGTCACCTGGCTCCGCCTCCTCGTGACGTCACATCCGGAAGGTCGCTTTCGCCCGCATTACAGATGTATGACGGCCCACTCTGACCCTCTGTCTGCGGCCCGAGAGGAAACTATGTATCCACATGCAGGTGGAATGTGGAATCCCCAGGCCGCACAGTTTTTCCACCAGTTTGTGTGGGAGGATGGTGTTGAACGCAGAACTGTAATCCACGAAGAGCATCCGCACATAGCTCCCCTGCTGCTCCAGATGTGACAGTGCAGCATGTAGTGCTGTGGCCACGGCGTCCTCCGTGGATCGGTTCGCTCTGTAGGCAAACTGGTTGGGGTCAAGGTTTCGGGGCAAGCTTCCTATGATGTGACTCCGGACCAGTTTTTCAAAGCACTTCATCACCACTGGCGTGAGTGCTACTGGCCGGTAGTCGTTGTAGCTGGAAATGTGGGTTTTTTTGGGCAGCGGGACTATGGTGGAGGACTTTAGGCAGGTTGGTACAGTGGACTGTTCCAGAGACAGGTTGAAAATTCTTGTGAAGACTCCAGCCAGCTCGTCAGCACAGTCCCTCAGCACACGTCCCGGGACGCCATCAGGTCCCGCAGCCTTCCTCGGGTTGACGGCCCGCAGCGTGCGCCTCACCTCATGCTCCTCTACTGTGAGGTTTAAGCTGCTGTGGACCGTGAGGTTTGGTGACGATGTTCCTTGTGGTGTCACCTCAAAGCGGGCAAAGAAGAGGTTCAACTCCTCTGCCAGAGCGTTGTCACCATCAGCAGCTCCGCGGTTGGCCCTGTAGTTGGTGAGGTGCTGGACTCCCTGCCACACCTGCCTGCTGTCGTGACTGTCCAGGCGTTCCTCAATCCTCCTCCTGTAGTCTGCTTTGGCCTTGCGGATGCCTCTCTTCAGGTTAGCTCGAGCTGTACTGTAGAGAGCTTTGTCTCCGGAGTTGAAGGCGTTGTTCCTCTCCTTCAGCAGTTGCTGGACCTCCCGGGTCATCCAGGGCTTCTGGTTCGGGTAAGCCCGAACGCGTTTGTCCACAGTGACAGTGTCTATGCAGTTTTTAATGTAGCACAGTACACTATATGTGAACACCTCCAGGTCCTGATGTTCGAAGACCCCCCAGTCGGTCCTATCAAAGCAGTCCTGCAGCTGCTGGGTGGCACCCTCAGGCCAGATGGCGACAGTTTGTGTGATGGTAAGAGCCGTTTTCTTAATGGGGGCGTATGCAGGGATCAAAAGCAGGGACAAATGGTCAGACTGGCCCAGGTGTGATAGTGGTCTAGCCCTGTAGCCTAGTTTGATGTTGGTGTAGACCTTGTCCAGAATCTTAGTTCCCCTAGTAGCACACTTAACATGCTGATGGAATTTAGGGAATGCTGCTTTTAAGTCTGCATGGTTGAAATCCCCTGCTACAATCAGCACAGCGTCAGGATACTTGCTCTGCTGAATGCTAATGCTGCCATGTAAAAGTCCAATAGCTGAGTTAGCATTATCATCCGGTGGGATGTAAACAGCAGTTATCATGACCACAGTAAACTCTCTTGGGAGGTAAATCGGCCTGCATTTAACAGTCACATACTCCAGATCTGGGGAGCAGTGGCTGTCTACAGTCACAGTGTTAGTACACCAGCTCTTATTCACGTACACACAGAGCCCCCCTCCTCTGCTCTTACCGGAGTCTACTGTTCTGTCCTGGCGCTGTGCTGTGTAGCCTGCGAGCTCAATAGCAGAGTCCGGGATGGCTGAATGAAGCCAGGTTTCTGTGAAAAGCAGAATGCAGCTGTCCTTGACTACGTTGCTCGCTGTAGTCTGTAGCCTCAATTCATCCATTTTGTTCGCGATGGATCTGGCGTTCGTGAGAAATAGGCTGGGTAGCGGTGGAATGACCGTGGCCGAGAAGACCTGAAGCTTCGTACGGAGTGATAGACCAGGTAGGTTCCACACAGCGTTACGCAGCCAATGAAAAGATACTGCAGCTCGACTGATTTGGAGTGAGACCTTTGCTGTTAAACTGGAGCCGGTCATTAGCACACTGGCAAGGTATGGGAAACTCTCCACTGTCTCGACAACTGCCCCAGAGTTGTGGTGGTGGAGTGTCCGATGGTACAAAATAGACAGGCAGGTGCTTAGTTTTGTTTGGGCAGATGGTAAGGCCCCACATGTTGGTGGCAAGCTCCAGGTTCAGCAGCAGCACCTCGAACTCCTCCTCCGAGTGAGCAGCCATTAGCAGATCATCGGCATACAGAACGTGGTTGAGCAATAGGGAGCCATCCCTTGACCGCACCCGGTCATCGATCAGCCTCCCATTGTATCTGTAGCAGATGGGAATTCTTCCGGTACAGGCATTGAAGGCTCGACGAACTACGTGGTCCAATGTGGGAGCCAGAGGACATCCCTGTTGCACCCCAAGATGTAAAGGGAATGGCTCTGACTCACGGCCACGTAGTTAAGACGCGGGACCGCTCACCATCATGAAGGTCCTTAAGGATAGTTATGAGTGGGTTCGGGACTCGGAAAGCACGAAGAGCAACCCAGAGGCCAGGTCTACTGATAGTATCATAGGCCTTGAGCAGGTCAATAAAGCACACGCATGGACTAAGATGCACATATGGACCTACAGACACGCAAAGAAATGGAGTTACACTGACTAACATGGAGGCATGCACACACAGCGACTAACATACACGCACATGGACTAAGAAACACACACATATGGACTGACACACACAAACACATCGACTTACAGACACACACACATATGGACTCACACACACATAGACATGCACTTGAGATACGCACACATGGAGTTACACACACATATCGACGTACACACATACAGCGACACACACACATACATAGAGTGACACACACATTGCCGTACACACACATACACATGTGGACTGTCACACAGACATCCACTTGAGATATACACACATGGAGTTGCACACACATATATGGACGTGCACACATACAGCGACTCACACACACACCGACTCGCACACAGCAATACGTGGACTCAAACACACATTGACGTAAACACACATATGTATTCTAGATTTGAAGCTTTCGTGACTGCAATGATTCATATTCTTAGGTTTTTTCGGTAAAGTCACGTAGGTAAAAACATAAAAAAGTAAAATAAAATAAAAATAAAATAAAAATCACGACGTTTCGAAGGCAACACAAGCTTTCGTCTTCAGGTGGTACCGCCACAGCCACGACAGCTGTATCAAGTAAATGAGAGATTTCAGGAGTTACCACTGCGTTTATATAATGGTTGGAGAAGGTGGTGGGGCAAGGGCCGCATACTTATTATTAATATGGTAAGGTGAGGCTTGAGACTAAGAATAGACTGCATAACAAAGGCTGAGCCTTTGTTATGGAGAGGTGCGGTTTGTGACTCAACCTGTAACAAGAAGACCACCACTAAACATAGTAAAACAGTAATGGTTGTCTGTCAAATAAGATTGGCAAATAAGTGTAGTTAAATCTTTTTTGCATGGTTAATCACATCTTTCCAATGATTACTCAGTTTGTAACCGTCATCACGGTTGAAATTATGTCTGTGTTTGCATATTTGTATGGCTTCGTGTACAAACCTTTGATGGTAGCCAGGAGGTTTGCAGAGAACCTTGGTCTCGGAAAATACAATTTCATGAGAGCCCACCGAGTTGTAGCAATGATCGGCAACGGCCGAAGAATCAGTTCTGCCGTGTTTCAGATCTGACTTGTGCTCGCGGACATGATCAGAAACATGACGTTTCGTTTCTCCAATGTAGCAATCACCACAAATGCAACTCAATTTGTAGACTCCAGGATACTGTAAGTCAGGAACGACATCCTTCACAGATGGAATCAAATCACGGATTTTATGCACTGTACTGAATCGGACTTGGATCTTATGTTTGTTTAGAATTTTGGAGATCTTTTTGGTCACGCCTGCTATGTATGGCAACGTGATAGTTTTGGTCGGAGTTTCATGTGGCTGTTTCTGTATGGTGGGAGAGACAGCTTGGCGGATAGTGCGGTCAGAGTATCCGTTCATCCTGAGGGCCCGATGTACATGTCTTAATTCACCGGCCAGGTGGTGTTGGTCAGCAATGCCATGGGCTCTGTGGTATCGCGTTTTGATGAGATAATTCTTTTGAGATGGGTGGTGGTGGGAATCCGGTTTCAAGTAGGAATCTGTGTGGGTGGCTTTCCTGTAGACAGAATGTCCCAAGGATCCGTCAGGCCTCCTCTCAAACAGAATATCGGTTAACTACCATTCTTGGATATCCAGCTCACAACACGGACTACCACCTGTGGTGCCACAACTGCGGAGCAACTCTGCAAGCGCCGCGACTCTCTCCCGGCCCCCGCAACTAAACACACGTAGTGTCCTGGCTGGGGGTTGCCTGGCACATCGAGTTTTAATCCGAAAGGCCCCAAGGTGGGAGAGTCCCACGGTTTCCCGGTGCCAGTAGATTGGCCAACCCCCACAGGACAGGTTACATTCTGGTGCCCCAAATTGACTCCTGCAATCGCCATCTGGCCAACTCGGTTGTCCCGGGCTCCCTCAGCAGTGCAGGTGGCGTCCATTGCTCTTGGCGCTCGCCCTGCCTCCTTTTCTTAGGAAGGTTCCCTGGGCCAACTGCAATGAGTTACACACAACATTGTTGGGAGGACGGAGGGTGGAATATTAGGCGTAAAGACCAGACCCTGAGGCGCAAACTTCTGCGCACGTGAGAACAATGGGTAAGGGGCAAAAAGGGTAAAAAATTGAAGGCACGAACTAAGAAAACGATGGGTAGAGACATAATGGACGCTCCAGGTGAGGGCAGGGCATCAGTTGTAAAGCGTGATTGACCCACTCCCTGCCGTCCTGCCTCCTCGAGCCGCTCGCAGCATCCGTGTGATGCCGGCGAGTGCTGCTACGAGGCAGTGATAGGCGAGGTTGTCGCTCGTCCGTTTCCCTCCGACTCTCACAGCGTCCGTGCGACGCCTTGTGTAGAGCTACGAGGTACGTGGTAGAACGTTTGTGTAACTGGGTTCATAGGCAGAGTTAGGCTAGGCTCTTCTTGAGAAATATTCCTCCTCCGTTAATAAACGTTAGTTCAGAGTATCGGTGCTGTGTGATTTCTGTGTGTGTGGGTAGAACCTCGGTGTGGTGTCTGATTTTTGTGTGGAGCAACTGCGTGGGGAGACGGTGTTGCGTGAGAAAGCGAGCGCAACGCTGCAGAGTGTCAGAGCGAGGTTGGTGTGTAAGGCGCGCCTATATTATGACATATACTGCCGCCGTTGATCGCGTCTGTTTGCGCGCGCGTGTGTGTGGAAAACGAGCGCCTGATCGCCACGTTAGTAAATTGGTGGGCGGGAAACTCTAAATCCACTCACCCTCGTTTGCGCGTTAAGCCCTAATCCGCGTGCATGCGGATTAGGTCTTAACCACCCGGGCGCGACGCTTGCATATTGATAGCGCCGCCGTTTCCGTTGATTAGCGCTGACCTAAATTTCGATTTAAAGCTTTCGTGACTGCAGGGATTTATCTTCTTGGTTCTTTCGGTAAAGTCACGTAGAAGGGAAGTAATACAATAATAAAAATAAAACATAATAAAATAATTGTATTATGTTTTTTTTAATTTTATTATGTTTTTTTTTTATTTTATTACTTCCCTTCTACGTGATGACTTTACCGAAAGAACCAAGAAGATAGCGCCGGCCTCTGCTTAACACATTCGCATGCAGGGGCGCGCGCGTGCACGCCACCGCGTTCGTTTTGGTGGTGGTGTACTTGTGGGAGATAGCCAGCCAGTTAGCCACGTCCCTCAGAGAGGGCGCTGGCGCAGGGGGGCCGATCACTCGATCAGAGGGAGCTCGGCGAGAGGCGGACAACGAGGAGGTGGTGGGAGTGGAGGGGGTGGACGTCGCGACCCACCCGCTCACGGGGAGCAGGGAGTTGGACGTCGGCCTCCACACGTGCCGCACCCATTTTCACTGCTTGGTGCACAGAGGCAAGGGGATTTAAGATACTTAATCATTTGTTTTAATTGCTGAGGCAGATGGAGCAGAGGGGCAGTGGGGCAGAGAAGCAATTTGGCAGTGGAGCAGTGCAGCATTGGGCAGAGGAGGGGCGGTTTGTTATGAAGAAGGCGAATCACATGAATATGTTTTCCCACCACCGCTTGTATGTGAAGTATTGGAAAATGACGGCAGGAAACTCCTTGACGGGAACACACTTCTTTTATTAAATCTTGACTTGTAACAATACAACGCGTGGCCTCTCTTCTTCACAATGCGCTTCTCTTGACTCTGGATTCTGTGCTGCCGGCTCTCTGTGCCTCGTGTAGACTCCGCGCCTCGGCTACACTCCTCTCTCGCCTCGTGTAGACTCTGCGCCTCTGCTACACTCTCCACTCGCCTCGTGTAGACTTTGCATCTCTCTCTCTGGCTACACCGTATGCATACTCGGCTCGTGTAGACCTTCCTCTCTCTCTGGCTACACCGTATGCATACTCGGCTCGTGTAGACCGTTCTCTCTCGCTGGCTACACACTATACATTACTCAGCTCGTGTAGACCGTTCTCTCTCGCTGGCTACACACTATACATTACTCAGCTCGTGTAGACCGTTCTCTCTCGCTGGCTACACACTATACATTACTCATCTCGTGTAGACCGTTCTCTCTCGCTGGCTACACACTATACATTACTCAGCTCGTGTAGACCGTTCTCTCTCGCTGGCTACACACTTATACCTTACTCTCCTCTACTCTCCATTACTCTCCATTACTCTCCTCTCCGGGCTCTATCTCTGCACCTTCGTCTTCCTTTCTTAGATGGTTCCACTTCTCCCCCTGCTCCTCTGTGCATCACCTTATATACCCCTTCTTCCCGGGAGACGGAGCGGATGCGGACCTCAACGTCGGCACCGCTCCTCAGTTACCCAATCCCCACGCGCTATCCCTACGATCCGGTTCCGCTCAGCGCGTGTTTCCACTCCCCGACCAATCACACCGCGCTGCTACCCGATCACTCCCTCTGGGCGCGTCACCGGCACACAGCCAATCAGCAGCACTACCCCCACCCGCGCACTGACGCCTGCTCCTCCCCGTCAGCGCGCGTCACCACACACACACCCGTACATACGCGCTGGCACACGACATATACACCCAGCGCGTATCACCACTACATCACCCCCTCCCACATAGCTCGCAGCCGGCCCGGCTGCTAACAACAACCAACCGCGACGATAAAACGACAACCAACAAAAAAAACCCCGTAACCCCCCGAGTGTGCCCCGTAACATAACACAACAACAACAACAACAAGAATAACTATGTACAGATTGACAATGAACCCGAAAAGTCAACAATAACACGATACGAGCAAATTCGAAACGAACGCGCCCCACGTCCCTGCGACTACACGCAGTGACGAGGCGCTCCAACTGCCCCGACTCCTCACGAGGCAGGTCATGCAAAGTAGCACGACCTGGCGCGAGTCCGTCTGGCTGGTCCATCGTATGGGGCGGGACACTGACGACCGTCCGGCGGTTCCGGCTGCTCCAGACGGCGCGGAACGGGCCTGAAAGGGCCGGCCCCGCCGCGGAGATCCGGCCGCCGGTGATCGGCAGCTGTCAGTTCCGAGACACCTGGGAGCAGATCAGGCGAAAATACGTGTGGATCAGGCAGAGACATTTCCCCCTCTGGGTCGCCGGTCACGTCACACGCCCGGCCATCACGACACAAGGGGAGGCCATATGGAGGCGAGAACGGTTTCAGTCGGGAGGGGTGAACGTACCACCGGCGCTTTCCCCACTTTATCTGAACGCACTGGGGCCGTGCAACGCGCACGACCTCCACGGGTCCCCTCCACGGTCTCAACAATTTAGGCGACGTAGCCAAGGGTGCCTGAGGGCAATGCAGCCAGGCCCTGTCACCTGGTTTCCATTCGTGCATGGACACCTTCCGTGCCCGCAACCGTTCATTAGCAATTTGGCGAGCCCGCGAATTAAGCCGCGCGGCCTCCCTCGCCTCTGTCAGCTTGTGAATATTAAACTTAATATGTTCTGCCAAATTAGAATTAGTTCGTGGAGCGGACAGGCCAAGTTGCGTTTCTATTGGCGGGTCAGCTTCCCGACCGTACATCAAATAGAATGGGGAAAACCCCGTAGCTGCATGGGGGGCCATTCTATACGCGGCAAGGACTCCCGGGACCTGCAGGTCCCAATCTACATGTGCCTCGCACACCTGCTGGCACAGCATGGAAGTCAAGGTTTTGTGGAGTCTCTCCACCATCCCGTCAGTCTGCGGGTGGTACGGGGAGGTACGCACCTTCTTGGTACCCAACAGATCGCACACCTCTTGCAACAATTTACTCGAAAATTTTTTACCTTGGTCGGTCAGCAGGCGTTCGGGAGCCCCCTTGTCCAGGACATAGCCCTGGACGAAGGCATCCGTCACAGCCGCTGCCGACTGGTTAGCGAGAGGCCACGCCATAGGCCATCGGGTAAAGTATTCGACCCCCACTAACAAATATTTATTCCCTCTCGGCGTGACTGGGAAGGGCCCCAAAATATCGAGTGCAACGAGCTCGTTGGTACGCGAGACCTGAATAGATTGCAGCGGTGGATTAGCTGCCACGGCCGGTGGTTTACGCCTGGCGCACTCAACGCACCCCTTCAGAATATGCACCACATCACTTCCCATTCCCGGCCAGTAATAGTCACGCTGAAGCAGGGCAAGCGTCTTGTTAACTCCCAAGTGCAAGAGGCGTTCGTGTGCCGCCAAGACAACCCTCCCCCTCACAGCGGAAGGCACCACGAGTGCGTTCCGCCGGGACAAACTGTCCCATTTCAATAACACGCCCCGCTCAAGTACATAGGAGCCGGTACGCTCCTGGTCCCCCTCGGGACCCCCAACCTTGCGGCGCAATGCTAGCAGCGAGCTGTCCGCCATCTGGAGGCGGCCCCATTCGCTGAGCGACAGCGAGAGCAGCGAGTCCCGACCCTGAGAGGCAGTGGAATCATCCCCGATCGGTGCGCCCGCTGTCGCAGCCAGTGCCCCCATCTCCCCCGCAAGCGTCGGTTTACAGCGCGCCGATCCCGACAAACACGCGCATTCATCACAAGGCAACAACCGCGACAAGCAATCGGCATTCGTGTGTCGCAACCCCTTATGGTACGTAGTCGTAAACTGATAGTCCTGGAGGACTTCCAACCAACGCGACAACTGGCCCGAGGGCTGGGCGACCCTCAATGAATACTGTAGCGCCGCGTGGTCCGTTCGGACTGTAAAGTGACGACCATAAAGATATGGCCTAAACTGCTGCACAAAAAAAACAATGGCAAGCAGCTCGCGACGGGTGACACAGTAGCGCTGCTCCGCCGGAGACAACACCCTACTACCGTAGGCGACAACTCTTTCGACACCCCCAACGACTTGGGATAGCACCCCCCCAATGCCCGTGTTGCTAGCATCCGTGTCCAGCAAAAAGGGACTGGCAAAATCGGGATAACACAAGGGTGGGGCACCCACCAAGGCGTCCCGGAGGGAGCGAAACGCGGCCTCCTCCTCCGGTCCCCATTTGAACTTCACTCCCTTCGCCGTTAGAGCGTGCAAGGGTTTTGCAATAGTGGCGAAGTGCTCAACGAACCGCCGATAATAAGAAGCAAACCCGATGAAACTACGCACGTCGGAAACGGACGTAGGTGTCGGCCACGAACCGACACAATCCGTCTTCGCGGGATCGGTGGAGATCCCCGAAGAATCGACAATGTGACCCAAGTATCTAACGGACCTACGAAGGAGGTGACATTTGGCCGGTTTAAATTTCAACTTAGCCGATCGCATTCGCAAGAACACCCCTCTCAATCGCCGGAGGTGTTCCTCAAACGTTTTACTGAAAACAATGACATCGTCCATATAAATCAAGCATGTATCCCACTGCAAGCCCGACAAAACCAACTCCATAAGTCGCTGAAACGTCGCTGGAGAGGAGTGAAGTCCCATGGGTAACCGGTTAAACTGGAACAGCCCCCCTGGAGTCCGAAATGCTGTCTTAGGTTTCGACTCTTCGTCGAGCGGCAACTGCCAAAACCCCGATAACAAATCAAGAGTCGAAAAATATCGCGCACAAGACAATGCATCGAGGGACTCATCCATCCTGGGGAGCGGATACGCGTCAGCCACAGAGATCTTATTCAGGCGACGGAAATCAACGCAGAATCGCAGGGACCCGTCCTGCTTCTTAACCAGCACAATAGGCGCTCCCCACGGGCTAGAGGAGGGCGAAATAATATCGGCTTCTAGCATATCGTTAACAGCCGACTGAACATGTTCCTTCTCCACGGGACTCAGTCGGAAGGGATTTAGCCTGACCGGCGCCGCATCGCCCGTTTCAATGTGATGGTGCAACAAATCCGTGCACCCAATGTCATACTTATGTTTACTGAATACATCAGAGAATTCAATGAGCAACTCGCGCAGCGCACCCAACTGCGCCGCCGACAAATCGTCCGAGGCGGCACATAACGAATGGACCCACTCAAGGTCTTCCCTTGGCTCAACGTTCCGCGCGGGGCTCGAGCCCACCTGCGCAACCAACCCATCATCCCCAGGGACCTGCGCCGCGTGAGCCAGCACGGTGCCCTGCGGAATGACAGCTGGTCGCGACCCCGCGTTCAAAACCATCACAAACGGATCCCTGTCAGCCTTGTTAGAAGGACCCAAAAGCATACTCTGTCCCGAAGCCTCCCTCACCCATGGTTTCCGCAACCGGAGGGGAATCAACATCTGTGAACCCGGGGGCACTTGCACTGTCTGCGTCGCCACCGCTTGTATCGTAGCGCACGCCGTCCGAATGTCAGTAGGGCCCGTCAAAAATGAAATCCGGCGACCCGATGGCAGTTCAATGCATCGTTGATCGATAAGAATTTTAATGGGCATTTTAGCCAAAAAGTCAGTGCCCAAAAGACACGGAACTGCCAAAGAAGACGAAACGAAAACGGGTCCCGACAATTTAATATCTCCAATGCAAATGGACGCCCTAACCTGACCGATAATGCCCAACGATCCCCCATTAGCGGCGTAAAATGGCACATCCACTGGAAGCAGCGGACGACATTGGACCGGAAGAATATTATAAATGAGGTCCGATATAATAGTTGCCGATGCCCCCGTGTCCACTAACACCCTAATCTCAACCCCATCAATAGATCCCGTAACAACGGACGAACCCGCCGAAGCAGCCACAATTCTATGCCCCAATTCTGCCCATTCAATGTCTCCCTGGTCCCGGCCGAACCCCCCTCGCCGAACCGAATCCCCGAACCTTAACCGGCCCTCCTCCGCCGCAACGCGGCGTCCCATGTGTGCCGAATAAACAGGCCGAGCGTGTGAGGTGCCGCGACTTGCCGGGGATTGTAGAGATGACTTGGGCTCTCGGTCGTCGTCCAGCCGAGCTCCCATGGCGCGCTGCCGCGGAGCGCGGCACCCGGACGCCACGTGGCCCCGGAGGCCGCAGTTATAGCACGTGACGAGGGTCGGAGTAGATCTTGGTTGCTCCGACTTTCGGCCCGATCGCAGAGGCGACCGGGCCCCCGGCCTCCAGTCCCCTGGTCGTCCCGTGGCGAACGCCTCCTCTCGTGGGCTGACGACTTGGGGTTCGGCGACCACCAAACCCGGGGCTGCGACGACAGCAGCGTTGCAACCAACGCCTTGCTTCCGTTGTAGGGCCTCGTGCGCTTGAATACTCGTGGCGACTCTCAAAGAAGAAATATCAATCTCGTCAGCTGTGTTGATAGGGACCCCCAGGTCCTGCGCCAACTTGAGCAGCTGCTCCAAAACCATCGCGTCTTGGCCCTCCTCGTCCATCCGAGGGAACGCAGCATCAGCAAGAGCCAGCAACGCCGTGCGATAGGCCAGCGCGGTCTCCGTGGCCGCTTTCCGTCTTGCGTAGAACTGATGGCGGCACGTAGAGGGAGGCCCGTAGACCCTGGCCAACAAACCCAGCGCATCCTTCAGCGTGGAGCGGTCCGACTTCCGTGCAGCCCTGAAGGCCGCGAGCGCATCGTCGTCCAGCATGGCGGGCAATGCCCGCAGCGCCGTAGCATCGGACCACGCTGACATCTCTTGATGCGCCAAAAACCTTCGCCGAAATTGGCCCCAGTCTCCGCCTTCCGCCTTGAAGGCTGACAACGTGGGCAGGCGCTGCTGAAAAATGAAGTCATCCGCCTCGTGGTTCCTCTCCGCCTGTCCGTCGGTGTCTAAGATGGCGGCTCCAGCAGCAGACGTAAGATGGCGGACCCCCTCGCGCGCTGATGACGTCGATGCGCGCGCTTGGGAACCCACCACCACGTGGCGCTCGCCGTTCCCGCCAAAAGTAGGCCCAGGCGCAATGGCGGGAATCCCCCATTCGTTTTGGCGGGAATCTGCGGGGCGACCTTGTAAAATGTCCCCCACCGTCCCCGCTCCTCCCGACGAGCTGATCTCCGCCAAGATGGACGCGGCGGCGAGCAGCAGCTCCGCCAGTCGGGAGTGCGCCTCACGAAGCCCGGCGTCTGTCCCCGGTCGCTCGGCCGGCGCCGTTGACGGACCCTGCAGCGTGGGCAAGTCCTCTTCCTCACCCCCCGCCACCAGCGGCCCCGAGTCGTCCAGGTCTTCCTCGCGGTCAATCCCGTGGGTCCTACGGGTCTTCCTCGTCTCCATACTTGGAAGCCCGTTTCACTTCTGACGCCAGATGAAGTATTGGAAAATGACGGCAGGAAACTCCTTGACGGGAACACACTTCTTTTATTAAATCTTGACTTGTAACAATACAACGCGTGGCCTCTCTTCTTCACAATGCGCTTCTCTTGACTCTGGATTCTGTGCTGCCGGCTCTCTGTGCCTCGTGTAGACTCCGCGCCTCGGCTACACTCCTCTCTCGCCTCGTGTAGACTCTGCGCCTCTGCTACACTCTCCACTCGCCTCGTGTAGACTTTGCATCTCTCTCTCTGGCTACACCGTATGCATACTCGGCTCGTGTAGACCTTCCTCTCTCTCTGGCTACACCGTATGCATACTCGGCTCGTGTAGACCGTTCTCTCTCGCTGGCTACACACTATACATTACTCAGCTCGTGTAGACCGTTCTCTCTCGCTGGCTACACACTATACATTACTCAGCTCGTGTAGACCGTTCTCTCTCGCTGGCTACACACTATACATTACTCATCTCGTGTAGACCGTTCTCTCTCGCTGGCTACACACTATACATTACTCAGCTCGTGTAGACCGTTCTCTCTCGCTGGCTACACACTTATACCTTACTCTCCTCTACTCTCCATTACTCTCCATTACTCTCCTCTCCGGGCTCTATCTCTGCACCTTCGTCTTCCTTTCTTAGATGGTTCCACTTCTCCCCCTGCTCCTCTGTGCATCACCTTATATACCCCTTCTTCCCGGGAGACGGAGCGGATGCGGACCTCAACGTCGGCACCGCTCCTCAGTTACCCAATCCCCACGCGCTATCCCTACGATCCGGTTCCGCTCAGCGCGTGTTTCCACTCCCCGACCAATCACACCGCGCTGCTACCCGATCACTCCCTCTGGGCGCGTCACCGGCACACAGCCAATCAGCAGCACTACCCCCACCCGCGCACTGACGCCTGCTCCTCCCCGTCAGCGCGCGTCACCACACACACACCCGTACATACGCGCTGGCACACGACATATACACCCAGCGCGTATCACCACTACATATGTATAATGACCATTTCCCAAAACGTCTCTTGTTGTCTATTGTCTTTGTACCGCCGCACACACAGCTGGGACACCACAAACACGAGCCAAGGCTCATTTAAAGAAACCCAGGCAGCACTCGCAAGCAATGCAACGTTACGTTGTGTCCTCATGGGTTGGTTTCACGAAGTTTATAGTAACAACAACAAAAACAATTATATTGATCCTAATTCTTAACACAGCATCCTTGAGACTTGGCACGTGCATGTTTTGTTAATTGTCTGCACCAGACCCCTCCAGCTTTCTCACCCTGGGTCAGCTGCCCCTTCCATGTCCTGGAAACCATGGCAAGGTCATCCCATGAGGACCGCCTGGATGAAAACCAGCATGGAAGGGTCCAGTGTGGGGTCGGCTATGCTAAAGGCATAGTCCCGTGTGTGTGTGTGATGTGGTCTCCTGGCAGCAGTCATTCTCCGCTGTAGTCCTGGCATCTGCTGCTCAGCTTCATTCCCCAGCTGTGGTCCCAGTGGCACCGTCTCTCTGGGGAACCGTGTGGTGTGTGTAGCGAGTATCACTGGGTGGGTAGTGTGGTGATAGTGGTCACGGTTGGCACCAATCCACGACCACCACCACCACCACCCCTACTGGGCGGTGGACCTGCCACCACAAAGCAGCACGCGGCGGAGGAGTGAGTTGATCACTGACGCCACTCGAGCGAAGCCCCCTTGCTTCCTCTTCTTTTTGTGCATCTCCAACTGCACCTCTTCCATCTTCTCCTCCGTCTCATCCTCCTCCATCCCCTCTTCTTCATCCTCCACATCCATCTTCTCCATCTTCTTCTCATCCGCTAGCACCATCTCTTCCTCCTTCATCTCCTCCTCACCTTCCGGCACCACCATCTCCACCACCGTCTTCTCTTCCTCCTCCACCACCATTGTTTCCCCTTTGTCCGCCGTCTCCATGTCCTCCACCACGACCATCTGTTCATCTTTTGTTGTCTCCTTGTCCTCCATCTCTGTATTGTCTTTCTCCTCTTCCTCCGTGTTCTCCATTGTCACCATCACAATCTCGTCCTCCTTTGCCTTCTCTTCCTCCGAGTTCACCTCCTCTGTCTCTACCTCATCCTCCATCATCTCCTTCACATCTTCCTTCGTCTCCTTCTCCACAACCTCTGTCTTCACTTCAAAGGCCTGGACGAGTGAGGAGGAGGGCTGCGCTGGCTCAGATCTGTGAAGATACAACACGACACCGTTCTAGATTTGAAGCTTTCGTGACTGCAATGATTCATATTCTTAGGTTTTTTCGGTAAAGTCACGTAGGTAAAAAACATTAAAAAGTAAAATAAAATAACATAAAAAATTAAAATCACGACGTTTCGGAGGCAACACAAGCTTCTGTCTTCAGGTGGTACCGTCACAGCCACGACAGCTGTATCAAGTAAATGAGATATTGCAGAAGCTACCACTCCGTTTATATAATGGTTGGAGAAGGTGGTGGGGCAAGGGCCGCATACTTTTATTAATATGGTAAGGTGAGGCTTAAGACTAAGAATAGACTGCTTAACAAAGGCTGATTAATTCGAGGTGAATAGAAACAGCAATAACAACATGGCCAGTGAATGTGCTTAGTATTGGTGCTGTCATTCTCATGGCGCCAGGCTAAGCTTGAGATAGGTGCAGCTGTGTCTCACACAGACTGCTGTAGTTTCACAGTAGTGGGTGGCGTTGCTGTGCAAATTTAGCTGAATAATTTGAAGTGACATTCTTTTTGGTTCTTTCGGTAAAGTCACGTAGGTGTAATATAGTTGAAGACTCTTGGACGCCGGGGTTGGAGACACACGGGTTTATTCCGAGATATTTGGCACAATCACGGACATACAACACTGGAGGGGGTATCGGCCCCCTCACCCGGCTAGCTGGGGATACACTTGCTAGCTATGCCTAACCTACCTCCTAGTCCTCCACTAACGGGCTAGGGGAGGCTATCTGGCCCGACACTGGTAAGTCGGGCTCACGGTACCCGGAGTCCCAGACCAGCTCTGATAAGAGCACCGGCTCTGGCTTTCGGGACCACGCCGCTGGCTCGGTCCTGTGCGGCCCTGATAAGGGCGGCGACTCAGGGGAGTCCAGGGCTCTAGCTAGACGATCTTCGGTCTTCACTGGTTTAGCTTTAACATTGTTCCCCAAGCTCTCCGGCTCATCCCCTTTTATACCAAAACCCCCCGCTGAGGAGTGGGGCCCCGGGGGATCACAACTCCGGGTCAGCCCCCCAGGCTGCCCGGTGCGGACGTCGTTGAGAGCACCTCCCCGTGCACTCACGTAGCCCCGCCCACTGTGTTTGTTTCCCGTGTGATCCCATGTATACAGCCCCTCCGTAACACCCCTACATAGGTATAAAATAAAATAAATTAAATCACAACGTTTCGATTGCAACACAAGCAATCGTCATCAGGTGGGAAAACCACAGCAAGAAACGTTCTTGCAATAACGACATGGCCATCGAAACGTCGTGATTTAATTTATTTGATTTCATACCTACGTGAATTTACCGATACAACCAAAGAGTATGGATCCCTGTAGTCACGGAAACTTCAAATCTAGATTGACATGTTTCTATATGTATATTCTAATTGACCCCTTGTACATAATGTCCTATGCATTTCAAATGGCATCGATAGAGATCCTGAACGTCCACTGTGACGTAATGGGTGTGGATCTGTGTGGTCAATGCAGCAGCAATAATAGCCAGGGCGGGAAGCAAGATCTGAACTGTAAGCGGTGAAGAATGAGTGCACGACATTTTGGTCGCTTCAACACATCCACGATTTCGAAAAAGTGTCCGACAGTGATTCGTGGTCATGAGAGCCACCTCCCTTGACGTCGAAGGCATCTCAGAGTGCATTGCATGCGATGAGCCTCTCGCATCTCTCATCTCATCGCGTTTTAAATTGGACACCCCTCTCAGTGGTAGCTGTCGCTGTGCATTACGAGGCGACTTGGCAGCTGGCCTGGCAACAGGCGATAGACAGCGAAAATCTCACGGTGGATGGAGGGTTACATGGTGAAGATATGCCCACTTCGTTATGTGGTCTAACCCAGAAACCAGTTATGAAAAATAAATCTGTCCTCAGTATAGCGGAATGTACACGTGGGGTTTGCAGTGTCTGTGAATTTTGAGAGCGCGACAGAGCTTGAGCACCTGTGCGTCACAACAACATTGACCTGGGTTTGAATTCCACGTTTGGCCACATGCTCCGTGTGGATTATACAGCCAGCTGTTCTGGGAAGGTTCTGCAGCTTTCTCCCTGTTACTGAACCCACACAAGCAATGCAAATCGTTCAATTTGGATCGCAAACAGTAGCAACTTTCTTGCAAAATGCGAGCAAACTTGGCAGAATCCTCCTGAAAAAATTTCTTGAGACCGAGTAAGGCTGATGCTGCGTGAGAAGCATGGCAATAAATAACAAAAATAAACACACAGGGCGCACACGCAGACTGATTTACCGTGGCTCAGCGACTCCGGAGTTTGCTTTATCTTCTTGGAAGCCCTCTTCTCCAAAGCTCGGAGCTATTGGGCCCCACAAAGGATTGGAGGATGTGGTGGCGGTGGTGGCGGCGGTGGCGGCGGCGGTGGCGGCGGTGGCGGCGGTGGTAGCGGTGGTGGCGGTGGCAGTGGTAGTGGTGCTTCTGCTGGTGGTATCGGTCTGGAGCCATTGTCGCTCGATCTTGGCGAGGCGCTGCTCCTCCTCGAGGCGCTTTTGCTCCACAAGACGCTTCTCCTCCATCAAGTGCTCCTCCTCCTCCTCTTGACGCTTCACCTCAACGAGGCGCTTCTCACGCATGAGACGTTTCTCCTCGAGGAGCTTCACCTTGCGAAAGCGCCTCTCCTCAAGTCGCTTATTTTTTTTCTCAAGACGCTTCAGCTCTATGAGACGCTTCACCTCAAAGAGGCGATTCTCCTCCATGAGGTGCTTCTCTTCTTCCACCCGCTTCTCCTCCATGAGGCGCTTCTCTTCCTTGACCCGCTTCACATCTATGAGGCGCTTCTCTTCCTCCAGATGCTTCTCCTTGAGACGCTTCACCTCGCGAAGGCGCTTCTCCTCTATGAAGCGCGTTTCTTCAAGGAGGCGCTTTTCCATGACGCGTTTTGCGTCGTTGAGGATATTATTTCGAAGGCACTTCTGCTCCGTTTGGTGCTTCAACTTGGCGAGGTGCTTCACCTCATTGGGGCGCTTCTCTTCCATTGTGCATTTCTCCTTCGCAAGGCGCTTGTCCTCCTGGAGACGCTTCACTCCGCTGAAGTTCTTCACCTCCCCAATGCTCCTCTGTTCACGCGAAGATAAGCACATGACTATTAAGACATGTTCACTCAGGACAAAATTTATTCTCGTAGGCACACAAACATAGACGGGCACATAGACAAACAAAAATGCATACTGGCACATCTATGTCTGGATGCAAACATGTACATTAACTCATGGCATGACGTGATGATGGAGGGATAGAGTGATGGTGTTGGGAGATGGTGTTGTGATATGGAGAGGTGAAATTGTGGAATGTTCTGGAGAGACGGTGCCTTGTGATGGTATTGACGCTTTATGAGGTTCTATGATATTGTATTGACTCTCGACTTGAAGCTTTTGTGACTGCAAGGATTCATACTCACGTATGTCACTTTACCGAAAAAAACCTAAGAAAGAGTCACATACGTGACTTTACCGAAAAAACCTAAGAGTATATTGTATTGAGTTGGTGGTGGTGTGGTGTGATGAGAAAGGTGATGTGAAGAGATGGTGTGGTGATGTGAGGTGTAGTGATGTTTTGGTGCAATGGTGTGGGAGTGTGGAGAGAATGTGGTGTTTGACTCCCATAGACCTCATACACACCTTTGGGGAACGATTTTCATAGCTTTGGCCTGGGAAAGGGTCCACTTCATCCATAATGTCCCCCCACGTGGTCGACTGGCGCCATGACTCCCGGGCTACGGAAAACAAAATGTATTCAAAGGACGAGTAATGTATTAGAGAACGAAGCACGTGGATATTCACGGAACTAATTCTGAGATCCCTGCAATTACCTCTTAACACATAACATCACCTGCTGTTGAGAAATATTAATCACATGGCAGTAAAACTTTACAAGTAAATATTTTTGTAAGCATGTTGAGATCATCAATTTCATAAAGTTGAGACCCCCATTTAAACCAATATGGATGAAACTCAGTTCTAAATCCATGCTGTCTGCACACTTGACCTTTACATCTTCCCATCACCGCCACGTCTACTAAAATAAATTAATAAGGGAGCTGCCTCCTCTGCATAAAAACCACGTGCTGCAGGTATTTGGGACTTACCATCATAGTCCTCCAAGATCTCAGCCCACTTGCATTGTCTGTCCATGTTGTTGGGAAGCAGTAGTTTCTGTTTGATATTGGAGGGCCTGGAGAGGTTGTAAAAACGCTCAGATTTATCAGCCTTTTGAATCACTCATCCTCACAATTATTCCATATTGACCACTCGCTGTACCAATCAAATCACTTTCGTGCCGTTTGTTTTACAAGTCCACTCACTCGCTTGTTTGCCCACTCACGCGTGCGTCAGATCACTCATCCACCCACGCGAACATGTTTATTCCAACTGCCTATTGCATTAAACATAATCGCCAGACATAACCGTGATGTTTAACCTCTAATCCAGACAAGCATGTTGATGCACAGCCCATTTGTATTAATCGACTGCTTGATAAAGGCCCCCCCTATGTCTTGTAGGTCATTGGGGTCAAATGACAATACTTAAATCATTTGTTATAACCCGAGAATGATGTCGCTGGTCACTTGATGTCAGAGATACCGCCCATGTGGCTGTGACATCACAGATAGGAGACGTCTATGGCAGCAGCTTGGGTCTGAACTAAAAGGCAGACTCCTCCCCCGTGTTGGATAACATTCAATACATGCAATGCAGGGCACAATTATGCAGGCAATCAGAACACAATCATTATAGACATGTTAATCATATTATATAGGATTTTAACAGGTTAGTTATGAACGTACTTAAATGTTGACTTGCTTGGGGTCTAAACAATGACAGTAACAGAAACATATCAGAGCATGCCAAGTAACCTAACTAATAGTCCTAATTTGGTTTTAGAAAATCCAAATACCAACAAATACAAAAGTAATGAAGCTTTAGTTTGTAGTCAAAACGTGCAATAAAAATAAACAACACACATCGTCAACAGGGACGCTCACCTCGTTGAGGATTCGCTCTGCAAAGGCTTCTTCTGCTGCTGCTCACTCGTGCGCATTCCTCTCGACAGCGGGTGGAGGCGTGGCTATGACGTAACCGAGGTGACGTCACTACAGCGTGGCTCCGCCCCCACGCGCTTGGCGGGCGCACCACGTGGTGCAGTGCGGGTGGTGTGCGTCACCGGAAACAGCAGAGTTCTCGTTTCGACATTAAACATTTGCCCCCTCGCTTTGTGCTGTCTTTGATGTCGCCGTTACTGCGGCGAGGACTGAAGCGATGCCTGGCCATCAGGCCTGGCATATACCTAGGCCTCAGGCTTCATATTTGTTCATAGTTATTTTTTGTTTAATTGGAATTATTAACTTGCATTTCATTAATTAAATTGCAAGCGTATAAACACCATCCCATTGGTTTATTTAGTTTTAAATTCAGGTTTGTAGTATAGTTATTGATCTGTAGTTATATTTAAGTGAGTGAGGTGGTTGTACTAAGTGTGAATTCGAGTTCCATGTAAATTATTATTGTGTAAAGAATTTGTATGTGTGCACCTATCCTGGCAGTGGTAATATGGGCTTTTTATAATTAAGTTGTTAATGAGATTGTTTATTTGTGTGTGTTTGTTTTCTATGTCTGTGTCAGGTTACATATCTATGTTTGTAGCTGTGTGTGTGTTTGTTAATTTATGATGGGTGGTGATGATGATGTTTCTTGATAATGGATGGTGGTGATGATAATGATGGGTGGTGATTATGAAGGGTTGTAATGATGATGGGTGGTGATGATGTGTAGTGATTATGATGGGTGGTAGTAATGATCATGGGTGGTGGTAATGATTGGTGAGGTTATGATGATGGGTGGTGATGATGATGGGTTGTTGTGATTATGGGTGTTGATGATGATGGATGATTGGTGGTGGTTATGATGAATGTTGGTTGTGATGGTTGGTTGGGGGTGGTGACGATGGTTGGTGATGGTGAGTTGATAGTGATATTGATGATTGGTGATGATAATGGGTGTTGATACTGATTATTTGTGTTGATGATTATGGGTGGTGATGAGTAAATGAGCCACCACCCGACGTATAACAGCAACAGAAGTAACTAAAGCAGCACCAATAACATCAGCGACAACAGCAGCAACAACACATTTTGAGGGCGACGCAACTACTTCTGATTCTGCTGTTTCTGCTGCTCGACTATTTGTAGCCAGGCCCTGCTCTCGCGGGACCCCACACGTCTTTGGAAATTATTGCGATGATCATGTCTGAGCTGGAAATTAAGTGACTAAACGTTACTTTGTTTAACCATAACTGTGTGTAGGTTAGTATCTGGGGGCTCAGCGAATACTACTCATGAAATAACTCGTACTCCTTTATGACCGACTTTGTACTAATTTTGGTTGATCGAGACGAACACTGGATTAAACATGCACCTCTTAACCCCTGCCTCGCATTTACGACTAATAATTTGCATTTACACAAAACATACAGTCAAGCACAGTAAAATGCTAATACGACAATATTGTTATTCTAGGAATTTGAATTCGATTCTAACCCTGCACCCCCACAGTTAGCATATCCAACCCCCGGGTCGATTGAACGTAAGCTTTCTTTTATATTAGCAGATTGCGATTTTAATACTTGTAATGAGATTCGAATACCGTATCCATAAATCTCCTAAATATGAACATGTGTCATTAAACCCGCCACCACCCACACACCCAATTAGTAAGGTTTGTCACGTAAACAGGACATGCTAATTCGTTACTAGTCCAGCACAATGGTGTGTTGGAGAGCCAAGCCACAACATTTACAATCTGAGTACGACTTTTCGTCAGTAATTACAACTAGTTTCATTAGGCTCGGCCAGTTTTGTGGAGAAGTCCTCCTGTTTCGTTCCGTAAATAGAAAGGTAAATGTGATGACAAAACGTGTGTGCTCTTTTTGCGCGAAGTGGGGGAGGGGGGGTGTTAATGGGTACATATATATATGGCTATGGGTACCCATTGCCGTTTGGGTTATTTATATGGTAATCAACGTACATTAGGCATGCGAATTAAGTGAACCCATTGACCTTGTACTTCCTGTCGATTGTGTGTACTAAAATAGCCTGCCAACGGTAATCCCTATTGAAGAATAGTGACCTGAATAAACATGCTTTAGTAACGAATTGTCATGTTCTGTTTAAGTGACAAACCTTACTATTTTGATGTGTCGGGTGGTGGCGGGTTTAACAAAATATATTTTTTACTTACGCAATTTAACCCCAAAAACCTGTTCGATTGAACATACACTATACATATTTATGAGCAGAGTGCTATTCTAATACTTATGATGAGATTTTAATACAGTACCTCCGTTAATGGTGTAATAAATTATTAAACCAGTTTATAGTAGTTTAATGTTTAGTGCTATCGTTTATAATGTTACAGTTGACATGTTATAGAGTACAGGTGATCTCCAGTATACTTCGGGATTAGGGACCAGAATGCTGTGAAACGATTTATAACGGGGCCATTCGCGTCTTGGAACATGTTAATGGGGAGACAGCCAAGATACTGCTAGTTAAGGGCAGACTTGTGTGACGGAGATTAGCGACTACTACAGAAGAATTATCTCACATTTTTGATAGAATTTGTCATAATTTTGGTTGATTACGGAGAACAAGACACCTGCTATGTTGACGAATTCTTAGTACATATATTGTACTTACCCATATTGCTAAAATATCGTTAACACTAGAATAAGCTTGCAGTTCTTAGCCATCTCATCTCGTTGCTTCAAAGATGCTCTAAGTTGAGTGTTCTGATGTGGTCTGAAGCATTTACTGTGATTAAATTGAAGCATTCAAAGCGGTCCACAACCCTGAATTGTGCAGCTTGGAATAATGGAGGAATTCGCATTTATTTTGTTGGTTTTTGGAACCGAGGCCATAATTAGGAGGTACGTCACAAGCGAAAGCGATAGTATTTGCCAAGAATATCTTCATTAATCGAGAACGAAAGTAGGAAGTTCAAATTGTGTCATATACCGCCTAATTTTCGAGTTGGATCTTTGGGGCTGTATAATGTGTAAAGTTGAAGGTGCTAGGTGTTGTCTTCTTCTGACAGCTACTAACGTGCGTGTGGTCTGTTTTTAGGATTTGTCCATTGTTGTTGAACTTGTTGTCGTGCGCATTTCTTGTTGAGTTCTGCCACTTTAGTGTTGCAGTTTGTTAAAGAATTCGCCACGTGAGCGTGATGTTTTGCTTAGTGGGAATTTCGCTTTGTTACAATGTGTGATTGTTATAATAATTGTAACGATTCATAAGCTCATGAGCTTATAATATGTTTATGCGTTTATTTATGAATAGAAAACTGTCTATTGCTCTTCGATACCATTGAGATGTAACATTCATCCAGCAGTGAAAATCGTGATTCTATAACGACCGTAGTGTAATTGTAATGATTTTAATCCGATCCTTGCACGTACACTATACATACATATGAGCAAAGTGCTATTCTAATAAGACCACACTGTGATTCTACTGCTTATAATGAGATTCTAATACCTTACCTCCGTTGGTACGTTGATGAACAATTAACTATGGGGACCTTTCCCCTCAAGGAACACGTGTTAATCGGGTAGACAGCCAAGATGCTGCCAGTTAAGGGCACACTTGTGTGACGGAGATCCTCCACCTGAAACTCGCCTAACATGTTTTTGCTAGGAGCATTATAAAATAAAGAACGGACAAACATTTGTTAAAAATACGGTTTTATTCATCTGCAATCATTTTTACGTCAAAACTCGAACAGAATATTTATTACGTCCTATGTTCACACACTTCCAGTACAATGCAAACCATTTCCGTTCCAAAGCGTTAAAGTATCATTCCCCATGATTTCCTTATTAGTTCACCACATTTGTTCACTGTGCGTCTATGTTGAAGTCAAGGCCATATATCCAATGAACGAGTTATCAATGTGCATCCTGAAATCGGCTATCTAAAGTCGATTAATACCAATCAAAAAAAGCTATATACTTGAAAACTAAAACGTTTAAAATGTTGAGTAAAGATATACCTCCAGACGCATTCCAACTTTAGCTCAACAGGAACACTTAACGACTATAATTGAACCCTCTCACAACCAGTGCTCATCACACCACTTCGGCAAGTAATCCGATAACATTACAAACCACCCCTGGGCACGTCATTAAACTCTCATAAAAACTGTAAAACTAAAATGGTCAAAATTACACACAAAAGTACTCGATAAGGCTTAATAGGTATAACCACATGACTTAATATTTTTTCAGTCACCCCGAGCTCTCGGTTTGATCCTCGAGCCACTCCATTACATCCAGCCATCTCTCGGGATCCAACTGCATGGGATCGAAGGTGGAAACTTCTTCAAGGCTCATTGCAGCACCTTGAATTTCAGCTTTTGATTTCAGTTTCCTATCATTGTGGACCTTCTGATGCCTGTTCCTGGTTGATGAGTCTGCAAATGTCTTCCCACACACAGGGCACAGGAATGGCTTCTCGCCCGTGTGTGTTCTCTGATGACTATGAAGAGTTGATGAGTCTGCAAATGTCTTCCCACACACAGGGCACAGGAATGGCTTCTCGCCCGTGTGTGTTCTCTGATGACTCTGAAGATGTGATGACTTTGCAAATGTCTTCCCACACACAGGGCACAGGAATGGCTTCTCGCCCGTGTGTGTTCTCTGATGACTCTGAAGATGTGATGACTGTGAAAATGCCTCCCCACACACAGAGCACAGGAATGGCTTCTCGCCAGTGTGTGTTCTCTGGTGAGTTTGACGAGTTGATTCCCGTGCAAATGCCTCCCCACACACAGAGCACAGGAACGGCTTCTCGCCCGAGTGTGTTCTCTGGTGTCTCTGAAGATGTGATGGCCGTGAAAAGGACTTCCCACACACAGAGCAATTCAATGGCTTTGTGATGCCGCCGCCACGAAGCCGTTCGGCAGGCGCCCAATCCCCGACCTCGCCACCACCAAGCAACGGAGCCGACCCCGCGTCCACCTCACCTCACCTCACATGAACACACCCGCACGCATTTTCCCCACCCATAGAGCTGGAAGGGGAGATCACCTGATCGGCCGGTTTTTATCCGAGAAACCCTTATCGGGATTAACTCTCACGGTTTCCGGTGATCAGGGAATTGGACGACCTCCCCCGTGCTACGTTGCGCCGCGGCGCTGCGACTTGCCTTAATATGGTGTGGTCGCGGCGTGGGGCATTCGGCCACCGCGGTTGAGGCGCATTTCCCCCCACACACACCCCCACGGGTCGACGAGACAAGCAGGGGAAGGACGGGATAGCATGAGTAGCAGGACCGCAGGGGCTCTTGCGCAATGTCACGGAAGGTTGGGATGTTTGCGCTTGAGCGCGCAGGCCCCATTGTTAGGGAGGGTAAAGGGTTAATTAGGATTTGCGCCGCGCACGCCGCACACTGATTAGCATATCAAAAGCGCCCGGAACCGCCGTGTGCGTGCCAGAGGATCGCGAGCCCATTGTTCAGAGCCGCCTCCCTTTGAGGTAGGGAGGATAAATGGGGGGCGCAAAGGGGAAATCGCGCTCTTGTCTCCAGCGCCAGAGGACCAGCAGCAGCTCCAGCCAGCGACCCGGACGTCCGTGCGACGCACCGAGGTACGCTGTTAGCACAAGGATCAGCGGACCGCCGTGGACACTTGACGGTGAGTGGGGAGGTGAAGTAGGATAATAGCCGATAGATAGGGAATAGGTACAGGTTAAGTGGAACAGGCCAGCCTCGTCGACTCACTGATTTAACATCAATTACAATGTAGCAGATAATAAATCATTAATAGCGAAGCGTGGCCTCGCGTGATCTTGTCGAGCAGTGTGCGCGTGTGTACACAGTGGTTCTGTAGCGCTGCGGCTCGCCTCGGGGGAGCGCTGCGCAGAGCGGTGCGAGAGTGGGTGTCGCGTGTGTTCACTCCGTGTGTGATACAGGTGCGCGATCATAACGCCAGTATTCAGTGGTGAGTGAGTGCCGCGGAGAGCTGTGTGGGTGAGTGCGCATACGTTCGTTACGTGTCGGATACGGATGCGCATTGGTAACGTGCCGCACAGGGCTATAGACGGGCACACGCTCGCAGTGTGCGAGAGCTGTACGTAGCGGTGTAAAGAGGGGGAGTATGGCGTTTGATTGATGATGCTGTACGCACGTATGCTCGGAGCGTGGGAGCGCGGCGCGAGGCTGTAACAGTAGGGGCGTCGCGTTCGAATGCCGGCGAAACCTTAGCGGGTAATAGGGAGGTGGGGTAACGTAAACGGAATAGGGGATGCAGGCGGGGGGGAACCCCGGGGCCAACGGCCCCCACACAGACAACACACGCACGTTAGTATCTGTTCGAAGAAGACAACACCCAGCACCTTTAACTATACACATCATACAGCCAACTCGTAAATGGGGCGGTATATGACAGCCTTCGCTGCTGTCGACGGGGCCAAGCAGCGAGTGTTTAACTCCATTGTTTCAGAATCCGTCTCATCACCCGGCCACAGCGCCTGAGCCAAACTACATCTCCCCAACAAGGCTGCCTTCCCTATGCTGTGTATTTTGGCAGTATATTTATGGACGCACTTGAAGATAACAATTCGTCTAGAAAAGGCAGGCGACTTGTTCTACCAACATGATTTCAATTTATATCCGAAAGTTAATTCATGAGCAGTATTCACTAAGCCCCGATGGCACTAACCTACACACAGTTATGATTAATACAAGTAAACATTAGTCGCTCATCCCAGCTCAGACATGATCATAGCAATTTTTTCCAAATTTGTATCGGGTCCCACGAGAACAGGGCACGTACACAAACTCTCAAATTGTAAACTCACATTGTATACTCTAACATTATAAACTCTAACAATATAACATTTAAACTATGAGCTATACATTGCGACGCTTTAAAATAACACTACAAACTAGTGTTATAGTAAACTATAATGTTGTGAACTCTAACAATATAAGCTATGAGCGATACATTATAACGCTATAAAATAACATCATAAACTAGTGTTACAGATTAGAACACCGTACATTGAAGTGTGATATTTAAATCTCATTCGAATTCTTAGCTTCACACCGTGGACCTCTAAGAATCACACTATGCTCGTGACTATGTAACATGTCTGTATGTAATATGCATGAATATAATATGTCTGTATGTAACATGTATGCATGTGTAATATGGACGTGCGAACCAATGGTGGGATATGTGAAACGGAAGGTGCAGGATCAGGATGGGATTAAAATTATTCGAATAACACTTTGGTGGTATTAGGATCAAGCTGTCCACTGCTGGATGAATGTTCCATCCCAATGGCATCAAATACCAATATTCAGTATGAATATATAAATAATCGCACAAACCCAATATTAGCCAGTGCCATTATGAATCCTTAAAATTGTAATGACTCGAGACTCAGACTGCAGAGGGTTCTTTTATTTAGCCTTTAACGCGGTTTCAGACCCCAGACGTCACGATATAGCAATGACAACGACGAGACAGCAACCAGCCAACAAGAGCCCCAAACATCGTTCCTCCCCCTCTCTCATTCTCGGCGTGAACCTCCGCCCACACTTGGTCTCGCCTTCCCTTCTCGAACTCTCTCTATCCTGTTTTCACCACTTGTCCCTTAGTTGATGCACTGTCTTTACATCACCCACCTCTATGACCTCTACCTGACCCCGCCATGGGCGGAGCAACTTTGGGGACATACCCGGTGGCACCTGTGGGCAATACAACCATGCCCTGTCCCCCACTGCCCATGGAAGCACGTGTTCCCGCCGCCCCGAGTTATTTTCATTAGCGGATTGCGCTTTGGTGGGGAAAGGTCCTCGTTATGAATTGTTTCGCAACGTTCAGGTCCAGAATACCGAAGTATACTGGGAATCACCTGTACTTAAAAACATGCAAATTGATAACACTATAAACAATAACACTCAACATTAAACGACAACAAAAGTATCAACGGGTTTTATAATTTATAGCACCATAAACGGAGGTACGGTATTTAAATCTCATTAGAAGTATTAAAATCTCACTCTACAGATATGTATGTAAATTATCTGTTCAATCGAACCGGGGGTCGGATATGTGAACTGTGGGGGGTACAGGGCAAGAATCGCATTCAATTTTTAGAATAACAAAATGGTCGTATTAGCAAATTACTGTACTTGAATGTATATTATGTGCAAATGCAAATCGTTAGTCGTAAATGTGAGGAAGGGGTTAAGAGGTGCACGTTTAATCCAGTGTTAATATTTATTTTAGCATCCTATTTAAGGACACTGTTGTTGATAAGAAATCGTCTAGACATGGCACGTACCTTGTTCTACTCGATCAACCAAAATTAGTACAATATCGGTCATACAGGAGTGTGATTTCATTCAAGAGTAGTATTCACACAGCCCCGATGACACTAACCTACCTAAAGTTATGGTTAAACAAAGTAATCTTGAGTGACTTAATTCTCAGCTCAAACACGATCATCGCAATCATTTCCAAAAATGTGTGGGGTCCTGCGAGAGCAGGTCCCGACTACAAACAGCTGGGCAGCAGAATCGGAAGTAGCTGCGTCGCCCTCGAAATGTGATGTTGTTGCTGTTATTGTCGCTGCTGTTGTTGCTGCTGTAGTTGCTTCTGTTGCTGTAATAAACGCAGGGAGGTGATGTTCCGTGATGGGATGACGCATTTGATTAAAGCCTCTGATCAAACTCACCCGATTGAGGCCCTTGATCGTCGCATTTAATCAACTCTGATATTGTACACTCTCACATGTTAAGCTCTATCATAGTGAAACATAATATTAACTGGTCCAGAATACCGAAGTATACTGGGAATCAACCTATCCATTGTAACGCTGTAAAAGAATATTATCCATTGGGTTTCACTCCTTCGTCGAGAAGGCCGCTCTCTTTTTTTCTAAAGTTACATGCTAATTTCTCTGCATTCACTTTAAATCGAGGACAAAGTTTTTCCATTTATTCAAAATAAGCGCACAATTACACACTGAGATGCACTTACATATTCGTGCATGAAGCACAATGGGCACATTACCCTTCGGTATGTTAATATACACGCATATTGTACCTTCCAAAATTAACAATCGAATGCAAATATCCTGAAAGACAAAGGATTGGATCCTAGGGGGGGGGAGTTATAAGGCGGCTCAGAAGCAGAGCTCAATGCCATTTCGAGAGCGAACTTGATGAGGTTGGACGCTCGACTCGTCGCTCTGCTGATCGCCCTTCAACCGCGAGACAACGCAGCCTGGCGAGCACAATTGCTGTGTCGACAGTTAGGCGACTTTGCGTCGGGAGAGTTCGTGGCGACATCTTCAGACGGGTTCAAGACATCGATATACCGTGAATCTCCAAGTAAGTGTCTATTTTCGCGGATAAACTCTTAAACGTGTTCGTCGTCAAATTTATGGGATTTTTTTGCGTCTTGGTTAGACCCGAGTGTCGTTCTTGTTTTAACAGTTAACAAAATCCAAAACTCAGCGCTAAACATCCTTGCGGCCGACAGCGTACGTTTGACTCAATAACAGCGCTGCTGTTACTACGCTCACATGGAGCAGAGACGCTCTTCACAGCCCCACGCACACGGAGACAAGAAGCCATTCAATTGCTCTGTGTGTGGGAAGTCCTTTTCATGGCCATCACATCTTCAGAGCCACCAGAGAACACACACGGGCGAGAAGCCGTTCCTGTGCCCTGTGTGTGGGACGGCATTTGCACGGTCATCACATCTTCAGAGTCACCAGAGAACACACACGGGCTAGAAGCCATTCCTGTGCTCTGTGTGTGGGAAGACATTTGCACAGTCATCACATCTTCAGATTCATCAGAGAGCACACACGGGCGAGAAGCCATTCCTGTGCTCTGTGTGTGGGAAGGCATTTGCACAGTCATCACATCTTCAGATTCATCAGATAGCACACACGGGCGATAAGCCATTCCTGTGCCCTGTGTGTGGGAAGGCATTTTCACAGTCGTCAAATCTTAACACGCATCAAAAGGTCCACAATGATAGGAAACTGAAATCAAAAGCTGAAGTTCAAGGTGCTGCAATGAGTCCTGAAGAATTTTCCACCTTCGATCCCATGCAGTTGGATCCCGACAGATGGTTGGATGTAATGGAGTGGCTCGAGAATCAACCAGAGAGCTCGGGGTGACTGAAAAAATATTGTCATGTGGTTATACCTATTAAGCCGTATCGAGTAATTTTACGTGTAATTTTAGTTTTACAGTTTTTGTGAGTTTAATGACGTGCACAGTGGTGGTTTGTAATGTTATGGGATTACTTGCCGAAGTGGTGTGATGACCACTGGTTGTGAGTGGGTTCAATTGTTGTCGTTATGCGTTCCTGTTGAGCTAAAGTTGGAATGCGTCTGTAGGAACATCTTTACTCAACATTTTAAACGATTTTTGCAAGTATATAGTTTTTTTTGATTGGTTTTAATCGACTTTAGATAGCCGATATCAGGATGTACATTGATAACGCGATCGTTGGATATATAGCCTTGACTTCAACATGGACTCACAGTGAACAAATGTGGTGAATTAATAAGGAAATCAATGATACTTTAACATTTTGGTATTCCTGGAACGGAAATGGTTTGCATGGTACTGGAAATGTGTGAACATAGGACATAATAAATATTCCCTTCGAGTTTTGACGTAAACATGATTGCAGATGAATAAAAACGTATTTTTAACAAATGTTTGTCCGGTGTTTATTTTATAATGTTCCTAGCAAAAACATGTTAAGATAATTTCAGGTGGAGGATCTCTGTCACACAAGTGTGCCCTTAACCGGCAGCATCTTGGCTGTCTACCCGATTAACACGTGTTCCTTGAGGGGAAAGGTCCCCGTAGTTAATCGTTCATCAACGTACATGCTAATTTCTCTGCATTCACTTTAAATGGAGGACAATGTTTTTCCATTTATTCAAAATAAGCGCACAATAACACACTAAGATGCACTTACATATGCATGCATGAAGCACAATGGGCACATTACTCTTCGGTATGTTAATAGACATGCGGATTGTACCTTCCAAAATTAACAATCGAATGCAAATATCCTGAAAGACAAAGGATTGGATCCTAGGGGGGGAGTTATGAGGCGGCTCAGAAGCAGAGCTCAATGCCATTTCGAGAGGGAACTGGATGAGGTTGGACGCTCGACTCGTCGCTCTGCTGATCGCCCTTCAACCGCGAGACAACGCAGCCTGGCGAGCACAATTGCTGTGTCGACAGTTAGGCGACTTTGCATAGGCAGAGTTCGTGGCGACATCTTCAGACGGGTTCTAGACATCGATATACTGTGAATCTCCAAGTAAGTGTCTATTTTCGGGGATAAACTCTTAAACGTGTTCGTCGTCAAATTTACGGGAATTTTTTTGCGTCTCGGTTAGACGCGAGTGTCGTTCTTGTTTTAGCTGTTAACAAAATCCAAAACTCAACATTAAACATCCTTGCGGCCGATAGCGTACTTTTGACTCGATAACACCGATCCTGTTACTACGCTCACATGGAGCAGAGACGCTCTCCACAGCCCCACGCACACGGAGACAAGAAGTCATTCAATTGCTCTGTGTGTGGTAAGTCCTTTTCACGGCCATCACATCTTCAGATCCACCAGAGAACACACACGGGCAAGAAGCCATTCTTGTGCCCTGTGTGTGGGAAGGCATTTGCACACTCGTCAACTCTTCAAGACCATCAGAGAACACACACGGGAGAGAAGCCATTCCTGTGCCCTGTGTGTGGGAAGACATTTGCACGCTCATCAAACATGAACAGGCATCAGAAGGTCCACAATGATAGGAAACTGAAATCAAAAGCTGAAATTCAACGTGCTGCAATGAGTCCTGAAGAAGTTTCCACCTTCGATCCCATGCAGTTGGATCTCGAGAGATGGCTGGATGTAATGGAGTGGCTCGAGAGTCAACCAGAGAGCTCGGGGTGACTGAAAAAATATTACGTCATTGTGGTTCTACCTTTTAAGCCGTATCCAGTACTTTTGTGTGTTATTTTGACCATTTTAGTTTTACAGTTTTTGTGAGAGTTTAATGGCGTGCCCAGCGGTGGTTTGTAATATTATCGGATTACTTGCCGAAGTGGTGTGAGCACTGGTTGCGAGAGGGTTCAATTGTAGTCGTTAAGTGTTCCTGTTGAGCTAAAGTTGGAATGCGTCTGGAGTTATATCTTTACGCAACATTTTAAACGTTTTTTTCAAGTATATAGCTTTTTTCTTCTTGGTTTTTTCGGTAAAGTCACGTAGAAGGGAAGTAATAAAATAATAAAAATAAAACATAATACAATTATTCTTACGACGTTTCGGCCACAACGCAAGCAGCCGTCCTCAGGTGGTTTTCACCTAATTTTATTATGTTTTATTATTTTATTACTTCCCTTCTACGTGACTTTATCGAAAGAACCAAGAAGATGAATCCCTGCAGTCACGAAAGCTTTAAATCAAAAAGTAAATGGCTTTTTTTGATTGGTATTAATCGACTTTAGATATCCGATTTCAGGATGTACATTGATGACGCGTTCGTTGGATATATGGCCTTGACTTCAACATAGACGCACAGTGAACAAATGTGGTGAACTAATAAGGAAATCATGGGGAATGATACTTTAACGCTTTGGCATTCCTGGAACGGAAATGGTTTGCATTGTACTGGAAATGTGTGAACATAGGACATAATAAATATTCCCTTCGAGTTTTGACGTAAAAATTATTGCAGATGAATAAAAACGTATTTTTAACAAATGTTTCAGGTGGAGGATCTCCAGCATCTTGGCTGTCTACCCGATTAACACGTGTTCCTTGAGGGGAAAGGTCCCCGTAGTTAATCGTTCATCAACGTACCAGTCCCTAATCCCGAAGTATGTCGGGGATAAACTGTACTTTATAACATGTAAACTGTAATACTATAAACGACTAGCAGTCGCCGCCCGCTTCGCGGGCGGTGTGTATATGCTTGGTTGGTGGGGAGTTGAAAGTGGCTGGACACAATATACATGTTTTTGTGATTGTTTTATTTTTATTTTTGCGAGGTTATATGTATTTTTATGAGACGCTCAATCGACATTATTCAAGAATGCAACTTATTCAAATATAGAATGCAACTTATTCAAATATCTGGCGATAGACGATATTCTTCGTGTACACTCCGTCTTCCTCCTCGTCGTCAGGTCCCTCAATAAGCGCCTTGATGTTGGATCTTGCCGTGACTCGCGATAGTGCCACGTACAGTTGGCCGTGCGAGAAACATGGCGTTGGTAGATATAATCCCAGGTTGTGAACAGTTTTCCCTTGCGCCTTGTTGATGGTCATCGCGAATGCTGGGACAATGGGGAACTCTCACCACCCGTGAACGACGCTGGAAGTACGACGCGCTGTCCGACTTGATCAAGGAAGTGACGGCGGCGGCTTGGCTCTGGATGCACTAACATGCCTGTGTGACGATCGTATTCCGACACTAAGCCTTCGTTTTCGCCTAATGCAACCACGCCCTCATGCAGGTACGCATCCAGAACTCCCTTGTAAAGATCTGCTCGAAGTGTCTTCTGGTTTGCCGCGACCCAGCGCAGATTCTCATGTTCACAATTGGCACGTTGGTCGACCACCCACTGCTGGAACAGTCGCCCGCCTTGGTGGAGAACCGACTGGTCGTTTTCCTTCTGGTAGAGTCGGTACGAAACATGTTCGCGAAGCGCCATTCGCGTCTTGTTCCGATACGTAGCGCCGTTCGTGTACTCATCCGTGTACGTCCAACCCAGTTCCCCGAGAGGGAGCAAGAGAGGACATAGGAAGTGAATCGTAGATCGAATGGGTTTCGAACAGTCGCAAAAGGCCACCTGACCGTGGGAAGAGAAGAAAGTCTCGGTTGTTCGCCGCGTTACCGTCATCAACCAACACAGCAGCAACCTCCGTTGCCGTGGGGAGATTATGCGTGCGAGGTCCCGCATAGTTGTTGGCACGCAGGCGAAACACGACGTTGACGGGGTTGTCGCCGGCTTCGATCATGCTTCTCATCCGCTGACCCATCGTAAAGAACTCGCGCGCAAACGGGTTGCACGTCTCCATCATGTGCTCCAAGTCCAAAAGCGCGACTCTGTTCAGGCCGCTAAAAATCCCCTGTCGGCGAGCCACTCGTGCTTCCACATCTGGATCGTACACGTAAATCTGCGCAAACTTGGGCTTCGTTGTCTGACCGGCCTGATCCGTATACGGTAACAAAGATCCCAAGAAATGGCCCATCACTCCTTGGATACGGCAGCATGTGATGGAAGACTTGCCTGGCCACTTCCATGCTCGACACTTCGAGCAAACCGAAGTTGGCTCTGGTACTTTGTGTCTTCCTGCGATGATATTCTTCCCCGAAACTCTGGAGACTTCAAACTCGTCTTGGTTGGCGAGGGCGTCCTTGTAGCGCTTGGTTCACCGTTGAACGCGTCGCTGTTCCAGCGTCTCCTCGACTTCGTTTTCTGTCCTCTCCATTTGCCGTTGGGACTGGCGCTGTCGCATCTCCTCTAGTTGTTCTTCGGTGATCCTGGCGAGACGTTCAGCTTCCAGCTCAGCATGGCGTCGACGCGCTTCCTCCTGCTGTTCTTCCGTCAACCTCCCGCGGCGCTCAGCTTCCGAGTTACTGCGACGATATCGTTCATCCAGTAGTCGCTCGGCAGTCATTCTCGAACGACGCTGGGCCTCCAGCGCAGCGCGATGCGCTCGCTCAGCATCTTGTTGAAACGGAGATCGCTCAGCACGTCGCAAGCGATCCTTCTCGTTGCGCTTTAGGCGACGCAACTCTTGAAGGCCCAGTGTGAGTTGTGGATCCTCCCGCGCTGCGGCTCGAGCAATGACAAAGTCAGGGTCGTCTTCTTCTTGCTTACCTTCCTCAAGATCCACGTGGAAGTCGCCGGGAGAAATGACATGATCGTGTACGTCCATGAGGACATCCTGCATATCACTTGGTTGATCCATTGCGTCGTTGCCAGCGTTGGTTGCTATGCGGCCTTCATCGATAGCATTTCCCAAGTCAAGCTCTCACTTTGGCTTATTCAACCGAAATCGCTTCATTCGGCGGCGATTGCGGCGACGGTCTTTGACCTCCTTCGGCTCGGCCGCGGCAGGAGTTGCATGTACGATTTGGTTTTTGTGCAAAGCGTCCTCGAGCTCCTCTCGTGTGTCTCTGTTTCGCTTGCTATAGGGATTTGGATGAAGCATTATCCTAGGTGAGGGTGAGTATGAAATAGTTGAGCAGCTTAGGCACCCTCTCCGTGTTCCACGACCAGTGCTTGTAGTAATCGTGGTGTCTGTGGTCAGATATCTGGAAGTCTGCGTACACAAACGTGACGCGTTAGACAGAAAGCCTATGTAAAGCGCGTTGCCTCTCAGTCCGTGACATCTGAAGCACTGTACAATATATCTCGCTGTACTGTTGCGCACGGGTACTGGCAGATAAAGTCCCCCCGACTGACGCACAAACGTTGTGACGACAGATATAATACACGCAGTGCCTCTACCCTGCTCGCTACCAAGTCCCTACGCGACCGCCAGCTATGTTCTTGCGCGTTCAGAGTGTTTGTTTTTACCCAAAGATGACCCTCACTTCCGCACGCACCACTATCCACCATAAGCGCACACTGGCACACTTACAGATGCAGCGGTTTGTTTTGTTTGATTTAATTCGTAACGCAGCATCGATATGCGCTCCACCATCCATCATGCCCTTGCATTTCAAAGACACAGCTCCGGTGTGCGTGAGCATGTGCGCCAGCCACAGTGACATTGGTCAGCAATGGCACCGTTCCGGTCGCACACAGGTTAGCCCCTGCATCCTCCGTCTGTATGTAGACACACAGATCCGCTATGGGGCCACCTGTTTTTTTACTTCGAAAATGTGATTTGTCGGTGTTATGCCGTCCATGGAGACGTGATCAACGTCAATATATCTAAATGGTAATAAGCATAGGTGGGACAAAGTCATTGTTATGCAAGTCCAAGTCGAGTCGCAAGTCATCAAATTCATGACTCGAGTCTGACTCGAGTCCAAGTCACATGACTCGAGTCCACATCTCATAGGTGGGACAAAGTCATTGTTATGCAAGTCCAAGTCGAGTCGCAAGTCATCAAATTCATGACTCGAGTCTGACTCGAGTCCAAGTCACATGACTCGAGTCCACACCTCTGGTAATAAGCCGGATGAAGCGAAAAGTAACCATTGTACCCATCAAACAGTGAGCTCGGTTGCCCCATGGGGGTATTGTAGGGGGGGCTACGCAACTGGCCGTGGTCCCGGCAGGTGAAGCTGCCAGCTCAGTCTGCCAAGACTCACTGTATAGCGACCCCTGGCTACTCGTAAGGTAAAGTTGTTTGGGGACTCCACTAATCGCAGCACGCAGCACCCATTTTTACATAAATAAACGTATATAACCGTAACAACCATTCGCACACTTGCATACACACCACACTCACACAGCGCAGGGTCTGCGCCCACAGTGCACTGCAGCACTGCGGCGCAGACCTTGGCAGACCTATGCTATCACACAGCGCTTACCTTCTGTGTGCTTCTGCTTGTTTGGAAATCGACGACTGACTGACGCGTGCTGCCGCCACAAAGCACGCAGGCCACTTTGAGGCAATTAAATGTAAGGGAGAATTAATTAGTCCAATGAGATTGAAGGCGACACCGACATAATTTCTCGATCGCTGGTTTGATATGTAGGGCCGGGAACTGTGCAGGGCCACTTTGCACACACTTGTTTCGGCCCAATGAAAGATTAAGCACAGTGGTTTCAAGGGAATGGGCGCAATATTGATGGAGCTGCATACGAAAGAGTGGTCAGTTTTGTCCACTGGGCCGTCGAACCGAACCCCACCAATAATGAACAGATTTTATTGAAAGTTCTGGAATTGAAAATGTATGTGGCTATCTGATTAATGGAGGGTTCTTGGTTGCAGCCGCGGACGTTCTTCGTTGGGGAGATATCGCCACCAGAACGCAGTGTTTGGCGGGTGCAACAGCAACACTGTACCTACAGTAGATTTTGCGTTGCGACCATCACTGTGAATATGGTGTTGCGTGAAAGTAGGTGCAATTGTTGACCGAAGAGACGCTGTTGTGCGGCAGGTTTATCTATTTATATTTGTCGAATGAAAGTGAGCTGTGGCTTTTTGCCGGCTGTTTTATTAATTTTTATCGACGAATCAGAGCTAGCTGTTTGGGCGGGTCCGTAAATAAATTAACGTCCAGATACGCACGCAGACGACCAAACCAGCGTAGTTGTTTAAGATAACACTGAACATTAAACGATTATAAACTAGTGTTTTAATTTATAACCATTTAAACGGAGGTAAGGTATTATAATATCATTAGAAGCATTAGAATCACAGTGTGGTCGTATAAGAATCGCTAATATGTTTTTATAGTGTACGTGCAAGGATCGGATAAAAATTATTACAATTACAACATGGTCATATTAGAATCACGATTTTCACTGCTAGATGTCATCGAATAACAAAAGACAGAATATATTTATATAAATACACGCACAAACCCATTATAAACGCATGCGATTATGAATCGTTACAATTTTATAACAATCACAAATTGTAACAAAGCGAAATTCCAACAAGCAAAACACCACGCTCACGTGACGAATTCTTAAACAAACTGCAACACTCAAGTGACAGAACTCAACAAAAAAACGCCGCAATAAAAAGAACCACATCAATGGACAAATTCTAAAAACAAACAACACACGCACGTTAGTAGCTGTTAGAAGAAGACAACACCTAGCACCTTCAACTATACACATTATACAGCCAACTCGTAAATGGGGCGGTATATGACAGCCTTAGCTGCTGTCGACGGGGCCAAGCAGCGAGTGTTTAACTCCATTGTTTCAGAATCCGTGTCATCACCCTGCCACAGCGCCTTAGCCAAACGACATCGTCCCAACAAGGCAGCCTTCCCTATGCTGTGTATTTTAGCAATATATTTACGGGCGCACTTGAAGATAACAATTCGTCTAGAAAAGGCAGGCGACTTATTCTACCAACACGATTTCAATTTCTATACGAAAGAAGTATAAGTTCATTAATGAGTAGTATTCACTAAGCCCCGATGGCACTAACCTACACACAGTTATGATTAAACAAAGTAAACATTCGTCGCTCATCCCAACTTTAAAATAACACTACAGACTAGTGTTATAGTAAACTATAATGTTGTGAACTCTAACAATATAAGCTATGAGCGATACATTTTAACGCTATATAATTAAGATTGAAGTGTGATATTCGAATCTCATTCAAATTTCGATTTAAAGCTTTTGTGACTGCAGGGCTTCATCTTCTTGGTTCTTTCGGTAAAGTCACGTAGAAAGACTTTACCGAAAGAACCAAGAAGATTAACTCATTCGAATTCTTAGCTTCACACCGTGGTCCTCTAAGAATCACACTATGCTCGTGAGTATGTAACATGTCTGTATGTAATATGCATGAATGTAATATGTCTGTATGTAACATGTATGTGTAATGTAGTAACTCCACGGGAGACGACTTCACGGGTAACACACTCTTTATTTTATCAAACTTGGTTACAGGTGACTAACACCTACTTTGTATCTCGGGTGACAAACACCCACTTCGCTACTTGGCGACTAACGCCCACTGAGTTACTCGGATGACCAACATCCACTTAGTACTCGGGTGACAAACACCCACTTAGCTACTTGGCGACTAACGCCCACTGAGTTACTCGGATGACCAACATCCACTTAGTACTCGGGTGACAAACACCCACTTAGCTACTTGGCGACTAACGCCCACTGAGCTACTCGGATGACCAACATCCTCTTAGCTACTTGGCGACTAACGCCACTGAGCTACTCGGATGACCAACATCCACTTAGTACTCGGGTGACAAACACCCACTTAGCTACTTGGCGACTAACGCCCACTGAGCTACTCGGATGACCAACATCCACTTAGCTACTCGGCGACTAACGCCACTGAGCTACTCGGATGACCAACATCCACTTAGCTACTCGGCGACTAACGCCACTGAGCTACTCGGCTTCACTAGGTCTTCGGCTCCGTCTTCGGGTCTTCAACTGGGTAACTCTCCCCGAGTGCTCTCGCGCGTCCCCCTTTATACCCCACCTGCGGACGTCGCTGCGAGCACCCACTTATTCGACCAATCGCCGGGTGCTGGCTACGATCCTCTTTTCCCACATCTCATCGTGCCTCACCACTCACTCCGCGCCGCCTCGTCATCTGTCACTCCCGGCGCGCGCGTCCACACCACGCCCACAACGCGTGCCCAACCCCGCACCCCGCGCCGCCCCGTGATCCATCACTGTCACAGTCGGCGCACGTCAATACCACCACTACATCACCCCCTACCACATAGCTCGCAGCCGCCCCGGCTGCTACAAAAATTACAAACCCTCCCTGTGTGCCCCGTAACACAACACAACAACAAGAACAACAACTAAGCTAACAACACAACACGACGCGAACACCACCATCCGCAACCCTCAACCAATGCCACCGCGACAACAGAACAATATATACAAACCGGCGAGTGACAATAGCAATGTGTGTACAAAAAAAAATAAATGGAAATTTTTTTTTTTTTCTTTCGACTCGTGCAGTGTCCCCTTTTCTTCCGAGCGTCCCTACAACGGGACATTATCCCGGCAGAGGGGAACACCGGGCGAGCTCGGTGTAGAGCATAAAAAAAAACCCCGTCCTCATGAAAATTGTTGAGACCTAGCCCGAGTCCGCCTTGCCGGTCCGTCGTACGGCACCAGACGCGGTTGAACGTCCGGTGGTGCCGGCGGTTCAGGAAGACATCGGCCAGGCATCGAGGACTCGTGCGTGCCCCGGGGTTCAGGCTCTCGATGGTCAGCAGCCGTCAAGCCCGAGGCACCTGGGGGTGGGTCAGGTGGAGACACGTGAGGATCAGCCTGCGACACCTCCCTCCCCGAGTCGACGGTCACATCACACGCCCGGTCGTCACGGCACAGAACGGGGTCACACGGTGCCGCATAGGGCTTCAGTCGGGAGGGGTGCACATACCAACGGCGTTTCCCCCATTTAATCTGTATACTCTGGGGCCGTGCAACCCGCACAATTTCCACCGGTCCCCTCCAAGGTCTCAACAACTTGGGGGACGTAGCCAACGGTGCATGTGGACAATGCAGCCAGGCCTTATCGCCTGGTTTCCAATCATGCGTATGCACCCTCCGCTCATGCAATTTCTCGTTTGCAATTTGCCGCGACCGCGAATTCAACCTTGCCCCCTCCCGCGCTTCAGTCAATTTGGCGATATTAAATTTGATGTGGTCTGCCAATTTAGATTTTGCACGTGGCTGGGAAATCCCCAGTTGGACGTCCATGGCCGGATCGGCCTCCCGCCCATACATCAGAAAAAATGGGGAAAACCCTGTCGCCGCATGAGGGGCCATTCGATAGGCCGCGAGTACTCCCGGCACCTGTAAGTCCCAATCAACCTGATCGTCGCAGACCTGTTGGCACAACATAGACGTAATCGTTCTGTTCAGACGCTCAACCATCCCGTCAGTCTGCGGGTGGTAGGGGGAAGTACGCACTTTCTTTGTACCCAACAGGTCGCACACCTCGCGCAACAAAACGCTCGAAAAATTCTTCCCTTGATCCGTCAGCAAGCGTTCGGGGGCGCCCTTGTCCAACACATAACCCTGGACAAAGGCGTCCGCCACCGCCGCAGCCGACTGGTTGGCGAGCGGCCATGCCATAGGCCATCGGGTGAAGTATTCCACGCCAACCAGCAGGAACCTATTTCCCCTTGGTGTAACCGGAAAGGGCCCCAAGATGTCCAACGCTACCAATTCGTTTATACGCGAAACCTGAATGGATTGCAGCGGTGGATTAGCCGCCAATGGTGGCGGTTTCCTTTTGGCGCACTCTACGCATCCCTTAAGAATATTCGCCACGTCGTTACCCATCCCCGGCCAATAATAGTCTCGCTGGATTAGGGCGAGCGTTTTGTGAAAACCCAGATGCATGAGCCGTTCATGAGCTGCCAGAACAATCCTACCCCGCATAGCAACAGGCACCACGAGCACGTGACGCCGGGACATGTTGTCCCACCTCATCAACAGGCCCTGTCTGCACACCCAGGAACCGACCCGCGCCTCCCCTTGTTCGGGAGCGCCAACTTTCCGACGCAGCGTAAGTAGGGAGCTGTCGGACATCTGGAGGCGGCCCCACTCAATGAGGGGCAACGACAACAGCGAATCCCTCCCCGTGGGGGCGTCCTCTCCCGGGGTGTCAGTGGCGGCGAGCGCAACTCCCGGGCCGCCGGCGACCGGGGGTTTGCACCGCGCTGATCCCAACAAACATGTGCAGTCCGTGCACGGCGGCAACCGCGACAAGGCGTCCGCGTTTGAGTGCCGCAACCCTTTTCGGTAAATCGTCGTGAATTGGTAGTCTTGAAGGACCTCCAACCATCGGGACAATTGGCCCGATGGCTGCGCCACGCGCATAGCGTATTATAGAGCCGCATGGTCCGTCCGGACCGTAAAATGACGGCCGTAAAGATACGGCCTGAATTGCTGTGTAAAAAACACAATGGCTAACAATTCACGACGAGTTACGCAATAGCGTTGTTCTGCGGGGGAAAGAACCCTACTACCGTAGGCGACCACCCGTTCAACCCCCCCGACCAACTGTGAGAGCACCCCCCCGATACCCGTATTGCTGGCGTCCGTGTCAAGCAAAAACGGTTGTGTGAAATCGGGGTAACACAAGGGGGGAGCCTGCACCAAAGCGTCACGGAGGGAGCAGAACGCATCCTCCTCCTCTGCCCCCCAGTGAAACCTCACACCCTTAGCCGTCAAAGCGTGCAGGGGCTTGGCTATGGTGGCAAATTGCTTGACAAAACGACGGTAATAGGAGGCAAAACCAATGAAACTACGAACCTCCGTGACCGAGGTTGGCGTTGGCCATGAGCTGACGCAATGCGTCTTAGCAGGGTCCGTCGAGATCCCTGAACGACTCACGATATGGCCCAAATACCTGACAGATTCCCGAAGCAGAAAACATTTAGCCGGTTTAAATTTTAGCTTAGCGGAACGCATCCTGAGGAACACCGCTCTCAGTCGCTGGAGGTGCTCCTCGAAAGTCCGACTAAAGACGATAATATCGTCAAGATAAATCAAACAGGTATCCCATTGGAGGCCTGACAAAACCAATTCCATGAGTCTCTGGAACGTGGCGGGGGCGGAATGTAAGCCCATGGGCAAACGGTTGAATTCAAAAAGGCCCCCAGGTGTGCGGAAAGCAGTTTTAGGTTTAGACTCGTTATCGAGTGGCAATTGCCAAAATCCAGAAAGCAGATCGAGTGTGGAAAAAAACTGCGCTCCCGCCAAGGCATCCAGCGACTCATCCATCCTGGGGAGCGGATACGCATCCGCCATCGAGATTTTGTTTAAGCGGCGGAAATCGACACAAAACCGCAAGGACCCGTCCTGTTTCTTTACTAGGACAATAGGAGCACCCCACGGACTAGAAGAGGGCGAAATGATATCGGCCGCCAACATATCATTAACCGCCGATTGCACATGTTCCTTCTCGGCCGGGCTGAGCCGGAAAGGATTCTGACGAATAGGGGCCGCGTCCCCTGTAGCTATGTGGTGGCGCAACAGGTCAGTGCAGCCGATATCGTACTTATGTTTGCTGAACACGTCAGCAAACTCGATGAGCAAACCCCTCAATGCTCCCAATTGCACCCCGGACAAGTTAGCAGAACCCGCACACAGCGAGTCCAACCACTCAGTCCCCTCATCACTTTGAGGATGCGACTCGACAGTAAAATCTGCTTGAGCCACGAGCCGTTCCTCAACGGGCAGCGGCGCGGCGTGAGCCAGCACCGTTCCCTGCGCAATTACGGCCGGCCGCGACCCCGTATTCAGGACCATTACGAACGGCTCACTGTCCCCTCTCACCATGGTTTGAGCAACCGCTAAGTCGAGGCCCTTACTGGCTCTGTTTGACGGCCCCAACAGCACCCCCTGTGCCTCCGCACCCACCTCGAGTGGCTTCCTGAACCGAAGGGGTACTAACATTTGCGATCCCGGGGGTACCCGTACAGTGTGAGTCGCCAGCGCCTGCACCGTCGCACAAACCGTGCGCACTTTGATAGGGCTCGACAAGAAGGCAACCCGCCGACCTGACGGAAGCTCTATGCAGGCCTGATCAATAAGAATTTTGATGGGCATTTTCGACAAAAAGTCCGTACCTAGCAACCAGGGAACGGCCAGCGATGATGATACAAAAATAGGGCCCGCTAATTTAATGTCCCCAATGCAAATAGTCGCCCGAATCTGGCCGATGATCCCCAGGGATCCCCCATTCGCCGCATAAAATGGCACGTCTACCGGCAGAAGGGGTCTACTTTGGACGGGAAGGATGTTATAAATAAGGTCCGAGATGATGGTGGCCGACGCACCCGTGTCAACAAGCACCCGGACCTCAACCCCGTCAATGAACCCCGTTACCACGGACGACCCGGCTGACGCAGCCACGATCCTGTGGGCCAATTCGGACCACTCGACTGCTTGCGGGCCGCGTACGGACCCCCCCCGCCGAATTTAACCCCCGGCACCCAGCCGCGAACCCCCCACCGCGAAGCGGCGACCCGAATGTGCCGTGTTTGTGGACCGAACGTGTGAGGTGCCGCGACTTGCCGGGTTTTGTTGGGATGACTTGTGGCCCTGGTCGTCGTCCCGACGTGGTCCTGCGGTGCGCGGACGCGGGGCCCGGCACCCGGCTGCGACGTGACCCCGAAGGCCGCAGTTGTAGCAGACGACGGACGTCGTAGGTTTCGGTTGCTCCAGCTTGCGGGGCGAACGTGTGGGCGAACGACCTCCCGTTCTCCACTCCCCCGGACACGGTGCAGCGAAGGCCCGCTCCTGCACCGCAGCTGGCTGAGGTTCGGCGATCGTGGCGGCCAGTGCCGCATTCCCCGGCCATTTGCAGACGACCCCCGGCTTGCGTTTGAGGACCTCGTACGCGTGAATGCTCGTGGCGATCGCCAGGGAGCAGATCTCCATCTCGTCTGCCACGTTGATGGGGACCCCCAACTCGTGGGCCAACACCAGCAGCTGCTCCGTCACCATGGCGTCCTTCCCCTCCTTATCCATGCGGGGAAAAGCCGCGTCCGCCAAGGCGAGCAGTGCCGTGCGGTAGGCTAGCGTCGTTTCCCCAGCCACCTTCCGCCGATCGTAGAACTGGTGGCGGCACGTGGAGGGCGGCCCGAACACCTTCGCCATCAGGTGTAGTGCGGCCTGGAGCGTAGAGCGGGACGACCTTGCAGCAGATGTGAAGGCTGCAAGCGCGTCGTCGTCAAGCATCGCTGGCAACGCACGCAGGGCAGTGGTGTCGGACCACCCCGACATCTCCTGATGAGCGAGGAACCTTCGTTGGAAGGCTCCCCAGTCGCCCCCATCCGCCTTGAACGCCGACAGCGCGGGCAATCTTTGCTGGAGGACCCGATCGTCGTCGACGTCGGAGAGATTTTCCCGCGCTCCGCTGGAGTTGTGTAAAATGTCGGCTCGGTTGTCAGGCGCAAAATGGAGGGCTCCGGCGCGCGCCGATGACGTGGGCTGCGCTGCGCGGAGGTGTCCGGCCACGTGGCGTCCGTCTTTCCCGCCAATCGGTGGCGGCCCCCCAAAAACGGCGGCAACTTCCAGGCTTTTGGCGCGAAGCGCCCTTTGGCGGGAATCCTCCACCGTCGCTTCCTCCACGACCCCCGCAGCCGTTTTTTCCGCTCGCCGGAACGGAGATGTCGGCCAAGACAGCGGCGGCGGCGAGTAGCAACTCCGCCAAGCGGGCGTGCGCGTCCTGGAGGCCGGTGTCGGAGGCAAGCGGAGCGTCGGCCATCACCGCGAAGTGCTGCATCGGCGGCAACTCCTCGTCCTCTACTCCCGAGGTCGGTGTCCCAGGTACGCCGTCGTCATCCCGACCTCGCTCGTGGGTACGGGTAGTCTTCCTTGTGTCCATACTTCTTGAAGACAGGTTTACTTCTGACGCCAGTTGTAATGTAGTAACTCCACGGGAGACGACTTCACGGGTAACACACTCTTTATTTTATCAAACTTGGTTACAGGTGACTAACACCTGCTTTGTATCTCGGGTGACAAACACCCACTTCGCTACTTGGCGACTAACGCCCACTGAGTTACTCGGATGACCAACATCCACTTAGTACTCGGGTGACAAACACCCACTTAGCTACTTGGCGACTAACGCCCACTGAGTTACTCGGATGACCAACATCCACTTAGTACTCGGGTGACAAACACCCACTTAGCTACTTGGCGACTAACGCCCACTGAGCTACTCGGATGACCAACATCCTCTTAGCTACTTGGCGACTAACGCCACTGAGCTACTCGGATGACCAACATCCACTTAGTACTCGGGTGACAAACACCCACTTAGCTACTTGGCGACTAACGCCCACTGAGCTACTCGGATGACCAACATCCACTTAGCTACTCGGCGACTAACGCCACTGAGCTACTCGGATGACCAACATCCACTTAGCTACTCGGCGACTAACGCCACTGAGCTACTCGGCTTCACTAGGTCTTCGGCTCCGTCTTCGGGTCTTCAACTGGGTAACTCTCCCCGAGTGCTCTCGCGCGTCCCCCTTTATACCCCACCTGCGGACGTCGCTGCGAGCACCCACTTATTCGACCAATCGACGGGTGCTGGCTACGATCCTCTTTTCCCACATCTCATCGTGCCTCACCACTCACTCCGCGCCGCCTCGTCATCTGTCACTCCCGGCGCGCGCGTCCACACCACGCCCACAACGCGTGCCCAACCCCGCACCCCGCGCCGCCCCGTGATCCATCACTGTCACAGTCGGCGCACGTCAATACCACCACTACATATGCATGTAAAATGCATGTATGTAATATGGACGTGCGAACCAAGGGCGGGATATGTGAAATGAAAGGTGCAGGATCAGGATGGGATTACAATTATTTGAATAACACTTTCGTGGTATTAGGATCAAGCTGTCCACTATTGGATGAATGTTCCATCTCAATGGCATCAAATAACAATATTCAGTATGAATATGTAAAATAATCGCAAAAACCCAATATTAGCCCGTGAAATAATGAATCGTTACAATTGTAATGACTCCGTACTCAGACTGCAGAGGGCTCTTTTGTCTAGCCTTTTAACGCGGTTTCAGACCCCAGGCGTCACGATATAGCAACGACGACGACGAGACAGCAACCAGCCAACACAGCCCCAAACCTCGTTCCTCCCCCTCTCTCATTCTCGGCGTGAACCTCCGCCCACACTTGGTCTCGCCTTCCCTTCTCGAACTCTCTCTATCTTGTTGTCACCACTTGTCCCTTAGTTGACGCACTGTCTTTACATCACCCACCTCTATGACCTCTACCTGACCCCGTCATGGGCGGAGCAACTTAGGGGATTTTCCCGGTGGCACCTGTGGGCAATACAACCATGCCCTGTCCCCCACTGCCCATGGAAGCACGTGCTCCCGCCGGCCCGTGTTCTTTTCATTGGCGGCTTGCGCTCTGGTGGGGAAAGGTCCTCGTTATCAATCGTTTCGCAACATTCAGGTCCAGAATACCGAAGTATACCGGGAATCACCTGCACTTAAAAACATGTAAATTGATCACACTATGAAAAATAACACTAAACATTAAACGACAAAAAAATATCAACTGGTTTTATAATTTATAGCACTGTAAACGGAGGTACTGTATTTAAATCTCATTAGAAGTATTAAAATCTCACTCTACACATATGTATGTAAATTATCTGTTCAATCGAGCCGGGGGTCGGATATGTGAACTGTGGGGGGTACAGGGCAAGAATCGCATTCAAATTTTAGTAAAAAAATATGGTAGTATTAGCATTTTACTGTGCTTGAATGTTTGTTACGTTCAAATGCAAATCGTTAGTTGTAAATGCGAGGGAGGGGTTAAGAGGTGCACGTTTAGTCCAGTGTTAACATTTATTTTAGCATCATATTTAAGAATTCGTCTGGACATGGCACATGCCTTGTTATACTCGATCAACCAAAATTAGTACAATGTCGGTCACACAGGAGTGTGATTTCATTCATGAGTAGTATTCACACAGCCCCGATGACACTAACCTACCTAAAGTTATGGTTAAACAAAGTAATCTTGAGTGACTTAATTCTCAGCTCAGACATGATCATCGCAATCATTTCCAAAGACGGGTGGGTTCCTGCGAGAGCAGGTCCCGACTACAAACAGGTGGGCAGCAGAATCGGAAGTAGCTGCGTCGCCCTCGAAATGTGATGTAGCTGCTGTTGTTGTCGCTGCTGTTGTTGCTGCTGTAGTTGCTTCTGTTGCTGTGATATACGCAGGGAGGTGGTGTTCCGTGATGGGATGACGCCTTTGATTAAAGCCTCTGATCAAACTCACCCGATTGACGCCCATGATCGTCGCATTTGATCAACTCTGATATTGTAGACTCTCACATCTTAAGCTCTATCATAGTGAAACATTATATTATAACCTATGAACTACAACCTATCCATTGTAACGCTGTAAAAATTAACCCGTGAAAACAAAGTTTTTCACTATAAATCCTTTATATGCGTGGCGGCTAGAGTCCTCTCGTCCTTTGGCTTGAGATGACTGCCACCTATGGGTCAGATGATTGCCTGCCACCATTAAGCAATTGGTAATTAAATATAATTTATTTTTTCCTAAAAAGTGTACAATTTTGGAAGAAAAAAATTCACGAAAATAAATTGTCACGCACAACGAGTCTGTGTGCAAAATGTCAGCACGATTGGATCACGGGAAGTGGGTTAAAGACCGACTGAAAGATTTGCACGGTCGTAAGCGTGCAAGCAAGCAAGTGAACTTAATATAAAGGATTTCAAAAATTAACCCGTAAAAACAAATTTGTCAGATGATTGCTTGCCACCATTAAGCAACTAGCAGTCGCCGCCCGCTTCGCGGGCGGTGTGTATGTGCTTGGTTGGTGGGGAGTTGAAAGTGGCTGGACACAATAGACATGTTTTGGTGATTGCTTTATGTTTATTTTTGTGAGGTTATATGCATTTTTATGAGATGCTCAATCGACAATATTAAAGAATGCAACTTATTAAAATATAGAATGCAACTTATTCAAATATCTGGCGATACACGATATTCTTCGTGTACACTCCGTCTTCCTCCTCGTCGTCAGGTCCCTCAATAAGCGCCTTGATGTTGGATCTTGCCGTGACTCGCGATAGTGCCACGTACAGTTGGCCGTGCGAGAAGCATGGCGTTGGTAGATATAATCCCAGGTTGTGAACAGTTTGCCCTTGCGCCTTGTTGATGGTCATCGCGAATGCTGGGACAATGGGGAACTGTTTGCGCCGAAGTCGAAATGGGAAGTCCTTCGTGTCCAATTCCCGGCGGATATGGTTGTTCTCAAGCAGCGAGTCCAAGACCAAGTGTGGGTACTCGGAAAGCTGCGGTAGGTCGTCAAAGTCCGACAGAGCCATCCCACCTGCCGTGAGGAACTCGTGGAGGCTGTGAAGGATCTTGAACTTTACCATTTCTTTTATTTTCTTTGATGCTGCTAATCCTGCATAATGCACGGGCATCAGTAGTACTAATCACATACCTGCATTTCCCATATCCTCTCCCTTTGATGCTGCTAATCCTGCATAATGCACGGCCATGAGTAGTACTAATCACATACCTGCATTTCCCATAAATATGCTAAATTCCTCTTGATATGCAAATTATTTTGTCAAGGCGCCCTTTCCACCCCTTTCAACTCAGCTTAAATATATATATATATGCTCCAAGCACGTGTGCTGTTTCATTCAGACGCTGTCGCCTCGACAGACCTGGTTTTCACCAATTGCTCTGTGTGTGGGAAGTCATTTTCATGGCCATCATATCTTCAGAGACACGAGAGAACACACACGGGCGACAAGTCGTTCCTGTGCTCTGTGTGAGGGATAGCATTTTCACTTTCAGCAAACTGCCAACGCCATCAGAAAATACACACGGGCGTGAAGCCATTCTTGTGCTCTGTGTGTGGGAAGGCATTTGCACAGTCATCAACCATGAACAGGCATCAGAAGGTCCACAATGATAGGACACTGAAATCAAAAGCTGAAATTCAAGGTGCTGCAATGAGTCCTGAAGAAGTTTCCACCTTCGATCCCATGCAGTTGGATCCCAAGAGATGGCTGGATGTAATGGAGTGGCTCGAGAGTCAACCAGAGAGCTCGGGGTGAGTACTTTTGTGTGTAATTTTGACAATTTTAGTTTTACAGTTTTTTTGAGAGTTTAATGACGTGCACAGTAGTGGTTTGTAATGTTATCGGATTACTTGCCGAAGTGGTGTGATGAGCACTGGTTGTGAGAGGGTTCAATTGTAGTCGTTAAGTGTTCCTGTTGAGCTAAAGTTGGAATGCGTCTGTAGGTAGATCTTTACTCAACATTTTAAACGGGTTCTTTTTCAAGTATATAGCTTTATTTGATTGGTATTAATCGACTTTAGATAGCCGGTTTTCAGGATGTACATTGATGACGCCTTCGTTGGATATATGGCCTTGACTTCAACATAGACGCACAGTGAACAAATGTGGTGAACTAATAAGGAAATCATGGGAATGATACTTTAACCCTTTGGTATTCCTGGAACGGAAATGGTTTGCATTGTACTGGAAATGTATGAACATAGGACATAATAAATATTCCCTTCGAGTATTGACGTAAAAATTATTCAAGATGAATAAAAACGTATTATTAACTAATGTTTGTCCGTTCTTTATTTTATAATGTTCCTAGCAAAAACATGTTAAGATTATTTCAGGAGGAGGATCTCTATCACACAAGTGTGCCCTTAACCGGCAGCATCTTGGCTGTCTATCGATTAACACGTGTTCCTTGAGGGGAAAGGTCCCCGTGGTTAATCGTTCATCAACGTACCAGTCCCTAATCCCGAAGAATGTCGGTGATAAACTGCACTCTATAACATGTAAAGTGCAATACTATAAACGATAACACTAAACATTAAACGATTATAAACTAGCAGAGGTGGGACAAAGTCATTGTTATGCAAGTCCAAGTCGAGTCGCAAGTCATCAAATTCATGACTCGAGTCTGACTCGAGTCCAAGTCACATGACTCGAGTCCACATCTCATAGGTGGGACAAAGTCATTGTTATGCAAGTCCAAGTCGAGTCGCAAGTCATCAAATTCATGACTCGAGTCTGACTCGAGTCCAAGTCACATGACTCGAGTCCACACCTCTGTAAACTAGTATTTTAATTTATAACCATATAAACGGAGGTAAGGTATTATAATATCATTAGAAGCATTAGAATCAGTGTGGTCTTATAAGAATCGCACTCTGCTCATATGTATGTATAGTGTTCGTGAAAGGATCGGATAAAACATATTTCAATTACAACATGGTTATATTACAATCACGATTTTCACTGCTAGATGTCATTGAATAACTCACTGGCATTGACTATGTATCTTGTATTTTCCAAAGGGAATGGTGTCTTTGCTCCGCTGCAAGTCTCCGACTACTACTCTCCCATTGACATATTTCATTGCATCCTCTTAGTATCTTTCACGCGACGGTCAATGGTATAGTGTATAGCAGATTGTATAAATAGTATAAAATTGTAATGTTTAATACAATGTATAACGTAATATACAGTATCGTAATTGTATAGTGAATATACAGCAGTGTGGTATACAGTAGGGTGGGTAGAATAATACTGAGGGTGATATTATATCTTCTTGGTTCTTTCGGTAAAGTCACGTAAGAACCAAGAAGATGAATCCCTGCAGTCACGAACGCTTTAAATAGGTAATATTATAGTCGAAGGCATAGAGTGGTGTATAGTAATACAGTATGTAATTTAATGTTGGGTTTGTCTATGGTAGTATATAGTAAGGGGTAGACCCGCGTGATGTAAGAGAAAAAAGTTTAGCTGGAAGCATATTATATTTTTTGCGACATAGAATTGTAATGTATTACTTACTGTTAGTAGCTCAGCTTATTGGAGAGTATATTTAGTATACTGATGATACTATGTAGTTTATAATTCAGTTTTTTACGTGGTTGTTTATTAACTGCAGCTACATACTATTAACATTCCTTCTCTTTGTTAATGCTACCCCCATTCCCTCCCTTTGATGCTGCTGGTCCTGCATAATGCACGGGCATAATATGACTTTGAAACCCCCCGTCCACCTCCTACGCATTTCCCATAAATATGCTAAATTCCTATTGATATGCACATTATTTTGTCAAGGCGCTCTTCTTCCCCCCCCCCTCCAACCCAGCTTAAATGTACGCTCCAAGCTTGGTGGTGTTTCATTCTTCACCTGAAGACGGCTGCTTGCGTTGGGACCGAAACGTCGTGAGAATTATTTTATTATGTTTTATTTTATTATTGTATTACTTCCCTTCTCTGTGACTTTACCGAAAGAACCAAGAAGATGAATCGCATTCAAATTTTAGAATAACAATATGGTCGTATTAGCATTTTACTGTGCTTAAATGTATGTTATGTGCACATGCAAATCGTTAGTAGTAAATGCGAGGAAGGGGTTAAGAGGTGCACGTTAAATCTAGTGTTAACATTTATTTTAGCATCGTATTTATGGACACTGTTGTTGATAATAACTCGTTTGGACATGGCACGTGCCTTGTTCTACTCGATCAACCAAAATTAGTACAATGTCAGTCATACAGGAGTGTGATTTCATTTATGAGTAGTATTCACAGAGCCCCGATGACACTAACCTACCTAAAGTTATGGTTAAATAAAGTAATCTTGAGTGACTTAATTCTCAGCTCAAATATGATCATCGCAATCATTTCCAAAGACGTGTGTGGTCCTGCGAGAGCAGGTCCTGACTACAAACAGCTGGGCAGCAGAATCGTAAGTATCTGCGTCGCCCTCGAAATGTGATATTGCTGCTGTTGTTGTCGCTGCTGTTGTTGCTGCTGGAGTTGCTTCTGTTGCTGTGATATACGCAGGGAGGTAGTGTGCCGTGATGGGATGACGCTTTTGATTAAAGCCTCTGATCAAACTCACCCAATTAATGCCCTTGATCGTCGCATTTGATCAACTCTGATATTGTAGACTCTCACATGTTAAGCTCTAACATAGTGAAACATAATATTATAACCTATGAACTACAACCTATCCATTGTAACGCTGTAAAAGAATATTACCCATTGGGGTTCACTCCCTCGTCGAGAAGGCGGTTCTCTTCCTTTTCTAAAGTTACATGCTAATTTCTCTGCATTCACTTTAAATCGAGGACACAGTTTTTCCATTTATTCAAAATAAGCGCACAATTACACACTGAGATGCACTTACATATTCATGCATGAAGCACAATGGGTACATTACCCTTCGGTATGTTAATATACACGCATATTGTACCTTCCAAAATTAACAATCGAATGCAAATATCCTGAAAGACAAAGGATTGGATCCTAGGGGGGGGGAGTTATAAGTCGGCTCAGAAGCAGAGCTCAATGCCATTTCGAGAGGGAACTTGATGAGGTTGGACGCTCGACTCGTCGCTCTGCTGATCGCCCTTCAACCGCGAGACAACGCAGCCTGGCGAGCACAATTGCTGTGTCGACAGTTAGGCGACTTTGCGTCGGGAGAGTTCGTGGCGACATCTGCAGACGGGTTACAGACATCGATATATCGTGAATCTCCAAGTAAGTGTCTATTTTAGCGCATTAACTCTTAAACGAGCTCGTCGTCAAATTTACGCGATTTTTTTGCGTCTCGGTTAAACGCGAGTGTCGTTCTTGTTTTAGCAGTTAACAAAATCCAAAACTCAACGCTAAACATCCTTGCGGCCGATAGCGTTCTCGATAACACCGCTGCTGATACTACGCTCACATGGAGCAGAGACGCTCTCCACAGCCCCACGCACACGGAGGCAAGAAGCCATTCAATTGCTCTGTGTGTGGGAAGTCCTTTTCACAGCCATCACATCTTCAGAGACACCAGAGAACACACACGGGCGAGAACCCATTCCTGTGTTCTGGGTGTGGGATAGCATTTTCACTTTCAGAAAACTGCCAACGCCATCAGAAAACACACACGGGCGAGAAGCCATTCCTATGCCATGTGTGTGGGAAGACATTTGCACAGTCATCACAACTTCAGAGTCACCAGAGAACACACACGGGTGAGAAGCCATTCCTGTGTTCTGTGTGTGGAAAGGCATTTGCACAATCTGAAATTCAAGGTGCTGCAATGAGTCCTGAAGAAGTTTCCACCTTCGATCCCATGCAGTTGGATCCCGAGAGATGGCTGGATGTAATGGAGTGGCTCGAGGATCAAACCGAGAGCTCGGGGTGACTGAAACATAATATTGCATGCGGTTATACCTATTTATCGACTTTAGATAGCCGATTTCAGGATGCACATTGATGACGCGTTCATTGGATATATGGCCTTGACTCCAACATAGACGCACAGTGAACAAATGTGGTGAACTAATAAGGAAATCATGGGGAATGATACTTTAACGCTTTGGAACGGAAATGGTTTGCATTGTACTGTAAATGTGTGAACATAGGACGTAATAAATATTCTGTTCGAGTTTTGACGTAAAAATGATTGCAGATGAATAAAACCGCATTTTTAACAAATGTTTGTCCGTTCTTTATTTTATAATGTTCCTAGCAAAAACATGTTAAGCGAGGTTCAGGTGGAGGATCTCCGTCACACAAGTTTGCCCTTAACTGGCAGCATCTTGGCTGTCTACCCGATTAACACATGTTCCTTGAGGGGAAAGGTCCCCATAGTTAATTTTTTATCAAGGTACCAACGGAGGTAAGGTATTAGAATCTCATTATAAGCAGTAGAATCACAGTGTGGTCTTATTAGAATAGCACTTTGCTCATATGTATGTATAGTGTACGTGCAAGGATCGGATTAAAATCATTACAATTACACTACGGTCGTTATAGAATCACGATTTTCACTGCTGGATGAATGTTACATCTCAATGGTATCGAAGAGCAATAGACAGTTTTCTATTCATAAATAAACGCACAAACACATTATAAGCTCATGAGCTAATGAATCGTTACAATTATTATAACAATCACAAATTGTAACAAAGCGAAATTCCCACTAAGCAAAACATCACGCTCACGTGGCGAATTCTTTAACAAACTGCAACACTAAAGTGGCAGAACTCAACAAGAAATGCGCACGACAACAAGTTCAACAACAATGGACAAATCCTAAAAACAGACCACACGCACGTTAGTAGCTGTTAGAAGAAGACAACACCTAGCACCTTCAACTTTACACATTATACAGCCCCAAATATCCAACTCGAAAATTAGGCGGTATATGACACCATTTGAACTTCCTACTTTCGTTCTCGATTAATGAAGATATTCTTGGCAAATACTATCGCTTTCGCTTGTGATGTACCTCCTAATTATGGCCTCGGTTCCAAAAACCAACAAAATAAATGCGAATTCCTCCATTATTCCAAGCTGCACAATTCAGGGTTGTAGACCGCTTTAAATTCTTCAATTTAATCACAGTAAATGCGTCAGACCACATCAGGACACTCAACTTCGAGCATCTTTGAAGCAACGAGATGAGATGGCTAAGAACTGCAAGCTTATTCTAGTGTAATAACAGCCATAGAGGGTTCACGTGGGGATTGGCTTGCCGGTCCTGCTTTGTAGCCAATAAGGGGTGAGCCAGGGAGCATGGCCTCGGCGTGATCGCGGCGTGTTAGCAGGGGTCATTGGCCTGGCCAATCGGGGCCTCAGCTAATGGGGAGCCGGATCAGAGGCGTGGTCCCGGGATTGACAGGGAACCATCGGGAACGGTCAACGCTGTCTATAGATGATTGGCTGGGGGGTACCACGTGACGACGGGATTAAGAGAGAGGGAGAGAGGACAGTCGTGAGCAGACTTGGGGACGACAAGAGCAAGAGTCACGCGCGTACGGGGCTCTGGGTGCCACGTGCGCGGTGGGGACTTTGCGAGAAGTCTGCCCTCTCTCCGTTGTCTGCCAGCAACGGGGAGTGTGTGTAAAGTGTAACTGTGGAAGTTGAAAATAAAAAGGACTGATTCCGGAAGCCGTCTCAAGGAGGTTTATTACACTAGTGTTAACGATATTTTAGCAATATGGGTAAGTACAATATATGTACTAAGAATTCGTCAACATAGCAGGTGTCTTGTTCTCCGTAATCAACCAAAATTATGACAAATTCTATCATAAATGAGTGTGACCTAATTATTCAGTAGTAGTCGCTAATCTCCGTCACACAAGTCTGCCCTTAACGAGCAGCATCTTGGCTGTCTCCCCATTAACATGTTCCTAGAGGCGAATGGCCCCGTTATAAATCGTTTCGCTGCATTCTGGTCCCTAATCCCGAAGTATACTGGAGATCCACTGTACTATATAACATGTCAACTGTACCATTATAAACGATAACACTAAACATTAAACTACTATAAACTGGTTTAATAATGTATTACACCATTAACGGAGGTACGGTATTAAAATCTCATTAGAAGTATTTGAATAGCACTCTGCTCATAAATATGTATAGTTTATGTTCAATCGAACAGGTTTTTGGGGTTAAATTGCGTAAGTAAAAAATATATTTTGTTAAACCCGCCTCAACCCGATACATCAAAATAGTAAGGATTGTCACTTAAACAGAACATGACAATTCGTTACTAAAGCATGTTTATTCAGGTCACTATTCTTCAATTAGGATTACCGTTGGCACGGCTATTTTAGTACACACAGTCGACAGGAAGTACAAGGACAATGGGTTCACTTAATTCGCATGCCTAATGTACGTTGATTACCATATAAAAAACCCAAACGGCAATGGGTACCCATAGCCATATATATATATGTATCCATTAACACCCCCCCTTCCCCACTTCGCACAAGAAGAGCACACACGTTTTGTCATCACATCTACCTCTCTATTTACGGAACGAAACAGGAGGACGTCTCCACAAAACTGGCCGTCGCCTAATGAAGATTGTTGTAATTACTGGCGAAACATCGTACTCAGATTGTGTATGTTGTGGCTTGGCTCTCAAACACACCATTGTGCTGGACGTGACAACCCTTACTAATTAGGTGTGTTGGGTGGTGTCGGGTTTAACGACGCATTTTCATATTTAGGCAATTTATGGATACGGTATTCACATCTCATTAGAAGTATTATATTCGCACTTTGCTCATATGTATGTAAAGTGTTCGTTCAATCGAACCGGGGATCGGATATGCGAATTGTGGGAGGTGCAGGGTAAGAATCGCATTAAAATTCCTAGAATAACAATAGTATTAGCATTTTACTGTGCTTGAATGTATGTTATGTGCAAATGCAATCATTTGTCGTAAATGCGAGGCAGTTGTTAAGAGGTGCACGTTGAATCCAGTGTTAACGTTAATTTTAGCATTATATTTAAGGACACTATTGTTTATAATCATTCGCCTGGACATGGCACGTGCCTGGTTCTACTCGATCAACCAAAATTAGTACAATGTCGGTCATAAAGGAGTGCGAGTTCATTAATGAGTAGTATTCGCCTAGCCCCTATGACACTAACCCACACACAGTTATGGTGAGACAAAGTAAACTTTATTCGCTCAAACCTCAGCTCAGACATGATCATAGCAATCATTTACAAAGAAGTGTGGGGTCCTGCCGGGCAGCAGAAAAATCAGAATCAGAAGTAGCTGCATTGCCCTCGAAATGTGATGTTGCTGCTGTTGTCGTTGCTGATATCGTTGTTGCTGCTGTAGTTGCTTTATTTGCTGTTATATACGCAGGGATGTGGTGTTCCGTGATGGGATAATGCCTTTGATCAAAAACTATGATCAATCGCACCCGATTGACGCCCTTGATCGGCGCATTTGATCAACTCAGACATTGTAAACTCTCACATGTTAAACTCAAACATGTAATATTATATATCATGCTCTCATGCCCTTTGTAATGCACCCGTTGGGTTGCACTCCCTCGTCGAGGAGGCCGCTCTCCTCATTTTCTACAGTTACATGCTTATGTCTTACATTAACATCATGCTAATCTCTCACACTGTGGTCGTACGTATGATAAGTGAATATGCGAACCAGGGGTAGGATTGCAGGATTAGAATCGAATTACAATTATTCGAATCCTGCTAGTCGTATTAGAATCACACTGTCCACTGAATGTGTCGAATCAATGTAATTTTTTTGAAACTAGAATGTCGTTGTCCATGTGGGGAGATGGAGCGCAGTGGATCGTATCGTCTCCGCTGCTTTTCGGAATCCGTGTGATCACCCAGTCACATCGCCGAACTCCAGTCAAAGCGCCTTACCCAAACTACATCTCCCCAACAAGGCAGCCTTCCCGCTGCTGTGTATTGTGTTTATGGGATAACAGAGGTGTGTATTATCCCATACTCCTTGCCCAAAACGACTGATTGTCCGCTTAACACCCTAGCCCATAAACCACTATTGGTGACAGCGTTGTTTGAGAGCAGCTATTAAAGTCGCTGCGGCAAACGAGGTGGTGGCTGGCAAAACCATGCCTCGCTGTTTGTCTCCGGAGTGCTGCATTCACTTTAATCCCATTTATTCAAAATAAGCGCACAATTACACACTGAGATGCACTTACATATTCATGCATGAAGCACAATGGGCACATTACCCTTCGGTATGTTAATAGACATGCGGATTGTGCCTTCCAAAATTAACAATCGAATGCAAATATCCTGAAAGACAAAAGATTGGATCCTAGGGGGGGGAGTTATAAGGCGGCTCAGAAGCAGAGCTCAATGCCATTTCGAGAGGGAACTTGATGAGGTTGGACGCTCGACTCGTCGCTCTGCTGATCGCCCTTCAACCGCGAGACAACGCAGCCTGGCGAGCACAATTGCTGTGTCGACAGTTAGGCGACTTTGCGTCGGGAAAGGTCGTGGCGACATCTTCAGACGGGTTACAGACATCGCTATACCGTGAATCTCCAAGTAAGTGTCTATTTTCGCGGATAAACTCTTTAACGTGTTCGTCGTCAAATTTACAGGAATTTTTTTTGCGTCTCGGTTAGACGCGAGTGTCGTTCTTGTTTTAGCAGTTAACAAAATCCAAAACTCAACGCTAAACACTTTAAATCGAGGCCGATTGCGTACTTTTGACTCGATAACACCGCTGCTGTTACTACGCTCACATGGAGCAGAGACGCTCTCCACAGCCCCACGCACACGGAGGCGAGAAGCCATTCAATTGCTCTGTGTGTGAGAAGTTCTTTTCACGGTCATCACATCTTAAGAGGCACCAGAGAACACACACGGGCGAGAAGCCATTCAATTGCTCTGTGTGTGAGAAGTCCTTTTCACGGTCATCACATCTTAAGAGACACCAGAGAACACACACGGTCGAGAAGCCATTGCTGTGCCCTGTGTGTGGGAAGGCATTTGCACACTCGTCAACTCTTCAAACTCATCAGAGAACACACACGGGCGAGAAGCCATTCCTGTGCCCTGTGTGTGGGAAGACATTTGCTCAGTCATCACATCTTCAGATTCATCAGAGAACACACACGGGCGAGAAGCCATTCCTGTGCTCTGTGTGTGGGAAGGCATTTGCACACTCGTCAACTCTTCAAGACCATCAGAGAACACACACGGGAGAGAAGCCATTCCTGTGCCCTGTGTGTGGGAAGGCATTTGCACAGTCATCACATCTTCAGAGTCATCAGAGAACACACACGGGCGAGAAGCCATGCCTATGCTCTGTGTGTGGGGAGGCATTTGCACGGGCATCAACTCTTCAAACTCATCAGAGAACACACACGGGTGAGAAGCCATTCCTGTGCCCTGTGTGTGGGGAGACATTTTCACACTCGTCATCTCTTAACAGGCATCAGAAGGTCCACAATGATAGGAAACTGAAATCAAAAGCTGAAATTCAAGGTGCTGCAATGAGTCCTGAAAAAGTTTCCACCTTCGATCCCATGCAGTTGGATCCCGAGAGATGGCTGGATGTAATGGAGTGGCTCGAGAGTCAACCAGAGAGCTCGGGGTGACTGAAAACATATTATGTCATGTGGTTATACCTATTAAGCCGTATCGAGTACTTTTGTGTGTAATTTTGACCATTTTAGTTTTACAGTTTCGTGACGTGCACAGTGGTAGTTTGTAATGTTATCGGATTAATTGCCGAAGTGGTGTGATGTGCACTGGTTGTGAGAGGGTTGCATTTTAGTCGTTAGGTGTTCCTGTTGAGCTAAAGTTGGAATGCGTCTGTAGGTACATCTTTACTCAACATTTTAAACGTTTTTTTCAGGTATATAGCTTTTTTTGATTGGTATTAATCGACTTTAGTTATCTGATTCCAGGATGTACATTGACGCGTTTGTTGAATATATGGCCTTGACTTCAACATAGACGCACAGTGAACAAACGTGGTGAACTAATCAGGAAATCATGGGGAATGATACTTTAACGCTTTGGTATTCCTGGAACGGATATGGTTTGCACTGTACTGACATAATAAACATTCGGTTCGAGTTTTGACGTAAAATGATTGCAAGATGAATAAAAACGTATTTTTAACAAATGTTTGTCCCTTATTTATTTTACGATGTTCATAGCAAAAACATGTTAAGAGAATTTCAGGTGGAAGATCTCCGTCACACAAGTGTGCCCTTAACCGGCAGCATCTTGTTACAAATGTTATCGCAGTAAACAATTCGGAACACAGCAGGACACTCAATCTCGAGCATCTGCGAAGCAACGATATGAGAGGGCTAAGACCTGCAAGTTTATTCGAGTGTTGACGTTATTTTAGCTATATAGTTAAGTAGATGTATGTGATAAGAATTCGTCGACATGGCCTGTGTCTTGATCTCCTTAAATCAACCAAAATTATGACAAATTTTGTCATAAATGAGTGTGAGCTAATTCTTCGGTAGTATTCGCTAAACACCGATGGCACTAACCTACACTAAGTTATGTTTAAACAATGTAAACTTTAGTCGCTCAAATCTCAACTCAGATAGGATCATCTCAATTATTTCCATGAACGTGTGGAGTCCCACGAGAGCAGAGTCGGCGTGCAAACAGCCGAGCAGCAGTTGGAGCAGAAGCAGAAGTCGCTGCTTTGCCATCGAACGGTTTCGTAGCTGCTGTAGTTGCTTCTGTTACTGTTATATCGGCAGCATGTTGATGTCCCGTGATGGGATAACGCCTTTGATGACAAACTCTGATGCAACCTACCAGATCGAAGCCATCGAGCGACGGCTTTGATATACTGTTACATTGTAAACTCTCACACTGTGAACTTTAACATTATGAATTCCAACAATATACATTAAACATTAACATATACATTTGAAGAATATACAAAATACTGTAAACCAGTGTTATGGTAAACTTAAAATTTGTAAACTCTAACAATATAACCTATGAGCTATACATTACAACGCTATGAAATAACATTATTAACTAGTGTTGTAGATTAGCAAACCGTACAATGAAGTGTTATATTTGATTCTCAATCAAATTATTAGAATCATTCCGTCGTCCTCTTTGAATCACACGATGCTCGTAAGTATGTAACATGTATGTATGTAACATGTATCTATGTAACATGTATGTAATATGGACGTGCCAACCAATGGTGGGATATGTGAAACATGAAGGTGCAGGATCAGGATGGGATTAACATTATTTGAATAACACTTTGGTGGTATTAGAATCAAGCTGTCCACTGCTGGATGAATGTTCCATCTCAATGGCATCAAATAGCAATAAACAGTATGAACATATGAAATAATCGCACAAACCCAATATTAGTCCGTGAAATAATGAATCGATACAATTGTAATGACTCCGGACTGCAGAGGGTTCTTTTATTTAGCCTTTAACGCGGTTTCAGACCCCAGGCGTCACGATATAGCAACGATGACGACGAGACAGCAACCAGCCAACACAGCCCCAAACCTCGTTCCTCCCCCTCTCTCATTCTCGGCGTGAACCTCCGCCCACACTTGGTCTCGCCTTCCCTTCTCGAACTCTCTCTATCTTGTTGTCACCACTTGTCCCTTAGTTGACGCACTGTCTTTACATCACCCACCTCTATGACCTCTACCTGACCCCGCCATGGGCGGAGCAACTTGGGGGTCATACCCGGTGGCACTTGTAGGCAATACACCCATGGCCTGTCCCCCACCGCCCATGGAAGCACGTGCTCCCGCCGCCCCGAGTTCTTTTCATTCGCGGATTGCGCTCTGGTGGGGAAAGGTCCTCGTTATGAATCGTTTTGCAACGTTCAGGTCCAGAATACCGAAGTATACCGGGAATCACCTGCACTGCTCTTCCTTTCGTCGCCTGGATGAAGGTGTTGCTGCTGCTGCAGTTGTTGCTGCAGTTGCTGCTGCAGCTGTTGCTGCAGCTGTTGCTGCTGCAGCTGTTGCTGCTGCAGTTGTTGCTGTAGCTGCTGCTGTTGTTGCTGCTGATGTTCTTGCTACTGATGTTGCTGTTGTTGCTGTTGCTGCTGCTTCTGTTGTTGCTGTTGCTGCTGCTGCAGTTGCTGCTACTGCTGTTGTTGCTGCTTAAAATGCTTCAGTTCCAGTGGTGTTCCGTGATGGGATAACAAACTTTGATCAAATACTTTTATCAAACGAGTCATTACAATTGTAACAATTCATAATTGCAGGTGCTTATGTTGGGTTTGTGCGATTATTTTAAATATATAACTCCCCCCCTAGAATCTAATCCTTTGTCTTTCAGGATATTTGCATTCGATTTTTAATTTTGGAAGATGCAATCCGCATGTCTATTAACATACCGAAGGGTAATGTGCCCATTGTGCTTCATGCATGAATATGTAAGTGCATCTCAGTGTGTAAATGTGCGCTTATTTTGACTAAATCGGATTAGCGCTGGAAAAACACGTTCCCCATGCCCTCCATTGTCCTCTATTTAAAGTGAATGCAGCCCCGTGGTGTTGCCAAAAATCGCCGAGCTTCGGGAGTGAGCACATACAGACGCGTAGAGACCACACTTGCAATATAATCACTCTAACATCAGTAACCAAAATCCGATCTGGTACATGGTCTCCGCTTGGTCTGGATTGTATCTGTCATCACTCCGGAGACAAACACGAGGCATGGTTTGGCCAGCCACCACCTCGTTTGCCAAAACGACTTTAATAGCTGCTCTCAAACAACAATGTCACCAATAGTGGTTCATGGGCTAGGGTGTTAAGCGGACAATTAGTCGTTTTGGGCAAGGCGTATGGGATAATACACACCTCTGTTATCCCATGAACACAATACACAGCATCGGGAAGGCTGACTTGTTGCGGAGATGTAGTTTGGGGAAGGCGCTATGACTGGAGTTCGGCGATGTGACTGGGTGATCACACGGATTCCGAAACACAGCGGAGACGATACAGTCCACTGCACTCCATCTCCCCACATGGACCTCGACATTCTCAGTTTAAAAAAAATGAACATGTATTTTAAAAATAAGTTTTTGAAATCATGTGTATTGTTTATATGTAAAAATGTGTGATTGTTATATTCTTTGCATGTGTGTATGTGTCGGGGTCGCTGGCCCCCGAAGTCCCTCCATGCTCCGTGCGTGTGGCAGGGGCCCCGCCCGACGGCTCCCCTCCCTGGTCCGTCCCTCCGCGAGCTCGTGTGAGAGGCATAGCTCGCCGCTCGCTCTCGTTCACCTGCAAACGCTGCGTTGTCTCTCCACGGCTCACGCGCTATTAAACGGGGGTCAGGGGTCGGAGGGCGAACGACGCTGCCCTCACACTGCGCGAGTCCCGGCGGCGACAGACGGAGCGGGGACCTGCGGGCGCACCGACCCCTTCCCCCACACTACGAGCGCACACACCTGCACACACGCGACACCCACTCGTGCGCCGCTCTACGCAGCGCTCACTCACGTGGCGAACCACTGTGTACACACGCGCACCCACACACGCCGCTCCGCGCACTCCAACTCAACTCACGTTATGATCGCGCACCTGTATCACACACGGAGTGAACCCACGCGACACCCGCTCTCGCGCCGCTCTGCGCAGCGCTCCCCCGAGGCGAGCCGCAGCACTACACTCACCCCTGACTACTCGCGTTATGATCGCGCACCTGTATCGCGCACGGGGTGGACGCACCCACACGCAGCTCCCCACGCGACACACTGCTCAACAAGATCACGCGAGACCACGCTTCGCTATTAATGAGTCGACGAGGCTGGCCCACGCTGATACCTTTATGCCTATTCCCGATTTATCTGCTATGATTATAATTCACCTCCTTACTCACTGTTAGGTGCTCACGGCGGTCCGTTGATCCCCTGCTCGCAGCGTACCTCGGTGCGTCACACGGACGTCCGGGTCGCTGGGCTGGAGCTGCGTATCGTCGCCTCGCGCTGGAGTGAGAGACCCCGATTTCCCCTTTGCGCCCACTATTTATCTTCCCTACCTCAAAGGGTGTCGGCTCTGAACAATGGGCTCGCGCCCCTCTAGCACGCGCACCGCGGTTCCGGGCGCCTGTGATATGCTAATCAGTGTGCGGCGTTGCGCGGCGTAAATTCTAATTAATCCCTTTCCCTCCCTAACAATGGTGCATACGCGCTCAAGCGTAATATCCCAACCATCCGTGACTATGCGCAAGAGCCCCTGCGGTCCCGCTACTCATGCTGTCCCGTCCCTCCCCTGCTTGCCCCGTCGACACGTGGGTGGTGTGTGTGGGGGATGCGCTTCAACCGCGGTGGCCGAATGCCCCTCGCCGCGGCCACACCATCTTAAGGCAGGTCGCAGCGCCGCGGTGCAACGTAGCGTCGGGGGAGGCCGTCCAATTCCCTGATTGCCGGAAACCGTGAGAGTTAATCCCGATAAGGGTTTCTCAGATAAAAACCGGTCAATCAGGTGACCTTCCCTTCCAGCTCTATGGAGAGGGGGGGGGATGCGTGCGGGTGTGTTCATGTGAGGTGAGGTGAGGGGGACGAGGGGTTGGCTCCGTTGCTTGGTGGTGGCGAGGTCGGGGATGGGGCGCCTGCTGAACGGCTTCGTGGCGGCGGCATCACATAATCAACGTACATTAGGCATGCGAATTAAGTGAACCCATTGTCCTTGTACTTCCTGTCGATTGTGTGTACTAAAATAGCCGTGCCAACGGTAATCCTAATTGAAGAATAGTGACCGGAATAGACATGCTTTAGTAACGAATTGTCATGTTCTGTTTAAGTGACAAACCTTACTATTTTCACGTGGCGGGTTTAACAAAATATTTTTTTTACTTACGCAATTTAACCCCAAAAACCTGTTCGATTGAACATACACTATACATATTTATGAGCAGAGTGCTATTCTAATACTTACAATGAGATTTTACTACCGTACCTCCGTTAATGGTGTAATAAATTATGAAACCAGTTTATAGTAGTTTAATGTTTAGTGCTATCGTTTATAATGTTACAGTTGACATGTTATAGAGTACAGGTGATCTCCAGTATACTTCGGGATTAGGGACCAGAATGCTGCGAAACGATTTATAACGGGGCCATTCGCGTCTAGGAACATGTTAATGGGGAGACAGCCAAGATGCTGCTCGTTAAGGGCAGACTTGTGTGACGGAGTTTAGCGAATACTACCGAATAATTAGCTCACACTCATTTATGACAAGATTTGTCGTAATTTTGGTTCATTACGGAAAACAAGACACCTGCTATGTTGACGAATTCTTAGTACATATAGTGTACTTACCTATATTGCTAAAATATCGTTAACACTAGAATACACTCTTAGCCATCCCATCACGTTGCTTCAAATATGCTCTAGGTTGAGTGTCCTGATGTGGTCTGAAGCATTTACTGTGATTACATTGAAGCATTCAAAGCGGTCCACAACCCTGAATTGTGCAGCTTGGAATAATGGAGGAATTCGAGTTGGATCTTTGGGGCTGTATAATGTGTAAAGTTGAAGGTGCTAGGTGTTGTCTTCTTCTAACAGCTACTAACGTGCGTGTGGTCTGTTTTTAGGATTTGTCCATTGTTGTTGAACTTGTTGTCGTGCGCATTTCTTGTTGAGTTCTGCCACTTTAGTGTTGCAGTTTGATAAATAATCCGCCACGTGAGCGTGATGTTTTGCTTAGTGGGAATTTCGCTTTGTTACAATTTGTGATTGTTATAATAATTGTAACGATTCATAAGCTCATGAGCTTATAATGTGTTTATGCGTTTATTTATGAATAGAAAACTGTCTATTGTTCTTCGATACCATTGAGATGTAACATTCATCCAGCAGTGAAAATCGTGATTCTATAACGACCGTAGTGTAATTGTAATGATTTTAATCCGATCCTTGCACGTACACTATACATACATATGAGCAAAGTGCTATTCTAATAAGACCACACTGTGATTCTACTGCTTATAATGAGATTCTAATACCTTACCTCCGTTCATATCGTTCTAAATTAAAACACTAGTTATAGTCGTTTTATGTTTAGTATTATCGTTTATAGTGTTACAGTTTACATGTTATAGAGTACAGTTTATCCCCGGCACAATTCGGGATTAAGGACTGGTACGTTGAGAAACGATTAACTACGGGACCTTTCCCCTCAAGAAACACGTGTTAATCGGGTAGACAGCAAAGATGCTGCCGGTTAAGGGCACACTTGTGTGACGGAGATCCTCCACCTGAAACTCGCTTAACATGTTTTTGCCAGGAACATTATAAAATAAAGAACGGACAAACATTTGTTAAAAATACGTTTTTATTCATCTGCAATCATTTTTACTTCAAAACTCGAAGGGAATATTTATTATGTCCTATGTTCACACATTTCCAGTACAATGCAAACCATTTCCGTTCCAGGAATACCAAAGCGTTAAAGTATCATTCCCCATGATTTCCTTATTAGTTCACCACATTGGTTCACTGTGCGTCTATGTTGAAGTCAAGGCCATATATCCAACGAACGCGTCATCAATGTACATCCATAAATCGTATATCTAAAGTCGATTAATACCAACCAAAAAAAGCTATATACTTGAAAAAAACTTTAAAATGTTTTGACAATTGAACCCTCTCACAACCAGTGCTCATCACACCACTTCGGCAAGTAATCCGATAACATTACAAACCACCACTGGGCACGTCATTAAACTCTCATAAAAACTGTAAAACTAAAATGGTCAAAATTACACACAAAAGTACTCGATACGGCTTAATAGGTATAACCACATTACATAATATTTTTTCAGTCACCCCGAGCTCTCTGGTTGACTCTCGAGCCACTCCATTACATCCAGCCATCTCTCGGGATCCAACTGCATGGGATCGAAGGTGGAAACTTCGTCAGGACTCATTGCAGCACCTTGAATTTCAGCTTTTGATTTCATTTTCCTATCATTGTGGACCTTCTGATGCCTGTTCATGGTTGACGAGTGTGCAAATGCCTTCCCACACACAGAGCACAGGAATGGCTTCTCGCCCGTGTGTGTTCTCTGGTGACTCTGAAGATGTGATGAGTTTGTAAATGTCTTCCCACACACAGGGCACAGGAATGTCTTCTCGCCCGTGTGTGTTCTCTGATGAGTTTGAAGAGTTGACGACTGTGCAAATGTCTTCCCACACACAGAGCAAAGGAATGGCTTCTCGCCCGTGTGTGTTCTCTGATGAGTTTGAAGAGTTGATGCCTGCGCAAATGTCTTCCCACATACAGGGCACAGGAATGGCCTCTCGCCCAAGTGTGTTTTCTTATGATCTTTAAGAGTTGATGACCGTGCAAATGTCTGCCCACACACAGAGCAAAGGAATGGCTTCTCGCCCGTGTGTGTTCTCTGATGAGTTTGAAGAGTTGATGCCTGTGCAAATGTCTTCCCACATACAGGGCACAGGAATGGCTTCTCGCCCGTGTGTGTTTTCTGGTGACTCTGAAGATGTGATGAATGTGCAAATGTCTTCCCACACACAGAGCAATTGAATGGCTTCTTGCCCCCGTGTGCGTGGGGCTGTGGAGAGCGTCTCTGCTCCATGTGAGCGTAGTAACAGCAGCGGTGTAATCGAGTCAAGGATGTTTAGCGTTGAGTTTTGGATTTTGTTAACTGCTAAAACAAGAACGAGTTTATCCGCGACAATAGACACTTACTTGGAGATTCACGGTATTTCGATGTCTGGAACCCGTCTGAAGATGTCGCCACGAACTCTCCCGACGCAAAGTCGCCTAACTGTCGACTCAGCAATTGTGCTCGCCAGGCTGCGTTGTCTCGCGGTTGAAGAGTGATCAGCAGAGCGACGAGTCGAGCGTCCAACCTCATCAAGTTTCCTCTCGAAATGGCATTGAGCTCTGCTTCTGAGCCGCCTTATAACTCCCCCCCTAGGATCCAATCCTTTGTCTTTCAGGATATTTGCATTCGAAAGTTAATTTTGGAATGCACAATCCGCATGCCTATTAACATACCGAAGGGTAATGTGCCCATTGTGCTTCATGTATGAATATGTAAGTGCATCTCAGTGTGTAATTGTGCGCTTATTTTGAATAAATGGAAAAACTTTGTCCTCGATTTAAAGTGAATGCAGAGAAATTAGCATGTAACTTTAGAAAAGGAAGAGAGCGGCCTTCTCGACGAGGGAGTGAAACCCAATAGGTAATATTCTTTTACAGCGTTACAATGGATAGGTTGTAGTTCATAGGTTATAATATTACGTTTCACTATGTTAGAGCTTAACATGTGAGAGTATACAATGTCAGATCAAATACGACGATCAAGGGCGTCAATCGGGTGAGTTTGATCAGAGGCTTTAATCAAAGGCGTCATCCCATCACGGGACACCACCTCCCTGCGTTTATCACAGCAACAGAAGCAACTACAACAGCAACAACAGCAGCGACAACAACAGCAGCAACATCACATTTCGAGGGCGACGCAGCTACTTCCGATTCTGCTGCCCAGCTGTTTGTAGTCGGGACCTGCTCTCGCAGGACCCCACACGTCTTTGGAAATGATTGCGATGATCATGTCTGAGCTGAGAATTAAGTCACTCAAGATTACTTTGTTTAACCATAACTTTAGGTAGGTTAGTGTCATAGGGGCTCTGTGAATACTACTCATGAATGAAATCACACTCCTGTATGACCAACATTGTACTAAATTTGGTTGATCGAGTAGAACAAGGCACGTGCCACGTCCAGACAAATTCTTATCAACAACAGTGTCCTTTAATATGATGCTAAAATAAATGTTAACACTGGATTAAACGTGCACCTCTTAACCCCTCCCTCGCATTTACGACTAATGATGTGCATTTGCACATAACATACATTCAAGCACAATAAAATGCTAATACGACCATGTCCTGGAAACCATGGCAAGGTCATCCCATGAGGACTGCCTGGATGAAAACCAGCATGGAAGGGGCCCATTGTGGGGCCAGCTATGCTAATGACATAGTCCCGTGTGTGTGTGATGTGAGGTCTCCTGGCAGCAGTCATTCTCCGCTGTAGTCCTGGCATCTGCTGCTCAGCTTCATTCCCCAGCTGTGGTCCCAGTGGCACCGTCTCTCTGGGGAACCGTGTGGTGTGTGTAGCGAGTATCACGGGGTGGGCGGGTAGTGTGGTGATAGCGGTCACGTTTGGCACCGATGCACGACCACCGCCACCACCCCTACTGGGCGGTGGACCTGCCACCACAAAGCAGCACGCGGCGGAGGAGTGAGGCGATCGCTCTCGCCACTCGAGCGAGGCCCCCTCGCTTCCTCTTCTTTTCGTGCATCTCCACCTGCACCTCTTCCATCTTCTCCTCCGTCTCATCCTCCTCCATCCCCTCTTCTTCATCCTCCACCACCATCTTCTTCTCTACCTCCTCCTCTTCTTGCACTACCTCCATCCTCCTCGCCTTCTTCTTCTCCGCTAGCACCATCTCTTCCTCCTTCATCTCCTCCTCAACTTCTGGCACCACCATCTCCACCACCGTCTTCTCTTCCTCCTCCACCACCATTGTTTCCCCTTTGTCCGTCGTCTCCATGTCCTCCACCACGACCATCTGTTCATCCTTTGTTGTCTCCTTGTCCTCCATCTCCGTATTGTCTTTCTCCTCTCCCTCCGTGTTCTCCTCCATTGTCACCATCACAATCTCGTCCTCCTTTGCCTTCTCTTCCTCCGATTTCTCCTTCTCTGTCTCTACCTCATCCTCCATCATCTCCTCCTTCACCTCTTCCTTCGTCTCCTTCTCCATAACCTCTGTCTTCACTTCAAAGGCCTGGACGAGTGAGGAGGGCTGAGCTGGCTCAGATCTGTGAAGAGACAACATGACACCGTTCCACCTTCTTGCTACGGGAGACATCGCCATCTAATAATAATAATAGTTCAATTTGTAACGCGCGCAAATTTGCAGACGTAGTGGCCGCAACTCAGAGGCGCGGAGCCAAGCTCAGAGTCGCTCAAAAGCACGATTGTAGAGGTGAGTTTTTAAGTGTCTCTTGAAGGAGGCGATTGAGGTGATGCTGCGAATGTGCAGAGGGATATTGTCCCAGACTGTTGGGGCTGCCACCGAGAAGCGGCGCATAGACATGACCATCCTGGATCTTGGTATCGAGAGGAGGTCGTGAGTCGCGCTGCGCAGGCATCTGCCGTGTGCTGAGCAGCAAGTTGTCAATAATAAAGAAAGGTACGGCGGGCAGGCGGATATGAAGGCATCGTCCGTGGGTGGAATGTGTGGCGGATTAATTCGAGCTGAATAGAAACAGCAATAACGAAATGTCCAGTGAGTGTGCTTAGTATTGGTGCTGTCATTCTCATGGCGCCAGGCTATCCTTGAGATAGGTGCAGTTATGTCTCACACAGACTGCTGTAGTTTCACAGTAGTGGGTGGCGTTGCTGTGCAAATTTAGCTGAATAATTTGAAGTGACATTTTTTGGTTCTTTCGGTAAAGTCACGTAGGAATAAAATAAAATAAATGAAATCACAACGTTTCGATTGCAACACAAGCAATCATCATCAGGTGGGAAAACCACAGCAAAAAACATTCTTGCAATAACGACATGGCCATCGAAACGTGATTTCATTTCATCTATTTTATTTCATACGTACGTGAATTTACCGATATAACCCTGTAGTCACGAAAAATTAAAATCTAGATTGCCATTTTTCTATATGTATATTCTAATTGACCCCTTGCACATAATGTCCTAAGCATTTCAAATGGCATCGATATAGATCCTGAACGTCCACTGTGACGGAATGGGTGTGGATCTGTGTGGTCAATACAGCAGCAATAATAGCCAAGGCGGGAAGCAAGATCTGAACTGTAAGCGGTGAAGAATGAGTGCACGGCCATTTGGCCGCTTCAACACATCCATTGCATGCGATGAGCCTCTCGCATCTCTCATCTCATCGCGTTTTAAATTGGACACCCCTCTCAGTGGTAGCTGTCGCTGTGCATTACAAGGCGACTTGGCAGCTGGCCTGGAAACAGGCGATAGACAGCGAAAATCTCACGGTGGATGGAGGGTTACATGGTGAAGATATGCCCACTTTGTTACGTGGTCTAACCCAGAAACCAGTTATGAAAAATAAATCTGTCCTCAGTGTAGCGGAATGTACACGTGGGGTTTGCAGTGTCTGTGAATTTTGAGAGCGCGACAGGGCTTGAGCACCTGTGCGTCACAGCAACATTGACCTGGGTTTGATTTCCACGTTTGGCCACATTCTCCGTGTGAATTGTGCAGCCACCTGTTCTGGGAAGGTTCTGCAGCCTTCTCCCTGTTACTGAACCCACACATGCAATGCAAATCGTTCAATTTGGATCGCAAACAGAAGCAACTTTCTGGCAAAATGCGAGCAAACTTGGCAGAATCCTCCTGAAAAAAAGTTTTGAGACCGAGTAAGGCTGATGCTGCGTGAGAAGCATGGCAATAAATAACAATAATAAACACACAGGGCGCACACGCAGAGTGGTTTACCGTGGCTCAGCGACTCCGGAGTTTGCTTTATCTTCTCCAAAGCTCGGAGCTATTGGGCCCCACACAGGATTGGAGGACGTGGTTGCGGTGGCGGCAGTGGAAGCGGTGGTGGTGCTGCTGGTGGTAGCGGTCTGGAGCCATTGTCGCTCGATCTTGGCGAGGCGCTGCTCCTCCTCGAGGCGCTTTTGCTCCACAAGACGCTTCTCCTCCATCAAGTGCTCCTCCTCCTCCTCTTGACGCTTCACCTCAACGAGGCGCTTCTCCTGCATGAGACGTTTCTCCTCGAGGAGCTTCACCTTGCGAAAGCGCCTCTCCTCAAGACGCTTCTTCTTTTTCTCGAGACGCTTCAGCTCTATGAGACGCTTCACCTCAAAGAGGCGATTCTCCTCCATGAGGCGCTTCTCTTCCTCGACCCGCTGCACCTCAATGAGGCGCTGCTCCTCGACAAGGCGCTTCTCTTCTTCCACCCGCTTTTCCTCCATGAGGCGCTTCTCTTCTTTGACCCGCTTCACATCTATGAGGCGCTTCTCTTCCTCCAGATGCTTCTCCTTGAGACGCTTCACCTCGCGAAGGCGCTTTTCGTCCATGAAGCGCGTTTCTTCAAGGAGGCGCTTTTCCATGATGCGTTTTACGTCGTTGAGGATATTATTTCGAAGGCACTTCTGCTCCGTTTGGTGCTTCAACTTGGCGAGGTGCTTCACCTCATTGGGGCGCTTCTCTTCCATTGTGCATTTCTCCTTCGCAAGGCGCTTGTCCTCCTGGAGACGCTTCACTCCGCTGAAGTTCTTCACCTCCCCAATGCTCCTCTGTTCACGCGAAAATAAGCACATGACTATTCAGACATGCGCACTCAGGACAAAATATATTCTCGCAGGCACACAAACATGGACGGGCACATAGACAAACAAAAAAGCATACTGGCACATCTATGTACGGATGCAAACATGCACATTAACTCATGGCATGACGTGATGATAGAGGGATGGAGTGATGGTGTTGGAGATGGTGTTGTGATATGGAGAGGTGAAATTTTGGAATGTTCTGGAGAGACGGTGCCTTGTGATGGTATTGACGCTTTATGAGGCTCTATGATATTGTATTGATTCTAGATTTGAAGCTTTCGTGACTGTAAGGATTCATAAGAGTATATTGTATTGAGTTGGTGGTGGTGTGGTGTGATGAGAAAGGTGATGTGAAGAGATGGTGTGGTGATGTGAGGTGTAGTGATGTTTTGGTGCAATGGTGTGGGAGTGTGGAGAGAATGTGGTGTTTGACTCCCATAGACCCCATACACACCTTTGGGGAACGATTTTCATAGCTTTGGCCTGGGAAAGGGTCCACTTCATCCATAATGTCCCCCCACGTGGTCGACTGGCGCCATGACTCCCGGGCTACGGAAAACAAAATTAATTCAAAGGACGAGTAATGTATTAGAGAACGAAGCACGTGGATATTCACACAACTAATTTTGAGATCCCTGCAATTACCTCTTAACACATAACATGACCTGCTGTTGAGAAACATTAGTCACATGGCAGTAAAACATTACAAGTCATAATTTTTGTAAGCATTTTGAGATCAATTTCATAAAGTTGAGACCCCAATTTAAACCAATATGGCTGAAACGCAGCTCTAAATCCATGCTGTCTGCCACACTTGACCTTTACCTCTTCCTATCACCGCCACGTCTACTAAAATAAATTAATAAGGGAGCTGCCTCCTCTGCATAAAAACCACGTGCTGCAGGTATTTGGGACTTACCATCATAGTCCTCCAAGATATCAGCCCACTTGCGTTGTCTGTCCATGTTGTTGGGAAGGAATAGTTTCTGTTTGATGTTGGAGGGCCTGGGGAGGTTGTAAAAACGCTAAGATTTAGCAACCTTTTGAATCACTCATCCTCTCAATTTTTACATATTTGACCACTCGCTGTACCAATCAAATCAATTTCGTGCCGTTTGTTTTACAAGTCCACTCACTCGCTTGTTTGCCCACTCACGCGTGCGTCAGATTACTCACTCATCCACCCACGCGAACATGTTTATTTCAACTGCCTATTGCATTAAACATAATCGCCAGACATAACCGTGATGTTTAACCTCTAATCCAGACAAGCATGTTGATGCACATCCCATTTGTATTAATCGACTGCTTGATAAAGGCCCCCCTATGTCTTGTAGGTCATTGGGGTCAAATGACAATACTTAAATCATTTGTTATGACCCGAGAATGACGTCGTAGGTCACGTCATGCCAGAGGTACCGCCCATGTGGCTGTGACGTCACAGATAGGAGACGTCTATGGCAGCAGCTCGGGTCTGAACTAAAAGGCAGACTCCTCCCCCGTGTTGGATAACATTCAATACATGTAATGCAGGGCACAATTATGCAGGCAATAAGAAAACAATAATTATAGACATGTTAATCATATTATATGAGATTTAAACAGGTTAGTTATGAACGTTTTAAATGTTGACTTGCTTTGGTTCTAAACAATGACAGTAACAGCAACATATCAGAGCATGCCAAGTAACCTAACTAATAGTCCTAATTTGGTCGCATAAAATCCAAATACCAACATATACAAAAGTAATGAAGCTTGTAGTCAAAACGTGCAGTAAAAATAAACAACACACATCGTCAACAGGGACGCTCACCTCGTTGAGGATTCGCTCTGCAAAGGCTTCTTCTGCTGCTGCTCACTCGTGCGCATTCCTCTCGACTGCGGGTGGAGGCGTGGCTATGACGTAACAGAGGTGACGTCACTACAGCGAGGCTCCGCCCCCACGCAATTGGCGGGCGCACCACGTGGTGCAGTGCGGGTGGTGTGCGTCACCGGAAACAGCAGAGTCCTTGGTTCGACATTAAACATTTGCCCCCTCGCTTTGTGCTGTCTTTGATGTCGCCGTTACTGCGGCGAGGACTGAAGCGATGCCTGGCCATCAGGCCTGGCATATACCTAGGCCTCAGGCTTCATATTTGTTCGTAGTTATTTTTTGTTTAATTGGAATTATTCACTTGCATTTCATTAATTACATTTCAAGCGTATAAACACCATCCCATTGGTTTATTTAGTTTTAAATTCAGGTTTGTAGTATAGATATTGTTCTGTAGTTATATTTAAGTGATTGAGGTGGTTGTACTAAGTATGAATTTGAGTTACATGTAAATTATTATTGTGTAAAGGATTTGTCTGTGTGCAACTATCCTGGCAGTGGTAATATGGGCTTTTTATAATTAAGTTGTTAATGAGATTGTTTATTTGTGTGTGTCTGTTATCTATGTCTGTGTCAGGTTACATATCTATGTTTGTAGCTGTGTGTGTTTGTTATTTATGATGGGTGACGATGATGATGTTTCTTGATAATGGATGGTGGTGATGATGATGATGGGTGGTGATTATGAAGGGTTGTAATGATGATGGGTGGTGATGATGTGTAGTGATTATGATGGGTGGTAGTGATGATGATGGGTGGTGGTAATGATTGGGGAGGTTATGATGATGGGTGGTGATAGTTATGGGTGGTGATGATGATGAGTTGTTGTGATTATGGGTGTTGATGATGATGGATGATTGGTGGTGGTTATGATGAATGTTGGTTGTGATGGTTGGGTGGTGGTGGTGACGATGGTTGATGATGGTGAGTTGATAGTGATAATGATGATAATGGGTGTTGATACTGATTAATTTGTGTTGATAATTATGGGTGGTGATGAGTAAATGAGCAACCACCCGACACATAACAGCAACAGAAGTAACTAAAGCAGCACCAATAACAGCAGCGACAACAGCAGCAGCAAAAACACATTTTGAGGGCGACGCAACTACTTCTGATTCTGCTGTTTCTGGTGCTCGACTAATTGTAGCCAGGCCCTGCTCTCGCGGGACCAACCCACACGTCTTCGGAAATTATTGCGATGATCATGTCTGAGCTGAAAATTAAGTGAATAAACGTTACTTTGTTTAACCATAACTGTGTGTAGGTTAGTATCTGGGGGCTCAGCGAATACTACTCATGAAATAACTCGTACTCCTTTATGACCGACATTGTACTAATTTTGGTTGATCGAGACGAACACTGGATTAAACATGCACCTCTTAACCCCTGCCTCGCATTTACGACGAATAATTTGCATTTACACATACCATACAGTCAAGCACAGTAAAATGCTAATACGACAATATTGTTATTCTAGGAATTTGAATTCGATTCTAACCCTGCACTCCCACAGTTCGCATATCCAACCCCCGGGTCGATTGAACGTCAGCTTTCTTTTATATGAGCAGATTGCGATTTTAATACTTCTAATGAGATTCGAATACCGTATCCATAAATCGCCTAAATATGAAAATGTGTCATTAAACCCGCCACCACCCACACACCCAATTAGAAACGTTTGTCACGTAAACCGGACATGCTAATTCGTTACTAGTCTAGCACAATGGTGTGATGGAGAGCCAAGCCACAACATTTACAATCTGAGTACGACGTTTCGCCAGTAATTACAACAATCTTCATTAGGCGACGTCCAGTTTTGTGGAGAAGTGCTCCTGTTTCGTTCCGTAAATAGAGAGGTAGATGTGATGACAAAACGTGTGTGCTCTTCTTGCGCGAAGTGGGGGAGGGGGGTGTTAATGGATACACATATATATATATGGCTATGGGTACCCATTGCCGTTTGGGTAATGTATATGGTAATCAACGTACATTAGGCATGCGAATTAAGTGAACCCATTGACCTTGTACTTCCTGTCGATTGTGTGTACTAAAATAGCCGTGCCAACGGTAATCCCTATTGAAGAATAGTGACCTGAATAGACATGCTTTAGTAACGAATTGTCATGTTCTGTATTAGTGACAATCCTTACTATTTTCATGTGGCGAGTTTAACAAAATATATTTTTCCTTGCGCAATTTAACCCAAAAACCTGTTCGATTGAACATATACTATACATATTTATTAGCAGAGTGCTATTCAATACTTCTAATGAGATTTTAATACCGTACCTCCGTTAATGGTGTAATACATTATTAAATCAGTTTATAGTAGTTTAATGTTTAGTGCTATCGTTTATAATGTTACAGTTGACATGTTATAGAGTACATGTGATCTCCAGTATACTTCGGGATTAGGGACCAGAATGCTGCGAAACGATTTATAACGGGGCCATTCGCCTCTAGGAACATGTTTATGGGGAGACAGCCAAGATACTGCTGGTTAAAGGCAGACTTGTGTGACGGAGATTAGCGACTACTACTGAAGAATTATCTATCATTTATGATAGAATTTGTCATAATTTTGGTTGATTACGGAGAACAAGACACCTGCTATGTTGACGAATTCTCCCATATTGCTAAAATATCGTTAACACTAGAATAAGCTTGCAGTTCTTAGCCATCTCATCACGTTGCTTCAAATATGCTCTAGGTTGAGTGTCCTGATGTGGTCTGAAGCATTTACTGTGATTACATTGAAGCATTCAAAGCGGTCCACAACCCTGAATTGTGCAGCTTGGAATAATGGAGGAATTCGCATGAATTTTTTTGTTTTTTTTTAACCTGAGGCCATAATTAGGAGGTACATCACAAGCGAAAGCGATAGTATTTGCCAAGAATATCTTCATTAATCGAGAACGAAAGTAAGAAGTTCGAAGGCTGTCAAATACCGCACCATTTACGAGTTGGTTCTTTGGGGCTGTACAATGTGTCGAGTTGAAGGTGCTAGGTGTTTTCTTCTTCTAACAGCTACTAACGTGCGTGTGATGACTGTTTTTAGGATTTGTCCATTGTTGTTGAACTTGTTGTCGTGTGCATTTCTTGTTGAGTTCTGCCACTTTAGTGTTGCAGTTTGATAAATAATCCGCCACGTGAGCGTGATGTTTTGCTTAGTGGGAATTTCGCTTTGTTACAATTTGTGATTGTTATAATAATTGTAACGATTCATAAGCTCATGAGCTTATAATGTGTTTATGCGTTTATTTATGAATAGAAAACTGTCTATTGTTCTTCGATACCATTGAGATGTAACATTCATCCAGCAGTGAAAATCGTGATTCTATAACGACCGTAGTGTAATTGTAATGATTTTAATCCGATCCTTGCACGTACACTATACATACATGAGCAAAGTGCTATTCTAATAAGACCACACTGTGATTCTACTGCTTATAATGAGATTCTAATACGTTACCTCCGTTGATATCGTTCTAAATTAAAACACTAGTTATACTCGTTTTATGTTTAGTATTATCGTTTATAGTGTTACAGTTTACATGTTATAGAGTACAGTTTATCCCCGGCACACTTCGGGATTAAGGACTGGTACGTGGAGAAACGATTAACTACGGGACCTTTCCCCTCAAGAAACACGTGTTAATCGGGTAGACAGCCAAGATGCTGCCGGTTAAGGGCACACTTGTGTGACGGAGATCCTCCACCTGAAACTCGCTTAATATGTTTTTTGCTAGGAACATTATAAAATAAAGAACGGACAAACATTTGTTAAAATACGTTTTTATTCATCTGCAATCATTTTTACTTCAAAACTCGAAGGGAATATTTATTATGTCCTATGTTCACACATTTCCAGTACAATGCAAACCATTTCCGTTCCAGGAATACCAAAGCGTTAAAGTATCATTCCCCATGATTTCCTTATTAGTTCACCACATTGGTTCACTGTGCGTCTATGTTGAAGTCAAGGCCATATATCCAACGAACGCGTCATCAATGTACATCCTTAAATCGTATATCTAAAGTCGATTAATACCAACCAAAAAAAGCTATATACTTGAAAAAAACTTTAAAATGTTGAGTAAAGATATACTTCCAGACGCATTCCAACTTTAGCTCAACAGGAACACTTAACGACTACAATTGAACCCTCTCACAACCAGTGCTCATCACACCACTTCGGCAAGTAATCCGATAACATTACAAACCACCACTGTGCACGTAATTAAACTCACAAAAACTGTAAAACAAAAATGGTCAAAATTATACACAAAAGTACTCGATACGGCTTAAAAGGTATAGCAACATGACATCACATTTTTTCAGTCACCCCGAGCTCTCTGGTTGACTTTCGAGCCACTCCATTACATCCAGCCATCTCTCGGGATCCAACTGCATGGGATCGAAGGTGGAAACTTCTTCAGGACTCATTGCAGCACCTTGAATTTCAGCTTTTGATTTCAGTTTCCTATCATTGTGGACCTTCTGATGCATGTTGATGTGTGACTTGTGTGCAAATGTCTTCCCACACACAGAGCACAGGAACGGCTTCTCGACTGTGTGTGTTTTCTTGTGACTCTGAAGATGTGATGACTGTGCAAATGTCTTCCCACACACAGGGCACAGGAATGGCTTCTCGCCCGTGTGTGTTCTCTGATGGTCTTGAAGATTTGACGAGTGTGCAAATGCCTTCCCACACACAGGGCACAGGAATGGCTTCTCGCCCGTGTGTGTTCTCTGATGACTCTGCAGATTTGATGCCTGTGCAAATGTCTTCCCACACACAGGGCACAGGAATGGCTTCTCGCCCGTGTGTGTTCTCTGATGACTCTGAAGATGTGATGAGTGTGCAAATGTTTTCCCACACACAGAGCACAGGAATGGCTTCTCACCCGTGTGTTTTCTCTGGTGTCTCTTAAGACTTGATGACCATGAAAATGCCTTCCCACACACAGAGCAATTGAATTGTTCCTGGCCCCCGTGTGCGTGGGGCTGTGGAGAGCGTCTTTGCTCCATGTGAGCGTAGTAACAGTAGCGGTGTTATCGAGTCAAAAGTACGCTATCGGCCGCAAGGATGTTTAGCGTCGAGTTTTGGATTTTGTTAACTGCTAAAACAAGAACGACACTCGCGTCTAACCGAGACGCAAAAAAATCCCGTAAATTTGACGACGGTCACGTTTAAGATTTTATCCGCGAAAATAGATACTTACTTGGAGATTCACGATATATAAACCCGTCTGAAGATGTCGCCACGAACTCTCCGAACGCAAAGTCGCCTAACTGTCGACACAGCAATTGTGCTCGCCAGGCTGCGTTGTCTCGCGGTTGAAGGGCGATCAGCAGAGCGACGAGTCGAGCGTCCAACCTCATCAAGTTCCCTCTCGAAATGGCATTGAGCTCTGCTTCTGAGCCGCCTTATAACTCCCCCCCCTAGGATCCAATCCTTTGTCTTTCAGGATATTTGCATTCGATTGTTAATTTTGGAAGGCACAATCCGCATGTCTATTGACATACCGAAGGGTAATGTGCCCTTTGTGCTTCATGCATGAATATGTAAGTGTAATTTCAGTTGATGAATATATTTTACGTGCCTACTCAACACTTTGGGTAGTTGCTAGATTTGTGGGTAAGACACGAGGTTGCCATTTATTAATTTGAAAAAATCAGTTTGGCATTTATCAATTATAAATAATTCTGACATACATACATAACAATCGAATGCAAATATTCTGAAAGACAAAGGATTAGATCCTAGGGGGGGAGTTATAAGGCGGCTCAGAAGCAGAGCTCAATGCCATTTCGAGAGAGAACTTGATGAGGTTGGGCGCTCGACTCGTCGCTCTGCAGATCGCCCTTCAACCGCGAGACAACGCAGCCTGGCGAGCACAATTGCTGTGTCGACAGTTAGGCAACTTTGCGTCGGGAGAGTTCGTGGCGACATCTTCAGACGGGTTTCAGACATCGATATACCGTGAATCTCCAAGTAAGTGTCTATTTTCGCGGATACACTCTTAACCGTGTTCGTCGTCAAATTTACGGGATTTTTTTGCGTCTCGGTTAGATGCGAGTGTCGTTCTTGTTTTAGCAGTTAACAAAATCCAAAACTCAACGCTAAACATCCTTTCGGCCGAAAGCGTACTTTTGACTCCATAACACTGCTGCTGTTTCTACGCTCACATGGACAAGAGACTCTCTCCACAGCCCCACGCACACGGAGGCAAGAAGCTATTCAATTGCTCTCTGTGTAGAAAGGCATTTTCACGGCCATCAAGTCTTAAGAGACACCAGAGAACACACACGGGTGAGAAGCCATTCCTGTGCCCTGTGTGTGGGAAGACATTTGCACACTCATCAACTCTTCAAGACCATCAGAGAACACACACGGGAGAAAAGCCATTCCTGTGCTCTGTGTGTGGAAAGGCATTTGCACACTCGTCAACTCTTCAAGACCATCAGAGAACGCACACGGGCGAGAAGCCATTCCTGTGCCCTGTGTGTGGCAAGACATTTACAAAGTCATCACATCTTCAGAGTCATCAGAGAACACACACGGGTGAGAAGCCATTCCTGTGCCCTGTGTGTGGGAAGGCATTTGCACACTCGTCAACTCTTCAAGACCATCAGAGAACACACACGGGAGAGAAGCCATTCCTGTGCCCTGTGTGTGGGAAGGCATTTGCACAGTCATCACATCTTCAGAGTCATCAGAGAACACACACGGGCGAGAAGCCATTCCTGTGCTCTGTGTGTGGGAGAGCATTTGCACGGTCATCAGCCATGAACAGGCACCAGAAGGTCCACAATGATAGTAAACTGAAATCAAAAGCTGAAATTCAAGGTGCTGCAATGAGTCCTGAAGAAGTTTCCACCTTCGATCCCATGCAGTTGGATCCCGAGAGATGGCTGGATGTGATAGAGTGGCTCGGGGATCAAACCGAGAGCTCGGGGTGACTGAAAAAAATATTACGTCATGCGGTTATACCTATTAAGCCGTATCGATAACTTTTGTGTGTAATTTTGACCATTTTAGTTTCACAGTTTTTGTGATAGTTTAATGACGTGCACAGTGGTGGTTTGTAATGTTATCGGATTACGTGCCGAAGTGGTGTGATGAGCACTGGTTGCGAGAGGGTTCAATTGTAGTCGGTAAGTGTCCCTGTTGAGCTAAAGTTGGAATGCGTCTGTAGGTACATCTTTACTCAACATTTTAAACGTTTTTGTCAAGTATATAGCTTTTTTTGATTGCTATTAATCGACTTTAGATAGACGATTTCAGGATGTATATTGATGACGCGTTCGTTGGATATATGGCCTTGACTTCAACATAGACGCACAGTGAACAAATGTGGTGAACTAATAAGGAAATCATGGGGAATGATACTTTAACACTTTGGTATTCCTGGAACGGAAATAGTTTGCATTGTACTGGAAATGTGTGAACATAGGATGTAATAAATATTCCCTTCGAGTTTTGACGTAAAAATGATTGCAGATGAATAAAAACGTATTTTTAACAAATGTTTGTCCGGTCTTTATTTTATAATGTTCCTAGAAAAAACATGTTAAGATAATTTCAGGTGGAGGATCTCCGTCACACAAGTGTGCTCTTAACCGGCAGCATCTTGGCTGTCTACCCGATTAACACGTGTTCCTTGAGGGGAAAGGTCCCCGTAGTTAATCGTTCATCAACGTACCAGTCCCTAATCCCGAAGTATGTCGGGGATAAACTGTACTTTAAAACATGTAAACTGTAATACTATAAACTATACCACTAAACATTAAACGATTGTTAACTAGTGTTTTAATTTATAACCATATAAACGGAGTGAAGGTATTATAATATCATTAGAAGCATTAGAATCACAGTGTGGTCGTATAAGAATCACGCACAAACCCATTCTTAACTCATGATATTATGAATCACAAATTGTGACAAAGCGAAATTCCCACAAGCAAAACACCACGCTCACGTGACGAATTCTTAAACAAACTGCAACACTCAAGTGACAGACCTAAAAAAAACGCGGCAAAAAAAAAACAACCTCAATGGACACACGCACGTTAGTAGCTGTTAGAAGAAGACAACACCTAGCACCTTCAACTAGACACATTATACAGCCAACTCGTAAATGGGGCGGTATATGACAGCCTTCGCTGCTGTCGATGGGGCCAAGCAGCGAGTGTTTGACTCAGTCGTTTCAGAATCCGTGTCAAGGATTCATAATCTTAGGTTCTTTCGGTAAAGTAACGTAGGTAAAAATAATAATAAAAGAAAATAATAAATTAAAATAACTAAATTAAATCATGACGTTTCGGAAGCAACAAAAGCCTCCGTCATCAGGTGTAACTTCTGTAGCGTGTGAAAAAAGCTATTCAGGGAGGAGCCAATGAGTGGGGGGGGGGGAGAAAACCATCCCCCCCCCCAGACTCATTGGCTCCTCCCTGCCCAGCGCCCGATATAAAAAACACGTGTCTTGAATAACTTACAGTAATTTTACTGGAGCAGTTACACCTGATGACGGAGCCTTGTGTTGCTTCCGAAACGTCGTGATTTAATTTAGTTATTTTCATTTATTTATATTTTATTATAGCGAAAGAAAGCGTCAAATCAAAATTAGAATATAATTAGAAGTATTAGAATCACAATGTGATCGTAATAGAATCACACTCTGCGCATATTTACGTGTAGTGTACGTGCAAGCGAACTGTGCTCGTATGTATGTAATATGTCCTTGGGAACATGCGAACCGGAGGTCGTATATGCGAACTGGGGGGTGCAGGATTAGCATCGGATTAAAATGATTAGAATAACACTATGGTCGTATTAGAATTACACTGAGCTAGAATGTATGTTAAATGTAGATGCACATCGGGAGTCGTAAATGCGGCCTGGGTGGTGCCAGATTTAGAATCGCATCAAAATTATTAAAATCGCACCATGGTCGTATTAGAATTAAGCTGCCCACTGCTGGTAGAATGTTCCATCTCAATGGAACCGAATAGCAATATACATCTTCTTGATTCTTTCGGTAAAGTCACGTAGAAGGGAAGTAATAAAATAATAAAAATAAAACATAATAAAATAATTCTCACGACGTTTCCAGCCACAACGCAAGCAGCCGTCCTCAGGTGGAGAACAGGTCCGTCAAGTAGACAGAGTCTGAATGTCACGCTCCAGGCTTGGAGCGACTATTTATGCTGGGATGGAGGAGCGAAGAGCGTCTTGACAAAATAATTTGCATATCAAGAGGAATTTAGCATATTTATGGGAAATGCAGATATGTGATTTGCACTTCTTGTGAAATGCGTAGGAGGTGGTCGGGGGGGGGGGGTTTCAAAGTCATTATGTCCATGCATTATGCAGGATTAGCAGCATCAAAGGGAGGGAGTAAGGTCAGAATTAATAATATACAGTATTGATATTGGGCGTGGAGCCTACAAACACAACTTTGCGCATTTTGACCTGGTTCTCGACGCCCGTCCCGCGCCCATTGTAGATTCTTGTGCATTTCGGGGCGTCAAGGGCTCGCACCACAGCCTTGAAGGATTAGGCAGGTCCCTGGCTTCGTTTGAAGAATATGACCAGGCTCCAGGCACCGGTACCTCGCACGTGGCGGATCCTTGAGGCACCCCGGGCCTCAGGGGCTCGGAAACTGTGGGCGCCACAACACATTTCCTTTGGCGTACGGTTTCCGTTGCCGAGATCCCCACCACGTTGGATACACCAAACTTGGGCTGTACAGGACATGGGGATGAGCTGTCTGGGTGTGGACGGACATAACTACATGGGTACACACTGCGGCCATTTCATCTCTATGACTTCTACCTGTCGCCGCCATGGGCGGAACAACTTGGGGGACGTAACCGGTGGCACCTGTTGGCAATACAACCATGCCCTGTCCCCGACCGCCCATGGAAGCACGTGTTCCCGCCGCCCCGTGTTCTTTTCATTCGCCACTTGCGCTCTGGCAGGGAAAGTTCCTCGTTATAAATCGTTTCACAACGTTTTGGTCCCGAAACCCGAAGTATACGGGTGATCACCTGTACTCTATAACATGTAAACTATGAACAATAACACTAAACATTAAACATTAAACGACTTTAATTTTTTTTTATAATAGATTCCACCATAAACCGAGTTACTGTATGAGAATGTTATTAGAAGCATTTTAATCGCTCATATGTATGTAAAGTATACGTTCAATCGAATCGGGGGACGAATATGCGAACTGTGGGGGTTTGCAGGGTTAGAATCGCATTACAATTATTCTAGTAACAATATGTTCGTATGCGCATTTTACTGTGCTTGAATATATGTTATATACAAATGCGAATCGTTAGTCATAAATGCGAGGCAGGGTTTAAAATGTGCATGTTTAATCCAGTATTAACGTTAATCCAGTGTTAGCATTATATTTAAGGACAATATTGTTAATATCAATTCGTCTGGACATGGCGCGTGCCTTGTACGTCTCGATCAACCAAAATTAGTACAATGTCGGTCATAAAGGTGTGCGAGTTCATTCATAAGCAGTATTTGCTGATCCCCGATGACACAGACCTACACACAAACAAGGTACTCTTTATTAAATTAATTATCAGCTCAGACATTATCATCTCAATCATTTCCAAAGACGTGTGGGGTCCCGCGAGAGCAGGGCCTGGCAACAAAAATATGAGCAGCTGAAGCAGCAGAATCAGAAGTAGCTGCGTCGCCCTCGAAATGTGATGTTGCTGCTGCTGTATTTGCTTCTGCGTCGATCAAGATTGACGCTCTTGATCGTCGCATTTGATAAACTCTGACATTGTAAACTCTCACATGTTAAACTCTAACATAGTGAAATATAATATTATAACCTATGAACTACAACCTATCCATTGTTACGCTTTAAAATACGATTAACTGTTATAGTGCAGAACCACATAATTGGAGGTATGGGATTATAATCGCATACTAATAATTAGAATCGCACTGAGCTAATTAGAATCACACTGTGGTTGTACGTATGGTAAGTTAATATGCCAACCGGGGGTAGGATATGCAGGATTACAATCGAATTACAATTATTCGAATCCCACTCGTCGTATTAGAATCACACTTTCCACTGTTGGATGAATGTGTCGTATCAATGGAATCGAATAGCCATATAAGTATATACAGTATACACAAATAAAGAGTATAACAATCACACATTGTAACATAGATACAATAAACATTATTTAAAAAACGTATTTACAAATATATATTCCACTTTTTTAAAACTCAGAATGTCGTCGTTCATGTGGGGAGATGGAGCGCAGTGGATCGTATCGTCTAAGCTGCTTTTCGGAATCCGTGTGATAACCCAGTCACATCGCCTAACTCCAGTGACAGCACCTTACCCAAGCTACATCTCCCCAACAAGGCAGCCTTACCGATGCTGTGTATTGTGTTTGTGGGATAACAGAGGTGTGTATTTTCCCATGCGCCTTGCCCAAAACGACTGATTGTCCGCTTAACAGCCTAGCCTGTAAACCACCATTGGTGATAGTGTTGTTTTAGAGCAGCTATTAAAGTCGTTTTGGCAAACGAGGTGGTGGCTGGCCAAACCATGCCTCGCTGTTTGTCTCCGGAGTTATGACGGATACAAACCAGACCAAGCGGAGACCATGTACCAGATCGGATTTTGGTTACTGTCGACTCAGCAATTGTGCTCGCCATAAACATAATACACAGCATCGGTAAGGCTGCCTTGTTGGGGAGTTGTAGTTTGGGTAGGTGCTGTCACTGGAGTTAGGCGATGTGACTGGGTTATCACACGGATTCGTTAAAGCAGCTTAGACGATACGATACAGTGCGCTCCACAACGATATTCTCAGTTAAATAAAGAATGAATAGAAATGTTTAAATACGTTTTTTTTTAATCATGTGTATTGTATATATGTTATAATGTGTGATTGTTATATTCTTTAAATGTGTGTATATACTTTAAATAGCTATTAAATTCCATTACCACACAGCAGCAACTGCAGCAGCAGCAACTGCAGATCTAACTAAAGATGCATTCCAACTTTAGCTCAACAGGAAGACTTAAACACTACAATATTGTCCGGAATTGAATCATATCACAACCACTGCTCATCACGCCACTTCGGCAAGTAATCCGATAACATTACAAACCACCATTGTTCACGTCTATAAACTCTCACAAAAACTGTAAAACTAACAAATATTACCTGACGTAATATTTGTTCAGTCATCCCTGACTCTCGGTTTGATCGTCGAGCCACTCCATTACATCCAGCCATCTATCGGGATCCAACTGCATGGTATCGAGGGTGGAAAATTCTTCAGGACTCAATGCAGCACCTTGAACTTCAGCTTTTGATTTCAGTTTCCTATCATGGTGGACCTTCTGATGCGTGTTAAGATTTGACGACTGTGCAAATGCCTTCCCACACACAGGGCACAGGAATGGCTTCTCGCCGTGTGTGTTCTCCGATGGTCTTGAAGAGTTGACGAGTGTGCAAATGCCTTCCCACATACAGAGCACAGGAATGGCTTCTCGCCCGTGTGTGCTCTCTGATGAATCTGAAGTTGTGATGACTGTGCAAATGTCTTCCCACACACATGGCATAGGAATGGATTCTCGCCCGTGTGTGCTCTCTGATGAATCTGAAGATGTGATGAGTTTGCAAATTTCTTCCCACACACAGGGCACAGGAATGGCTTCTCGCCCGTGTGTGTTCTCTGGTGACTGAAGATGTGATGACCGTGCAAATGTCTTCCCACACACAGGGCACAGGAACGGCTTCTCGCCCGTGTGTGTTCTCTGGTGTCTCTTAAGATGTGATGACCGTGAAAAGGACTTCTCACACACAGAGCAATTGAATGGCTTCTTGCCTCCGTGTACGTGAGGCTGTGGAGAGCCTCTCTGCTCCATGTGAGCGTAGTTACAGCAGCGGTGTTATTGAGTCAAAAGTACGCTATCGGCCTCAAGGATGTTTAACGTTGAGTTTTGGATTTTGTTAACTGCTGAAACAAGAACGACACTCGCGTCTAACCGAGACGCAAAAAAATCCCGCTAATTTAACGACGAAAACGTTTAAGAGTTCATCCGCGATAATAGACACTTACTTGGAGATTCACGGTATATCGATGTCTGTAACCGGTCTGAAGATGTCGCCACGAACTCTCCCGACGCAAAGTCGCCTAACTGTCGACACAGCAATTGTGCTCGCCAGGCTGCGTTGTCTCGCGGTTGAAGGGCGATCAGCAGAGCGACGAGTCGAGCGTCCAACCTCATCAAGTTCCCTCTCGAAATGGCATTGAACTCTGCTTCTGAGCCGCCTTATAACTCCCCCCCCCTAGGATCCAATTCTTTGTTTTTCAGGATATTTGCATTCGATTGTTAATTTTGGAAGGCACAATCCGCATGTCTATTAACATACCGAAGGGTAATGTGCCCATTGTGCTTCATGCATGAATATGTAAGTGCATCTCAGTGTGTAATTGTGCGCTTATTTTGAATAAATGGGATTAAAGTGAATGCAGCACTCCGGAGACAAACAGCGAGGCATGGTTTTGCCAGCCACCACCTCGTTTGCCGCAGCGACTTTAATAGCTGCTCTCAAACAACACTGTCACCAATAGTCGTTTATGGGCTAGGGTGTTAAGCGGACAATCAGTCGTTTTGGGCAAGGCGTATGGGATAATACACACCTCTGTTATCCCATAAACACAATACACAGCAGCGGAAAGGCTGCCTTGTTGGGGAGATGTAGTTTGGGTAAGGCGCTTTGACTGGAGTTCGGCGATGTGACTGGGTGATAACACGGATTCCGAAAAGCAGCTTAGACGATACGATCCACTGCGCTCCATCTCGCCACATGGACAACGACATTCTAGTTTCAAAAAAATTACATTGATTCGACACATTCAGTGGACAGTGTGATTCTAATACGACTAGCGGGATTCGAATAATTGTAATTCGATTCTAATCTTGCACATCCTACCCCTGGTTCGCATATTCACTTACCATACGTACGACCACAGTGTGAGAGATTAGCATGATGTTAATGTAAGAAATAAGCATGTAACCGTAGAAAAGGAGGAGAGCGGCCTCCTCGACGAGGAAGTGCAACCCAACGGGTGCAATCCAAAGGGCATGAGAGCATGATATATAATATTACATGTTTGAGTTTAACATGTGAGAGTTTACAATGTCTGAGTTGATCAAATGCGCCGATCAAGGGCGTCAATCGGGTGCGATTGATCATAGTTTTTGATCAAAGGCATTATCCCATCACGGAACACCACATCCCTGCGTATATAACAGCAAATAAAGCAACTACAGCAGCAACAACGATATCAGCAACGACAACAGGAGCAACATCACATTTCGAGGGCAATGCAGCTACTTCTGATTCTGATTTTTCTGCTGCCCGGCAGGACCCCACACGTCTTTGTAAATGATTGCTATGATCATGTCTGAGCTGAGGTTTGAGCGAATAAAGTTTACTTTGTCTCACCATAACTGTGTATGGGTTAGTGTCATAGGGGCTAGGCCAGGGGTCTGCAACCTTTAAGACATAAAGAGCCACTTGGACCCGTTTCCGAAGGAAAAAATAAACTGGGAGCCGCAAAACCATTGCAACATTTAAAACAAATATAACACTGCATATATTGTTTCTTACCTTATTGCTATATACAGGATCGTGCAGTCAGCTGTCAATCTGAATAAAAAAAGGACTTTTTCACTTAACAATGTAAAATATATTTTTGCAAATTAATAGCTAAATTACCTGGTTAATGGGATTTTTGCTCCTGAACCTCAGTGCACAGTGTCTGCACATCAGGGCTGTAAGACGTCACCTTCATTTTCACACAGGCTTGCAAGCTGTCATCTGTGAGGCGTGATCGATGTTTGTTTTTAATATAGTTCATGTTGGAGAAGACCTGCTCACATACATATGTGGAGCCGAAGATCGACAGGACTCCAAATGCATACTTTTTCATGTTTATATAAGTGTTGGGGATGGCATTCCATGTTTCGAATACAAGTTTGTCCTGTTTGGGAAGGTTTTCAATATCACTCCATTTATGATTCTGAGCCAGAATGGCCTTCTGACGGGCAACATCCTCAAGAGTAGCGGTCAAGCATTTGAACTTGGACACCCATATATCTTTGTCGGCTATATCGGCCAGTTCCATCTCAAGATCAGGTTGACTTACACCTGCAAATGCAGTCATATTCAATAGGGATGGATCGATCGCCAGGGGAGTGACAGGGAAGGATAATGTCGTTTTTTCCTCTCTGAACTCACAGAATCGTTTCCCAAACGAACTTTGCATTGTGGTGATTGCAGACTTGAAATATTCCAAATTTATCGTATCATGACTTTGTTTGCACTCTCTCAAAGAGGGAAAGTGAGACAGTGTACATCTCTGTAAATCTTTGACAAACACTGTCAACTTGCTCTCGAATGCCAAAACCTCCTCCAGCATGTGCAGGGCTGTGCCTCCTTTCCCCTGAAGGGTTGTATTTAGCGTGTTTAGATGTGCTGTCATGTCTACCATAAAATGTAATTTTTCCAGCCACTCTGGCTGTTCCAGCTCAGCAAAGGTGAGCTCTTTGCTGCCCAGGAAGGTTTTTACTTCTTCCAAACATGTGACAAAGCAACGGCAACGTTATTGCCTGTCACCGGGCGGGCAGTGTGGAGCGGAGCGGCGACCTGTCAGCAGCGGCAACGCCAGAGCAGGTGTCACAGTGCGCCTCCTCCCCTCGCTAGCATCCGCCCCGGAGCCGCGGTCAAGGTTCAAAAGAGCCGCATGCGGCTCCGGAGCCGCAGGTTGCCGACCCCTGGGCTAGGCGAATACTACTCATTAATGAACTCGCACTCCTTTATGACCGACATTGTACTAATTTTGGTTGATCGAGTAGAACCAGGCACGTGCCATGTCCAGGCGAATGATTATAAACAATAGTGTCCTTAAATATAATGATAAAATTAACGTTAACACTGGATTCAACGTGCACCTCTTAACAACTGCCTCGCATTTACGACAAATGATTGCATTTGCACATAACATACATTCAAGCACAGTAAAATGCTAATACAATTGTTATTCTAGGAATTTTAATGCGATTCTTAGCCTGCACCTCCCACAATTCGCATATCCGATCCCCGGTTCGATTGAACGAACACTTTACATACATATGAGCAAAGTGCAAATATAATACTTCTAATGAGATGTGAATACCGTATCCATAAATTGCCTAAATATGAAAATGCGTCGTTAAACCCGCCACCACCCAACACACCTAATTAGTAAGGGTTGTCACGTCCAGCACAATGGTGTGTTTGAGAGCCAAGCCACAACATATACAATCTGAGTACAACGTTTCGCCAGTAATTACAACAATCTTCATTAGGCGACGGCCAGTTTTGTGGAGACGTCCTCCTGCTTCGTTCCGTAAATAGAGAGGTAGATGTGATGACAAAACGTGTGTGCTCTTCTTGCGCGAAGTGGGGTAGGGGGGGTGTTAATGGATACATATATATATGGCTATGGGTACCCATTGCCGTTTGGGTTATTTATATGGGAATCAACGTACATTAGGCATGCGAATTAAGTGAACCCATTGACCTTGTACTTCCTGTCGATTGTGTGTACTAAAATAGCCTGCTAACGGTAATCCTAATTGAAGAATAGTGACCGGAATAGACATGCTTTAGTAACGAATTGTCATGTTCTGTTTAAGTGACAAACCTTACTATTTTGATGTGTCGGGTGGTGGCGGGTTTAACAAAATATATTTTTTACTTACGCAATTTAACCCCAAAAACCTGTTCGATTGAACATACACTATACATATTTATGAGCAGAGTGCTATTCTAATACTTACAATGAGATTTTACTACCGTACCTCCGTTAATGGTGTAATACATTATTAAACCAGTTTATTGTAGTTTAATGTTTAGTGTTATCGTTTATAATAGTACAGTTGACATGTTATATAGTACAGTGGATCTCCAGTATTAGGGACCAGAATGCTGCGAAACGATTTATAACGGGGGCCATTCGCCTCTAGGAACATGTTTATGGGGAGACAGCCAAGATGCTGCTCGTTAAGGGCAGACTTGTGTGACGGAGATTAGCGACTACTACTGAATAATTAGCTCACACTCATGTATGATAGAATTTGTCATAATTTTGGTTGATTACGGAGAACAAGACACCTGCTAAGTTGACGAATTCTTAGTACATATATTGTACTTACCCATATTGCTAAAATATCGTTAACACTAGTGTAATAAACCTCCTTGAGACGGCTTCCGGAATCAGTCCTTTTCATTTTCAACTTCCACAGTTACACTTTACACACACTCCCCGTTGCTGGCAGACAACGGAGAGAGTGCAGACTTCTCGCAAAGTCCCCACCGCGCACGTGGCACCCAGAGCCCCGTACGCGCGTGACTCTTGCTCTTGTCGTCCCCAAGTCTGCTCACGACTGTCCTCTCTCCCTCTCTCTTAATCCCTTCGTCACGTGGTACCCCCCAGCCAATCATCTATAGACAGCGTTGACCGTTCCCGATGGTTCCCTGTCAATCCCTGGACCACGCCTCTGATCCGGCTCCCCATTAGCTGAGGCCCCGATTGGCCAGGCCAATGACCCCTGCTAACACGCCGCGATCACGCCAAGGCCATGCTCCCTGGCTCATCCCTTATTGGCTACAAAGCAGGACCGGCAAGCCAATCCCCACGTGAACCCTCTATGGCTGTTATTACACTAGAATAAGCTTGCAGTTCTTAGCCATCTCATCTCGTTGCTTCAAAGATGCTCGAAGTTGAGTGTCCTGATGTGGTCTGACGCATTTACTGTGATTAAATTGAAGAATTTAAAGCGGTCCACAACCCTGAATTGTGCAGCTTGGAATAATGGAGGAATTCGCATTTATTTTGTTGGTTTTTGGAACCGAGGCCATAATTAGGAGGTACATCACAAGCGAAAGCGATAGTATTTGCCAAGAATATCTTCATTAATCGAGAACGAAAGTAGGAAGTTCAAATGGTGTCATATACCGCCTAATTTTTGAGTTGGATATTTGGGGCTGTATAATGTGTAAAGTTGAACGTGTTAGGTGTTGTCTTCTTCTAACAGCTACTAACGTGCGTGTGGTCTGTTTTTAGGATTTGTCCATTGTTGTTGAACTTGCTGTCGTGCGCATTTCTTGTTGAGTTCTGCCACTTTAGTGTTGCAGTTTGTTAAATAATCCGCCACGTGAGCGTGATGTTTTGCTTAGTGGGAATTTCGCTTTGTTACAATTTGTGATTGTTATAAAAATTGTAACGATTCATAAGCTCATGAGCTTATAATGTGTTTGTGCGTTAATTTATGAATATAAAACTGTCTATTGTTATTCGATACCATTGAGATGTAACATTCATCCAGCAGTGAAAATCGTGATTCTATAACGACCGTAGTGTAATTGTAATGATTTTAATCCGATCCTTGCACGTACACTATACATACATATGAGCAAAGTGCTATTCTAATAAGACCACACTGTGATTCTACTGCTTATAATGAGATTCTAATACCTTACCTCCGTTTAGATCGTTCTAAATTAAAACACTAGTTTATAGTCTTTTTATGTTTAGTATTATCGTTTATAGTGTTACAGTTTACATGTTATAGAGTACAGTGTATCCCCGGCATACTTCGGGATTAAGGACTGGTAGGTTGAGAAACGATTAACTACGGGGACCTTTCCCCTCAAGGAACACGTGTTAATCGGGTAGACAGCCAAGATGCTGCCGTTTAAGGGCACACTTGTGTGATAGAGATCCTCCTCCTGAAATAATCTTAACATGTTTTTGCTAGGAACATTATAAAATAAAGAACGGACAAACATGAGTTAATAATACGTTTTTATTCATCTGCAATCATTTTTACGTCAAAACTCGAATGGAATATTTATTATGTCCTATGTTCACACATTTCCAGTACAATGCAAACCATTTCCGTTCCAGGAATACCAAAGCGTTAAAGTATCATTCCCCATGATTTCCTTATTAGTTCATCACGTTTGTTCACCTGTGCGTCTATGTTGAAGTCAAGGCCATATATCCAACGAACGCGTCATCAATGTACATCCTGAAATCGACTATCTAAAGTCGATTATTACCAACCAAAAAAAACTTTATACTTGAAAAAAAACCTTTTAAAATGTTGAGTAAAGCTCTAACTACAGACGCATTCCAACTTTAGCTCAACAGGAACACTTAACGACTACAATTGAACCCTCTCACAACCAGTGCTCATCACACCACTTCGGCAAGTAATCCGATAACATTACAAACCACCACTGTGCACGTAATTAAACTCACAAAAACTGTAAAACAAAAATGGTCAAAATTATATACAAAAGTACTCGATACGGCTTAATAGGTATAGCCACATGACATAATATTTTTTCAGTCACTCCGAGCTCTCTGGCTGACTCTCGAGCCACTCCATTACATCCAGCCATCTCTCGGGATCCAACTGCATGGGATCGAAGGTGGAAACTTCTTCAGGACTCATTGCAGCACCTTGAATTTCAGCTTTTGATTTCAGTTTTCTATCATTGTGGACCTTCTGATGCCTGTTCCTGGTTGATGAGTCTGCAAATGTCATCCCACACACAGGGCACAGGAATGGCTTCTCGCCCGTGTGTGTTCTCTGATGACTATGAAGATTTGATGACTTTGAAAATGTCTTCCCACACACAGGGCACAGGAATGGCTTCTCGCCCGTGTGTGTTCTCTGATGACTATGAAGAGTTGATGAGTCTGCAAATGTCTTCCCACACACAGGGCACAGGAATGGCTTCTCGCCCGTGTGTGTTCTCTGATGACTATGAAGATTTGATGACTTTGAAAATGTCTTCCCACACACAGGGCACACGAATGGCTTCTCGCCCGTGTGTGTTTTCTGATGTTCTTGAAGAGCTGATGACCGTGCAAATGCCTTTCCACACAGAGAGCACAGGAATGGCTTCTCGCCCGTGTGTGTTCTCTGATGACTCTGAAGAGTTGATGAGTCTGCAAATGTCTTCCCACACACATGGCACAGGAATGGCTTCTCGCCCGTGTGTGTTCTCTGGTGCCTCTTAAGATGTGATGACCGTGAAAAGAACTTCTCACACACAGAGCAATTGAATGGCTTCTTGCCTCCGTGTACGTGGGGCTTTGGAGAGCGTCTCTTGTCCATATGAGCGTAGTAACAGTAGCGGTGTTATCGGCCGCAAGTATGTTTAGCGTTGAGTTTTGGATTTTGTTAACTGCTAAAACAAGAACGACACTCGCGTCTAACCGAGGCACAAAAAATCCCGTAAATTTGACGACGAACACGTTTAAGAGTTTATCCGCGAAAATAGACACTTACTTGGAGATTCACGGTATATCGATGTCTGGAACACGTCTGAAGATGTCGCCACGAACTCTCCCGACGCAAAGTCGCCTAACTGTCGACACAGCAATTGTGCTCGCCAGGCTGCGTTGTCTCGCGGTTGAAGGTCGATCAGCAGAGCGACGAGTCGAGCGTCCAACCTCATCAAGTTCCCTCTCGAAATGGCATTGAGCTCTGCTTCTGAGCTGCCTTATAACTCCCCCCCTAAGATCCAATCCTTTGTCTTTCAGGATATTTGCATTCGATTGTTAATTTTGGAAGGCACAATCCGCATGTCTATTAACATACCGAAGCGTAATGTGCCAATTGTGCTTCATGCATGAATATGTAAGTGCATCGCAGTGTGTAATTGTGCGCTTATTTTGAATAAATGGAAAAACTTCGTCCTCGATTTAAAGTGAATGCAGAGAAATTAGCATGTAACTTTAGAAAATAAAGAAAGCGGCCTTCTCCACGAGGGAGTGAAACCCAATAGGTAATATTCTTTTACAGCGTTACAATGGATAGGTTGTAGTTCATAGGTTATATTATGTTTCACTATGATAGAGCTTAACATGTGTGTTTGTTTAAGAATTCGTCACGTGAGCGTGGTGTTTTGCTTGTGGGAATTTCGCTTTGTCACAATTTGTCATTGTTATAATAATTGTAACGATTCATAATCTCATGAGTTTATAATGGGTTTGTGCGTGTATTTATATTCAATGACATCTAGCAGTGAAAATCGTGATTGTAACATGACCATGTTGTAATTGTAATAATTTTATCCGATCCTTGCACGTACACTATACATACATATTAGCAGAGTGCGATTCTTATACGACCACACTGTAATTCTAATGCGTCTAATGATATTATAATACCTTACCTCCGTTTATATGGTTATAAATTATAACACTAGTTTATAATCGTTTAATGTTTAGTGTTATCGTTTATAGTATAACAGTTTACATGTTATAGTGTACAGTTTATCCACGACATACTTCGGGATTAGGGACTGTTACGTTGATGAACGATTAACTACGGGGACCTTTCCCCTCAAGGAACACGTGTTAATCGGGTAGACAGCCAAGATGCTGCCTTTTAAGGGCACACTTGTGTGACGGAGATCCTCCACCTGAAACTCGCTTAACATGTTTTTGCTAGGAACATTATAAAATAAAGACCGGACAAACATTTGTTAAAAATACGTTTTTATTCATCTGCAATCATTTTTACGTCAAAACTCGAAGGGAATATTTATTATGTCCTATGTTCACACATTTCCAGTACAATGCAAACCATTTCCGTTCCAGGAATACCAAAGCGTTAAAGTTTCATTCCCCATGATTTCCTTATTAGTTCACCACATGTGTTTACTGTGCGTCTATGTCGAAGTCAAGGCCATATATCCAACGAACGCGTCAATGTACATCCTGAAATCGGCTATCTAAAGTCGATTAATACCAATCAAAAAAAGCTATATACTTGAAAAAAAACCGTTTAAAATGTTGAGTAAAGATGTACCTACAGACGCATTCCAACTTTAGCTCAACAGAAACACTTAACGACCAGTGCTCATCACACCACTTCGGCAAGTAATCCGATAACATTACAAACCACCACTGGGCACGTCAATAAACTCTCACAAAAACTGTAAAACTGAAATGGTCAAAATTACACACAAAAGTTATCGATACGGCTTAAAAGGTATAACCGCATGCAACATTATATTTCACCCCGAGCTCTCGGTTTGATCCTCGAGCCACTCCATTATATCCAGCCATCTCTCGGGATCCAACTGCATGGGATCGAAGGTGGAATCTTCTTCAGAATTCATTGCAGCACCTTGAATTTCACCTTTTGATTTCAGCTTCCTATTATTGTGGACCTTCTGATGCCTGTTAAGAGTTGATGACTGTGCAAATGCCTTCCCACACACAGAGCACGGGAATTTCTTCTCGCCCGCGTGTGCGTTTTCTCATGAGCTTGAAGATGTGATGACCGTGCAAATGACTTCCCACACACAGAGCACAGGAATGGCTTCTCGCCCGTGTGTGTTTTCTGGTGACGCTGAAGAGTTGATGCCTGTGCAAATGCCTCCCCACACACAGAGCACAAGAACGGCTTCTCGCCCGTGTGTGTTTTCTTATGATCTTGAAGAGTTGATGACTGTGCAAATGCTATCCCACACACAGAACACAGGAATGGCTTCTCGCCCGTGTGTGTTCTCTTATGGTTTTGAAGAGTTGACGAGTGTGCAAATGTCTTCCCACACACAGAACACAGGAATAGCTTCTCGCCCGTGTGTGTTCTCTGATGACTCTGAAGATGTGATGACTTTGCAAATGCCTTCCCACACACAGAGCACAGGAACGGCTTCTCGCCCGTGTGTCTTCTCTGATGGTCTTGAAGAGTTGACGAGTGTGCAAATGCATTCCCACACACAGAGCACAGGAACGGCTTCTCGCCCGTGTGTGTTCTCTGATGACTCTGAAGATGTGATGACAGTGCAAATGTCTTCCCACACACAGGGCACAGGAATAGCTTCTCGACCGTGTGTGTTCTCTGATGACTCTGAAGATGTGATGACTGTGCAAATGTTTTCCCACACACAGGGCACAGGAACAGCTTCTCGCCCGTGTGTGTTCTCTGGTGTCTCTGAAGATGTGATGGTCGTGAAAAGGACTTCCCACACACAGAGCAATTGAATGGCTTCTTGCCTCCGTGTGCGTGGGGCTGTGGAGAGCGTATCTGCTCCATGTGAGCGTAGTAACAGCAGCTGTGTTATCGAGTCAAAAGTACGCTATCGGCCGCAAGGATGTTTAGCGTTGAGTTTTGGATTTTGTTAACTGATAAAATAAGAACGACACTCGCGTCTAACCCGAGAGGCAAAAAATCCCGTAAATGTGACGACACGTTTAAGAGTTTATCCGCGAAAATAGACACTTACTTTGAGATTCACGGTATATGAAGATGTCGCCACGAACTCTCCCGACGCAAAGTCGCGTAACTGTCGACACAGCAATTGTGCTCGCCAGGCTGCGTTGTTTCGCGGTTGAAGGTCGATCAGCAGAGCGACGAGTCGAGCGTCCAACCTTATCAAGTTCCCTCTCGAAATGGCATTGAGCTCTGCTTCTGAGCTGCCTTATAACTCACGCTAGGATCCAATCCTTTGTCTTTCAGGATATTTGCATTCGATTGTTAATTTTGGAAGGCACAATCCGCATGTCTATTAACATACCGAAGCGTAATGTGCCAATTGTGCTTCATGCATGAATATGTAAGTGCATCTCAGTGTGTAATTGTGCGCTTATTTTGAATAAATGGAAAAACTTCGTCCTCGATTTAAAGTGAATGCAGAGAAATTAGCATGTTACTTTAGAAAAGGAAGAAAGCGGCCTTCTCCACGAGGGAGTGAAACCCAATAGGTAATATTCTTTTACAGCGTTACAATGGATAGGTTGTAGTTCATAGGTTATAATATTATGTTTCACTATGATAGAGCCTAACATGTGAGAGTCTACAATATCAGAGTTGATCAAATGCGACGATCAAGGGCGTCAATCGGGTGAGTTTGATCAGAGGCGTTTTATCAAAGGCGTCATCCCATCACGGAACACCACCTCCCTGCGTATATCACAGCAACAGAAGCAACAACAGCAGCAACAACATCAGCGACAACAACAGCAGCAACATCACATTTCGAGGGCGACGCAGCTACTTCCGATTCTGCCGCCCAGCTGTTTGTAGTCGGGACCTGCTCTCGCAGGACCCCACACGTCTTTGGAAATGATTGCGATGATCATGTCTGAGCTGAGAATTAAGTCACTCAAAATTACTTTGTTTAACCATAACTTTAGGTAGGTTAGTGTCATCGGGGCTGTGTGAATACTACTCATGAATGAAATCACACTCTTGTATGACCGACATTGTACTAATTTTGGTTGATCGAGTAGAACAAGGCACGTGCCATGTCCAGACGAATTCTTATCAACAACAGTGTCCTTAAATATGATGCTAAAATAAATGTTAACACTGGATTAAGCGTGCACCTCTTAACCCCTCCCTCGCATTTACGACTAACAATTTGCATTTGTACACAACACACATTCAAGTACAGTAATTTGCTAATACGACCAAATTGTCATTCTAAAATTTGAATGCGATTCTTACCCTCGACCCCCCACAGTTCACATATCCGACCGTCGGTTCGATTGAACGGACAATTAACCATCATGTGTAGAGTTCCATTATAATACTTCTAATGAAATTAAAATACCGTTCCTCCGTTTATGGTGGTATAAATTATAAAACCAGTTGGTAGGTGATAATTGGTTCTTTACCCTTCTATCTGGCAACAAAACTGACACCTTTTTACAAGGAGTCATGTTTGCATAGACCGCAATACCTGCAGTCATAATACAAACAAAAGAACATAACTCTGATAATGTGCACTGTCCTTGAAGTTGATTGGTCCACACCCGAGACAGCTTTCCTTAGAGCCTAGTCTCATATGGGTTGGACCAGATGACGCCAAAAGGCGCCTTTTTAGAACCAATTATCATATTTTTACTGGCAAATGAGGTTCCCATACAGTTGGTAGGTGTTTTTGTCGTTTAATGTTTAGTGTTATTGTTTATAGTGTTATCAGTTTACATGTTTTAAGTACAGGTGATTCCCGGTATACTTCGGTATTCTGGACCTGAATGTTGCGACACGATTCATAACGAGGACCTTTCCCCACCAGAGCGCAATCCGCTAATGAAAATAACACGGGGCGGCGGGAACACGTGCTTCCATGGGCAGTGGGGGACAGGGCATGGTTGTATTGCCTCCAGGTGCCAACGGGTATGTCCCCCAAGTTGCTCCGCCCATGGCGGGGTCAGGTAGAGGTCATAGAGGTGGGTGATGTAAAGACAGTGCATCAACTAAGGGACAAGTGGTGACAACATGATAGAGTTCGAGAAGGGAAGGCGGGACCATGTGTGGGCGGAGGTTCACGCCGAGAATAAGAGAGGGGGAGGAACGAGGTTCGGGGCTGTGTTGGCAGGGATTCGTGTCGAGGCTGGTTGCCGTCTCGTCGTAGTTGCTATATCGTGACGCCAGGGTCCTAAGCCGCGTTAATGGCTAAATAAAAGAACCTTCTGCAGTGTGAGTCCGGAGTCATTACAATAGTAACGATTCATTATTTCACGGGCTAATATTGGGTTTGTGCGAATATTTAACATTCACACTGAAAATTGCTATTTGATGCCATTGAGATGGAAAATTAATCCAATAGTGGACAGCTTGATCCTAATCCCACCAAAGTGTTATTCAAATAATTTTAATCCCATCCTGATCCTGCACCTTCCATTTCACATATTCCACCCTTGGTTCGCACGTCCGTATTACATACATACATTTTACATACAGACATATGACATACAGACATGTTACATACTCACGAGCATAGTGTGATTCTTAGAGGACCACGGTGTGAAGCTAAGAATATCAAATGAGATTCGAATATCACTGTAACACTAGTTTATGATAGTATTTTATAGCGTTATAATGTATCGCTCTTAGCTTATATTGTTAGAGTTCACAACATTATAGTTTACTATAACACTAGTTTGTAGTGTTATTTTAAAGCGTTACAATGTATAGCTCATAGTTTGAAGGTTATATTGTTAGAGTTTATAATGTTAGGGTATACAATGTGAGTTTACAATTTGAGAGTTTGTGGACGTGCCCTGTACTCGTGGGACCCGACCGGGATTTGTAAATAATTGCTATGATCATGTCTGAGCTGGGATGAGCGACTAATGTTTACTTTGTTTAATCATAACTGTGTGTAGGTTAGTGCCATCGGGGCTTAGTGAATACTACTCATGAATGAACTCATACTTCTTTCGGATAGAAATTTGAAATCGTGTTGGTAGAACAAGTCGACTGCCTTTTCTAGACGAATTGTCATCTTCAAGTGCATTCGTAAATAACTGCTAAAATACACAGCATAGGGAAGGCTGCCCTGTTGGGGAGATGTAGTTTGGGTAAAGCGCTGTGACCGGGTGATGACACGGATTCTGAAACAATGGAGTTAAACACTCGCTGCTTGGCCCCGTCGACAGCAGCGAAGGCTGTCATATACCGCCCCATTTACGAGTTGGTTGTATAATGTGTATAGTTGAAGGTGCTAGGTGTTGTCTTCTTCTAACAGCTACTAACGTGCGTGTGTTGTCTGTTTTTAGGATTTGTCCATTGATGTGGTTCTTTTTATTGCGGCGTTTTTTTGTTGAGTTCTGTCACCTTGAGTGTTGCAGTTTGTTTAATAATTCGTCACGTGAGCGTGGTGTGTTGCTTGTGGGAATTTCTCAGTCACAATTTGTGATTGTTATAATAATTGTAACGATTCATAATCTAATGGTTCTAATCAGATTATAATACCTTACCTCCGTTTACAATTATAAACACTAGTTTATAATTTAGTGTTATCGTTTATATTATTACAGTTTACATGTTATAGAGTACAGTTTATCCCCGACATACTTCGGGATTAGGGACTGGTACGTTGATGAAGGATTAACTACGGGGACCTTTCCCCTCAAGGAACACGTGTTCATCGGGTAGACAGACAAGATGCTGCCGGTTAAGGGCACACTTGTGTGACGGAGATCCTCCACCTGAAACTCGCTTAACATGTTTTTTCTAGGAACATTATAAAATAAAGACCGTACAAACATTTGTTAAAAATACGTTTTTATTCATCTGCAATCATTTTTGCGTCAAAACTCGAAGGGAATATTTATTATGTCCTATGTTCACACATTTCCAGTACAATGCAAACCATTTCCGTTCCAGGAATACCAAAGCGTTAAAGTTTCACTCCCCATGATTTCCTTATTAGTTCACCACATGTGTTTAATGCGCGTCTATGTTGAAGTCAAGGCCATATATCCAACGAACGCGTCATTAATGTACATCCTGAAAACCGGCTATCTAAAGTCGATTAATACCAATCAAAAAAAGCTATATACTTGAAAAAAAACCGTTTAAAATGTTGAGTAAAGATGTACCTACAGACGCATTCCAACTTTAGCTCAACAGAAACACTTAACGACCAGTGCTCATCACACCACTTCGGCAAGTAATCCGATAACATTACAAACCACCACTGGGCACGTCAATAAACTCTCACAAAAACTGTAAAACTGAAATGGTCAAAATTACACACAAAAGTTATCGATACGGCTTAAAAGGTATAACCGCATGCAACATTATATTTCACCCCGAGCTCTCGGTTTGATCCTCGAGCCACTCCATTACATCCAGCCATCTCTCGGGATCCAACTGCATGGGATCGAAGGTGGAATCTTCTTCAGAATTCATTGCAGCACCTTGAATTTCACCTTTTGATTTCAGCTTCCTATTATTGTGGACCTTCTGATGCCTGTTAAGAGTTGATGACTGTGCAAATGCCTTCCCACACACAGAGCACGGGAATTTCTTCTCGCCCGTGTGCGTTTTCTCATGAGCTTGAAGATGTGATGACCGTGCAAATGACTTCCCACACACAGAGCACAGGAATGGCTTCTCGCCCGTGTGTGTTTTCTGGTGACGCTGAAGAGTTGATGCCTGTGCAAATGCCTCCCCACACACAGAGCACAAGAACGGCTTCTCGCCCGTGTGTGTTTTCTTATGATCTTGAAGAGTTGATGACTGTGCAAATGCTATCCCACACACAGAACACAGGAATGGCTTCTCGCCCGTGTGTGTTCTCTTATGGTTTTGAAGAGTTGACGAGTGTGCAAATGTCTTCCCACACACAGAACACAGGAATAGCTTCTCGCCCGTGTGTGTTCTCTGATGACTCTGAAGATGTGATGACTTTGCAAATGCCTTCCCACACACAGAGCACAGGAACGGCTTCTCGCCCGTGTGTCTTCTCTGATGGTCTTGAAGAGTTGACGAGTGTGCAAATGCCTTCCCACACACAGAGCACAGGAACGGCTTCTCGCCCGTGTGTGTTCTCTGATGACTCTGAAGATGTGATGACAGTGCAAATGTCTTCCCACACACAGGGCACAGGAATAGCTTCTCGACCGTGTGTGTTCTCTGATGACTCTGAAGACGTGATGACTGTGCAAATGTTTTCCCACACACAGGGCACAGGAACAGCTTCTCGCCCGTGTGTGTTCTCTGGTGTCTCTGAAGATGTGATGGTCGTGAAAAGGACTTCCCACACACAGAGCAATTGAATGGCTTCTTGTCTCCGTGTGCGTGGGGCTGTGGAGAGCGTATCTGCTCCATGTGAGCGTCGTAACAGCAGCTGTGTTATAGAGTCAAAAGTACACTATCGGCCGCAAGGATGTTTAGCGTTGAGTTTTGGATTTTGTTAACTGCTAAAATAAGAACGACACTCGCGTCTAACCCGAGAGGCAAAAAATCCCGTAAATGTGACGACACGTTTAAGAGTTTATCCGCGAAAATAGACACTTACTTTGAGATTCACGGTATATGAAGATGTCGCCACGAACTCTCCCGACGCAAAGTCGCGTAACTGTCGACACAGCAATTGTGCTCGCCAGGCTGCGTTGTTTCGCGGTTGAAGGTCGATCAGCAGAGCGACGAGTCGAGCGTCCAACCTTATCAAGTTCCCTCTCGAAATGGCATTGAGCTCTGCTTCTGAGCTGCCTTATAACTCCCGCTAGGATCCAATCCTTTGTCTTTCAGGATATTTGCATTCGATTGTTAATTTTGGAAGGCACAATCCGCATGTCTATTAACATACCGAAGCGTAATGTGCCAATTGTGCTTCATGCATGAATATGTAAGTGCATCTCAGTGTGTAATTGTGCGCTTATTTTGAATAAATGGAAAAACTTCGTCCTCGATTTAAAGTGAATGCAGAGAAATTAGCATGTAACTTTAGAAAAGGAAGAAAGCGGCCTTCTCCACGAGGGAGTGAAACCCAATAGGTAATATTCTTTTACAGCGTTACAATGGATAGGTTGTAGTTCATAGGTTATAATATTATGTTTCACTATGATAGAGCTTAACATGTGTGTTTGTTTAAGAATTCGTCACGTGAGCGTGGTGTTTTGCTTGTGGGAATTTCGCTTTGTCACAATTTGTGATTGTTATAATAATTGTAACGATTCATAATCTCATGAGTTTATAATGGGTTTGTGCGTGTATTTATATTCAATGACATCTAGCAGTGAAAATCGTGATTGTAACATGACCATGTTGTAATTGTAATAATTTTTATCCGATCCTTGCACGTACACTATACATACATATTAGCAGAGTGCGATTCTTATACGACCACACTGTAATTCTAATGCGTCTAATGATATTATAATACCTTACCTCCGTTTATATGGTTATAAATTATAACACTAGTTTATAATCGTTTAATGTTTAGTGTTATCGTTTATAGTATAACAGTTTACATGTTATAGTGTACAGTTTATCCCCGACATACTTCGGGATTAGGGACTGGTACGTTGATGAAGGATTAACTACGGGGACCTTTCCCCTCAAGGAACACGTGTTCATCGGGTAGACAGACAAGATGCTGCCGGTTAAGGGCACACTTGTGTGACGGAGATCCTCCACCTGAAACTCGCTTAACATGTTTTTTCTAGGAACATTATAAAATAAAGACCGTACAAACATTTGTTAAAAATACGTTTTTATTCATCTGCAATCATTTTTGCGTCAAAACTCGAAGGGAATATTTATTATGTCCTATGTTCACACATTTCCAGTACAATGCAAACCATTTCCGTTCCAGGAATACCAAAGCGTTAAAGTTTCATTCCCCATGATTTCCTTATTAGTTCACCACATGTGTTTACTGTGCGTCTATGTTGAAGTCAAGGCCATATATCCAACGAACGCGTCATCAATGTACATCCTGAAAACCGGCTATCTAAAGTCGATTAATACCAATCAAAAAAAGCTATATACTTGAAAAAAAACCGTTTAAAATGTTGAGTAAAGATGTACCTACAGACGCATTCCAACTTTAGCTCAACAGAAACACTTAACGACCAGTGCTCATCACACCACTTCGGCAAGTAATCCGATAACATTACAAACCACCACTGGGCACGTCAATAAACTCTCACAAAAACTGTAAAACTGAAATGGTCAAAATTACACACAAAAGTTATCGATACGGCTTAAAAGGTATAACCGCATGCAACATTATATTTCACCCCGAGCTCTCGGTTTGATCCTCGAGCCACTCCATTACATCCAGCCATCTCTCGGGATCCAACTGCATGGGATCGAAGGTGGAATCTTCTTCAGAATTCATTGCAGCACCTTGAATTTCACCTTTTGATTTCAGCTTCCTATTATTGTGGACCTTCTGATGCCTGTTAAGAGTTGATGACTGTGCAAATGCCTTCCCACACACAGAGCACGGGAATTTCTTCTCGCCCGTGTGCGTTTTCTCATGAGCTTGAAGATGTGATGACCGTGCAAATGACTTCCCACACACAGAGCACAGGAATGGCTTCTCGCCCGTGTGTGTTTTCTGGTGACGCTGAAGAGTTGATGCCTGTGCAAATGCCTCCCCACACACAGAGCACAAGAACGGCTTCTCGCCCGTGTGTGTTTTCTTATGATCTTGAAGAGTTGATGACTGTGCAAATGCTATCCCACACACAGAACACAGGAATGGCTTCTCGCCCGTGTGTGTTCTCTTATGGTTTTGAAGAGTTGACGAGTGTGCAAATGTCTTCCCACACACAGAACACAGGAATAGCTTCTCGCCCGTGTGTGTTCTCTGATGACTCTGAAGATGTGATGACTTTGCAAATGCCTTCCCACACACAGAGCACAGGAACGGCTTCTCGCCCGTGTGTCTTCTCTGATGGTCTTGAAGAGTTGACGAGTGTGCAAATGCCTTCCCACACACAGAGCACAGGAACGGCTTCTCGCCCGTGTGTGTTCTCTGATGACTCTGAAGATGTGATGACAGTGCAAATGTCTTCCCACACACAGGGCACAGGAATAGCTTCTCGACCGTGTGTGTTCTCTGATGACTCTGAAGACGTGATGACTGTGCAAATGTTTTCCCACACACAGGGCACAGGAACAGCTTCTCGCCCGTGTGTGTTCTCTGGTGTCTCTGAAGATGTGATGGTCGTGAAAAGGACTTCCCACACACAGAGCAATTGAATGGCTTCTTGTCTCCGTGTGCGTGGGGCTGTGGAGAGCGTATCTGCTCCATGTGAGCGTCGTAACAGCAGCTGTGTTATAGAGTCAAAAGTACACTATCGGCCGCAAGGATGTTTAGCGTTGAGTTTTGGATTTTGTTAACTGCTAAAATAAGAACGACACTCGCGTCTAACCCGAGAGGCAAAAAATCCCGTAAATGTGACGACACGTTTAAGAGTTTATCCGCGAAAATAGACACTTACTTTGAGATTCACGGTATATGAAGATGTCGCCACGAACTCTCCCGACGCAAAGTCGCGTAACTGTCGACACAGCAATTGTGCTCGCCAGGCTGCGTTGTTTCGCGGTTGAAGGTCGATCAGCAGAGCGACGAGTCGAGCGTCCAACCTTATCAAGTTCCCTCTCGAAATGGCATTGAGCTCTGCTTCTGAGCTGCCTTATAACTCCCGCTAGGATCCAATCCTTTGTCTTTCAGGATATTTGCATTCGATTGTTAATTTTGGAAGGCACAATCCGCATGTCTATTAACATACCGAAGCGTAATGTGCCAATTGTGCTTCATGCATGAATATGTAAGTGCATCTCAGTGTGTAATTGTGCGCTTATTTTGAATAAATGGAAAAACTTCGTCCTCGATTTAAAGTGAATGCAGAGAAATTAGCATGTAACTTTAGAAAAGGAAGAAAGCGGCCTTCTCCACGAGGGAGTGAAACCCAATAGGTAATATTCTTTTACAGCGTTACAATGGATAGGTTGTAGTTCATAGGTTATAATATTATGTTTCACTATGATAGAGCTTAACATGTGTGTTTGTTTAAGAATTCGTCACGTGAGCGTGGTGTTTTGCTTGTGGGAATTTCGCTTTGTCACAATTTGTGATTGTTATAATAATTGTAACGATTCATAATCTCATGAGTTTATTATGGGTTTGTGCGTGTATTTATATTCAATGACATCTAGCAGTGAAAATCGTGATTGTAACATGACCATGTTGTAATTGTAATAATTTTTATCCGATCCTTGCACGTACACTATACATACATATTAGCAGAGTGCGATTCTTATACGACCACACTGTAATTCTAATGCGTCTAATGATATTATAATACCTTACCTCCGTTTATATGGTTATAAATTATAACACTAGTTTATAATCGTTTAATGTTTAGTGTTATCGTTTATAGTATAACAGTTTACATGTTATAGTGTACAGTTTATCCACGACATACTTCTGGATTAGGGACTGTTACGTTGATGAACGATTAACTACGGGGACCTTTCCCCTCAAGGAACACGTGTTAATCGGGTAGACAGCCAAGATGCTGCCGGTTAAGGGCACACTTGTGTGACGGAGATCCTCCACCTGCAACTCGCTTAACATGTTTTTGCTAGGAACATTATAAAATAAAGACCGGACAAACATTTGTTAAAAATACGTTTTTATTCATCTGCAATCATTTTTACGTCAAAACTCGAAGGGAATATTTATTATGTCCTATGTTCACACATTTCCAGTACAATGCAAACCATTTCCGTTCCAGGAATACCAAAGCGTTAAAGTTTCATTCCCCATGATTTCCTTATTAGTTCACCACATGTGTTTACTGTGCGTCTATGTTGAAGTCAAGGCCATATATCCAACGAACGCGTCATCAATGTACATCCTGAAAACCGGCTATCTAAAGTCGATTAATACCAATCAAAAAAAGCTATATACTTGAAAAAAAACCGTTTAAAATGTTGAGTAAAGATGTACCTACAGACGCATTCCAACTTTAGCTCAACAGAAACACTTAACGACCAGTGCTCATCACACCACTTCGGCAAGTAATCCGATAACATTACAAACCACCACTGGGCACGTCAATAAACTCTCACAAAAACTGTAAAACTGAAATGGTCAAAATTACACACAAAAGTTATCGATACGGCTTAAAAGGTATAACCGCATGCAACATTATATTTCACCCCGAGCTCTCGGTTTGATCCTCGAGCCACTCCATTACATCCAGCCATCTCTCGGGATCCAACTGCATGGGATCGAAGGTGGAATCTTCTTCAGAATTCATTGCAGCACCTTGAATTTCACCTTTTGATTTCAGCTTCCTATTATTGTGGACCTTCTGATGCCTGTTAAGAGTTGATGACTGTGCAAATGCCTTCCCACACACAGAGCACGGGAATTTCTTCTCGCCCGTGTGCGTTTTCTCATGAGCTTGAAGATGTGATGACCGTGCAAATGACTTCCCACACACAGAGCACAGGAATGGCTTCTCGCCCGTGTGTGTTTTCTGGTGACGCTGAAGAGTTGATGCCTGTGCAAATGCCTCCCCACACACAGAGCACAAGAACGGCTTCTCGCCCGTGTGTGTTTTCTTATGATCTTGAAGAGTTGATGACTGTGCAAATGCTATCCCACACACAGAACACAGGAATGGCTTCTCGCCCGTGTGTGTTCTCTTATGGTTTTGAAGAGTTGACGAGTGTGCAAATGTCTTCCCACACACAGAACACAGGAATAGCTTCTCGCCCGTGTGTGTTCTCTGATGACTCTGAAGATGTGATGACTTTGCAAATGCCTTCCCACACACAGAGCACAGGAACGGCTTCTCGCCCGTGTGTCTTCTCTGATGGTCTTGAAGAGTTGACGAGTGTGCAAATGCATTCCCACACACAGAGCACAGGAACGGCTTCTCGCCCGTGTGTGTTCTCTGATGACTCTGAAGATGTGATGACAGTGCAAATGTCTTCCCACACACAGGGCACAGGAATAGCTTCTCGACCGTGTGTGTTCTCTGATGACTCTGAAGATGTGATGACTGTGCAAATGTTTTCCCACACACAGGGCACAGGAACAGCTTCTCGCCCGTGTGTGTTCTCTGGTGTCTCTGAAGATGTGATGGTCGTGAAAAGGACTTCCCACACACAGAGCAATTGAATGGCTTCTTGTCTCCGTGTGCGTGGGGCTGTGGAGAGCGTATCTGCTCCATGTGAGCGTCGTAACAGCAGCTGTGTTATAGAGTCAAAAGTACACTATCGGCCGCAAGGATGTTTAGCGTTGAGTTTTGGATTTTGTTAACTGCTAAAATAAGAACGACACTCGCGTCTAACCCGAGAGGCAAAAAATCCCGTAAATGTGACGACACGTTTAAGAGTTTATCCGCGAAAATAGACACTTACTTTGAGATTCACGGTATATGAAGATGTCGCCACGAACTCTCCCGACGCAAAGTCGCGTAACTGTCGACACAGCAATTGTGCTCGCCAGGCTGCGTTGTTTCGCGGTTGAAGGTCGATCAGCAGAGCGACGAGTCGAGCGTCCAACCTTATCAAGTTCCCTCTCGAAATGGCATTGAGCTCTGCTTCTGAGCTGCCTTATAACTCCCGCTAGGATCCAATCCTTTGTCTTTCAGGATATTTGCATTCGATTGTTAATTTTGGAAGGCACAATCCGCATGTCTATTAACATACCGAAGCGTAATGTGCCAATTGTGCTTCATGCATGAATATGTAAGTGCATCTCAGTGTGTAATTGTGCGCTTATTTTGAATAAATGGAAAAACTTCGTCCTCGATTTAAAGTGAATGCAGAGAAATTAGCATGTAACTTTAGAAAAGGAAGAAAGCGGCCTTCTCCACGAGGGAGTGAAACCCAATAGGTAATATTCTTTTACAGCGTTACAATGGATAGGTTGTAGTTCATAGGTTATAATATTATGTTTCACTATGATAGAGCTTAACATGTGTGTTTGTTTAAGAATTCGTCACGTGAGCGTGGTGTTTTGCTTGTGGGAATTTCGCTTTGTCACAATTTGTGATTGTTATAATAATTGTAACGATTCATAATCTCATGAGTTTATAATGGGTTTGTGCGTGTATTTATATTCAATGACATCTAGCAGTGAAAATCGTGATTGTAACATGACCATGTTGTAATTGTAATAATTTTTATCCGATCCTTGCACGTACACTATACATACATATTAGCAGAGTGCGATTCTTATACGACCACACTGTAATTCTAATGCGTCTAATGATATTATAATACCTTACCTCCGTTTATATGGTTATAAATTATAACACTAGTTTATAATCGTTTAATGTTTAGTGTTATCGTTTATAGTATAACAGTTTACATGTTATAGTGTACAGTTTATCCACGACATACTTCGGGATTAGGGACTGTTACGTTGATGAACGATAAACTACGGGGACCTTTCCCCTCAAGGAACACGTGTTAATCGGGTAGACAGCCAAGATGCTGCCGGTTAAGGGCACACTTGTGTGACGGAGATCCTCCACCTGCAACTCGCTTAACATGTTTTTGCTAGGAACATTATAAAATAAAGACCGGACAAACATTTGTTAAAAATACGTTTTTATTCATCTGCAATCATTTTTACATCAAAACTCGAAGGGAATATTTATTATGTCCTATGTTCACACATTTCCAGTACAATGCAAACCATTTCCGTTCCAGGAATACCAAAGCGTTAAAGTTTCATTCCCCATGATTTCCTTATTAGTTCACCACATGTGTTTACTGTGCGTCTATGTTGAAGTCAAGGCCATATATCCAACGAACGCGTCATCAATGTACATCCTGAAAACCGGCTATCTAAAGTCGATTAATACCAATCAAAAAAAGCTATATACTTGAAAAAAAACCGTTTAAAATGTTGAGTAAAGATGTACCTACAGACGCATTCCAACTTTAGCTCAACAGAAACACTTAACGACCAGTGCTCATCACACCACTTCGGCAAGTAATCCGATAACATTACAAACCACCACTGGGCACGTCAATAAACTCTCACAAAAACTGTAAAACTGAAATGGTCAAAATTACACACAAAAGTTATCGATACGGCTTAAAAGGTATAACCGCATGCAACATTATATTTCACCCCGAGCTCTCGGTTTGATCCTCGAGCCACTCCATTACATCCAGCCATCTCTCGGGATCCAACTGCATGGGATCGAAGGTGGAATCTTCTTCAGAATTCATTGCAGCACCTTGAATTTTACCTTTTGATTTCAGCTTCCTATTATTGTGGACCTTCTGATGCCTGTTAAGAGTTGATGACTGTGCAAATGCCTTCCCACACACAGAGCACGGGAATTTCTTCTCGCCCGTGTGCGTTTTCTCATGAGCTTGAAGATGTGATGACCGTGCAAATGACTTCCCACACACAGAGCACAGGAATGGCTTCTCGCCCGTGTGTGTTTTCTGGTGACGCTGAAGAGTTGATGCCTGTGCAAATGCCTCCCCACACACAGAGCACAAGAACGGCTTCTCGCCCGTGTGTGTTTTCTTATGATCTTGAAGAGTTGATGACTGTGCAAATGCTATCCCACACACAGAACACAGGAATGGCTTCTCGCCCGTGTGTGTTCTCTTATGGTTTTGAAGAGTTGACGAGTGTGCAAATGTCTTCCCACACACAGAACACAGGAATAGCTTCTCGCCCGTGTGTGTTCTCTGATGACTCTGAAGATGTGATGACTTTGCAAATGCCTTCCCACACACAGAGCACAGGAACGGCTTCTCGCCCGTGTGTCTTCTCTGATGGTCTTGAAGAGTTGACGAGTGTGCAAATGCCTTCCCACACACAGAGCACAGGAACGGCTTCTCGCCCGTGTGTGTTCTCTGATGACTCTGAAGATGTGATGACAGTGCAAATGTCTTCCCACACACAGGGCACAGGAATAGCTTCTCGACCGTGTGTGTTCTCTGATGACTCTGAAGACGTGATGACTGTGCAAATGTTTTCCCACACACAGGGCACAGGAACAGCTTCTCGCCCGTGTGTGTTCTCTGGTGTCTCTGAAGATGTGATGGTCGTGAAAAGGACTTCCCACACACAGAGCAATTGAATGGCTTCTTGTCTCCGTGTGCGTGGGGCTGTGGAGAGCGTATCTGCTCCATGTGAGCGTAGTAACAGCAGCTGTGTTATAGAGTCAAAAGTACACTATCGGCCGCAAGGATGTTTAGCGTTGAGTTTTGGATTTTGTTAACTGCTAAAATAAGAACGACACTCGCGTCTAACCCGAGAGGCAAAAAATCCCGTAAATGTGACGACACGTTTAAGAGTTTATCCGCGAAAATAGACACTTACTTTGAGATTCACGGTATATGAAGATGTCGCCACGAACTCTCCCGACGCAAAGTCGCGTAACTGTCGACACAGCAATTGTGCTCGCCAGGCTGCGTTGTTTCGCGGTTGAAGGTCGATCAGCAGAGCGACGAGTCGAGCGGCCAACCTTATCAAGTTCCCTCTCGAAATGGCATTGAGCTCTGCTTCTGAGCTGCCTTATAACTCCCGCTAGGATCCAATCCTTTGTCTTTCAGGATATTTGCATTCGATTGTTAATTTTGGAAGGCACAATCCGCATGTCTATTAACATACCGAAGCGTAATGTGCCAATTGTGCTTCATGCATGAATATGTAAGTGCATCTCAGTGTGTAATTGTGCGCTTATTTTGAATAAATGGAAAAACTTCGTCCTCGATTTAAAGTGAATGCAGAGAAATTAGCATGTAACTTTAGAAAAGGAAGAAAGCGGCCTTCTCCACGAGGGAGTGAAACCCAATAGGTAATATTCTTTTACAGCGTTACAATGGATAGGTTGTAGTTCATAGGTTATAATATTATGTTTCACTATGATAGAGCTTAACATGTGTGTTTGTTTAAGAATTCGTCACGTGAGCGTGGTGTTTTGCTTGTGGGAATTTCGCTTTGTCACAATTTGTGATTGTTATAATAATTGTAACGATTCATAATCTCATGAGTTTATAATGGGTTTGTGCGTGTATTTATATTCAATGACATCTAGCAGTGAAAATCGTGATTGTAACATGACCATGTTGTAATTGTAATAATTTTTATCCGATCCTTGCACGTACACTATACATACATATTAGCAGAGTGCGATTCTTATACGACCACACTGTAATTCTAATGCGTCTAATGATATTATAATACCTTACCTCCGTTTATATGGTTATAAATTATAACACTAGTTTATAATCGTTTAATGTTTAGTGTTATCGTTTATAGTATAACAGTTTACATGTTATAGTGTACAGTTTATCCACGACATACTTCGGGATTAGGGACTGTTACGTTGATGAACGATTAACTACGGGGACCTTTCCCCTCAAGGAACACGTGTTAATCGGGTAGACAGCCAAGATGCTGCCGGTTAAGGGCACACTTGTGTGACGGAGATCCTCCACCTGAAACTCGCTTAACATGTTTTTGCTAGGAACATTATAAAATAAAGACCGGACAAACATTTGTTAAAAATACGTTTTTATTCATCTGCAATCATTTTTACGTCAAAACTCGAAGGGAATATTTATTATGTCCTATGTTCACACATTTCCAGTACAATGCAAACCATTTCCGTTCCAGGAATACCAAAGCGTTAAAGTTTCATTCCCCATGATTTCCTTATTAGTTCACCACATGTGTTTACTGTGCGTCTATGTTGAAGTCAAGGCCATATATCCAACGAACGCGTCATCAATGTACATCCTGAAAACCGGCTATCTAAAGTCGATTAATACCAATCAAAAAAAGCTATATACTTGAAAAAAAACCGTTTAAAATGTTGAGTAAAGATGTACCTACAGACGCATTCCAACTTTAGCTCAACAGAAACACTTAACGACCAGTGCTCATCACACCACTTCGGCAAGTAATCCGATAACATTACAAACCACCACTGGGCACGTCAATAAACTCTCACAAAAACTGTAAAACTGAAATGGTCAAAATTACACACAAAAGTTATCGATACGGCTTAAAAGGTATAACCGCATGCAACATTATATTTCACCCCGAGCTCTCGGTTTGATCCTCGAGCCACTCCATTACATCCAGCCATCTCTCGGGATCCAACTGCATGGGATCGAAGGTGGAATCTTCTTCAGAATTCATTGCAGCACCTTGAATTTCACCTTTTGATTTCAGCTTCCTATTATTGTGGACCTTCTGATGCCTGTTAAGAGTTGATGACTGTGCAAATGCCTTCCCACACACAGAGCACGGGAATTTCTTCTCGCCCGTGTGCGTTTTCTCATGAGCTTGAAGATGTGATGACCGTGCAAATGACTTCCCACACACAGAGCACAGGAATGGCTTCTCGCCCGTGTGTGTTTTCTGGTGACGCTGAAGAGTTGATGCCTGTGCAAATGCCTCCCCACACACAGAGCACAAGAACGGATTCTCGCCCGTGTGTGTTTTCTTATGATCTTGAAGAGTTGATGACTGTGCAAATGCTATCCCACACACAGAACACAGGAATGGCTTCTCGCCCGTGTGTGTTCTCTTATGGTTTTGAAGAGTTGACGAGTGTGCAAATGTCTTCCCACACACAGAACACAGGAATAGCTTCTCGCCCGTGTGTGTTCTCTGATGACTCTGAAGATGTGATGACTTTGCAAATGCCTTCCCACACACAGAGCACAGGAACGGCTTCTCGCCCGTGTGTCTTCTCTGATGGTCTTGAAGAGTTGACGAGTGTGCAAATGCATTCCCACACACAGAGCACAGGAACGGCTTCTCGCCCGTGTGTGTTCTCTGATGACTCTGAAGATGTGATGACAGTGCAAATGTCTTCCCACACACAGGGCACAGGAATAGCTTCTCGACCGTGTGTGTTCTCTGATGACTCTGAAGATGTGATGACTGTGCAAATGTTTTCCCACACACAGGGCACAGGAACAGCTTCTCGCCCGTGTGTGTTCTCTGGTGTCTCTGAAGATGTGATGGTCGTGAAAAGGACTTCCCACACACAGAGCAATTGAATGGCTTCTTGCCTCCGTGTGCGTGGGGCTGTGGAGAGCGTATCTGCTCCATGTGAGCGTAGTAACAGCAGCTGTGTTATCGAGTCAAAAGTACGCTATCGGCCGCAAGGATGTTTAGCGTTGAGTTTTGGATTTTGTTAACTGATAAAATAAGAACGACACTCGCGTCTAACCCGAGAGGCAAAAAATCCCGTAAATGTGACGACACGTTTAAGAGTTTATCCGCGAAAATAGACACTTACTTTGAGATTCACGGTATATGAAGATGTCGCCACGAACTCTCCCGACGCAAAGTCGCGTAACTGTCGACACAGCAATTGTGCTCGCCAGGCTGCGTTGTTTCGCGGTTGAAGGTCGATCAGCAGAGCGACGAGTCGAGCGTCCAACCTTATCAAGTTCCCTCTCGAAATGGCATTGAGCTCTGCTTCTGAGCTGCCTTATAACTCACGCTAGGATCCAATCCTTTGTCTTTCAGGATATTTGCATTCGATTGTTAATTTTGGAAGGCACAATCCGCATGTCTATTAACATACCGAAGCGTAATGTGCCAATTGTGCTTCATGCATGAATATGTAAGTGCATCTCAGTGTGTAATTGTGCGCTTATTTTGAATAAATGGAAAAACTTCGTCCTCGATTTAAAGTGAATGCAGAGAAATTAGCATGTTACTTTAGAAAAGGAAGAAAGCGGCCTTCTCCACGAGGGAGTGAAACCCAATAGGTAATATTCTTTTACAGCGTTACAATGGATAGGTTGTAGTTCATAGGTTATAATATTATGTTTCACTATGATAGAGCCTAACATGTGAGAGTCTACAATATCAGAGTTGATCAAATGCGACGATCAAGGGCGTCAATCGGGTGAGTTTGATCAGAGGCGTTTTATCAAAGGCGTCATCCCATCACGGAACACCACCTCCCTGCGTATATCACAGCAACAGAAGCAACAACAGCAGCAACAACATCAGCGACAACAACAGCAGCAACATCACATTTCGAGGGCGACGCAGCTACTTCCGATTCTGCCGCCCAGCTGTTTGTAGTCGGGACCTGCTCTCGCAGGACCCCACACGTCTTTGGAAATGATTGCGATGATCATGTCTGAGCTGAGAATTAAGTCACTCAAAATTACTTTGTTTAACCATAACTTTAGGTAGGTTAGTGTCATCGGGGCTGTGTGAATACTACTCATGAATGAAATCACACTCTTGTATGACCGACATTGTACTAATTTTGGTTGATCGAGTAGAACAAGGCACGTGCCATGTCCAGACGAATTCTTATCAACAACAGTGTCCTTAAATATGATGCTAAAATAAATGTTAACACTGGATTAAGCGTGCACCTCTTAACCCCTCCCTCGCATTTACGACTAACAATTTGCATTTGTACATAACACACATTCAAGTACAGTAATTTGCTAATACGACCAAATTGTCATTCTAAAATTTGAATGCGATTCTTACCCTCGACCCCCCACAGTTCACATATCCGACCGTCGGTTCGATTGAACGGACAATTAACCATCATGTGTAGAGTTCCATTATAATACTTCTAATGAAATTAAAATACCGTTCCTCCGTTTATGGTGGTATAAATTATAAAACCAGTTGGTAGGTGATAATTGGTTCTTTACCCTTCTATCTGGCAACAAAACTGACACCTTTTTACAAGGAGTCATGTTTGCATAGACCGCAATACCTGCAGTCATAATACAAACAAAAGAACATAACTCTGATAATGTGCACTGTCCTTGAAGTTGATTGGTCCACACCCGAGACAGCTTTCCTTAGAGCCTAGTCTCATATGGGTTGGACCAGATGACGCCAAAAGGCGCCTTTTTAGAACCAATTATCATATTTTTACTGGCAAATGAGGTTCCCATACAGTTGGTAGGTGTTTTTGTCGTTTAATGTTTAGTGTTATTGTTTATAGTGTTATCAGTTTACATGTTTTAAGTACAGGTGATTCCCGGTATACTTCGGTATTCTGGACCTGAATGTTGCGACACGATTCATAACGAGGACCTTTCCCCACCAGAGCGCAATCCGCTAATGAAAAGAACACGGGGCGGCGGGAACACGTGCTTCCATGGGCAGTGGGGGACAGGGCATGGTTGTATTGCCTCCAGGTGCCAACGGGTATGTCCCCCAAGTTGCTCCGCCCATGGCGGGGTCAGGTAGAGGTCATAGAGGTGGGTGATGTAAAGACAGTGCATCAACTAAGGGACAAGTGGTGACAACAAGATAGAGAGAGTTCGAGAAGGGAAGGCGAGACCAAGTGTGGGCGGAGGTTCACGCCGAGAATGAGAGAGGGGGAGGAACGAGGTTTGGGGCTGTGTTGGCTGGTTGCTGTCTCGTCGTCGTCGTTGCTATATCGTGACGCCTGGGGTCTGAAACCGCGTTAAAGGCTAAATAAAAGAACCCTCTGCAGTCTGAGTACGGAGTCATTACAATTGTAATGATTCATTATTTCACGGGCTAATATTGGGTTTGTGCGATTATTTTACATATTCATACTGAATATTGTTATTTGATTCCATTTTGATGGAACATTCATCCATTAGTGGACAGCTTGATATTAATACCACCAAAATGTTATTCAAATAATTGTAATCCTATCCTGATCCTGCACCTTCCGTTTCACATATCCCACCCTTGGTTCGCACGTCCATATTACATGCATACATGTTACATACAGACATTACATTCATGCATATTACATACATACATGTTACATACTCACGAGTGTGAAGCTAAGAATTCGAATGAGATTCGAATATCACAATTCAATGTACGGTGTTCTAATCTGTAATACTAGCTTATGATGTTATTTTATAGCGTTATAATGTATCGCTCATAGCTTACATTGTTAGAGTTCACAACATCATAGTTAACTATAACACTTGTTTGTAGTGTTATTTTAAAGCGTTACAATGTATAGCTCATAGTTTAAAGGTTATATTGTTAGAGTTTATAATGTTAGAGTATGCAATGTGAGTTTACAATTTGAGAGTTTGTGGACGTGCCCTATTCTCGTGGGACCCGACACGGATTTGGAAATAATTGGTATGATCATGTTTGAGCTGGGATGAGCGACTAATGTTTACTTTGATTAATCATAACTGTGTGTAGGTTAGTGCCATCGGGGCATAGTGAATACTGCTCATGAATGAACTTTCGGATATAAATTGAAATCATGTTGGTAGAACAAGTCGCATGCCTTTTCTAGACGAATTGTTATCTTCAAGTGCGTCCGTAAATATAGTGCTAAAATACACAGCATAGTGATGGTTGCCTTGTTGGGGAGATGTAGTTTGGCTAAGGCACTGTGACCGTGTGATGACACGGATTCTGAAACAATGGAGTTAAACACTCGCTGCTTGGCCCCGTCGACAGCAGCGAAGGCTGTCATATACCGCCCCATTTACGAGTTGGCTGTTTGGGGCTGTATAATGTGTTTAGTTGAAGGTGCTAGGTGTTGTTTTCTTCTAACAGCTACTAACGTGCGTGTGTTGTCTGTTTTTAGGATTTGGCCATTGATGTTGTTCTTTTTATTGGGCGTTTTTTTGTTGAGTTCTGTCACTTGAGTGTTGCAGTTTGTTTAAGAATTCGTCACGTGAGCGTGGTGTTTTGATTGTGGGATTTAGTTTTTGTCACAATTTGTGATTCTTATAATAATTGTAACGATTCATAATCTCATGAGTTTATGATTCTGTGCGTGTATTTATACAAATATATTCCGTCTTTTGTTATTCGATTACATATAGCAGTGAAAATCGTGATTGTAATATGACCATGTTGTAATTGTAATAATTGTATCCGATCCTTGCATGTACACTATACATACATATTAGCGATTCTTATACGACTCTAATGCTTCTAATGATATTATATTACCTACTAATACACTAGTTTATAATCGTTTAAAGTTTAGTGTTATCGTTTATAGTATTAGTTTACATGTTATAGAGTACAGTTTATCCCCGACATACTTAGGGATTAGGGACTGGTACGTTGATGAAGGATTAACTACGGGGACCTTTCCCCTCAAGGAACACGTGTTAATCGGGTAGACAGCCAAGATGCTGCCAGTTAAGGGCACACTTGTGTGACGGAGATCCTCCACCTGAAATTCTCTTAACATGTTTTTTCTAGGAACATTATAAAATAAAGACCGGACAAACATTTGTTAAAAATACGTTTTTATTCATCTGCAATCATTTTTACGTCAAAGCTCGAAGGGAATATTTATTACGTCCTATGCTCCAGTACAATGCAAACTATTTCCGTTCCAGGAATACCAAAGCGTTAAAATATAATTCCCCATGATTTCCTTATTAGTTCACCACATTTGTTCACTGTGCGTCTATGTTGAAGTCAAGGCCATATATCCAACGAACGCGTCATCAATGTACATCCTGAAAACCGGCTATCTAAAGCCGATTAATACCAATCAAAAAAAGCTATATACTTGAAAAAAAAACCGTTTAAAATGTTGAGTAAAGATGTACCTACAGACGCATTCCAACTTTAGCTCAACAGGAACACTTAACGACTACAATTGAACCCTCTCACAACCAGTGCTCTTCACACCACTTCGGCAAGTAATCCGATAACATTACAAACCACCACTGTGCACGTCATTAAACTCTAAAAAAACTGTAAAACTAAAATTACACACAAAAGTACTCGATACGGCTTAATAGGTATAGCCACATGACATAATATTTTTTCAGTCACTCCGAGCTCTCTGGTTGACTCTCGAGCCACTCCATTACATCCAGCCATCTCTCGGGATCCAACTGCATGGGATCGAAGGTGGAAACTTCTTCAGGACTCATTGCAGCACCTTGAATTTCAGCTTTTGATTTCAACAAACTACAACATCAGCTAGTTGCTCTTAAACTAGTCCTAAATCCTGCCAAATCCTGCCAAAACCAAGGTGCTATGCTTCTCACCAGGACTAAAGCGGGAAGTTATTTTCCCCAAATTACATTCCTTAAATAATGATCAAATAGAGCAAGTTAAGATCTATAAGTATCTTGGGATCATCCTGGATTCAAAACTGAATTTTGAAGATCACATTGATTATATTGGGAAAAAGACAAAAATTAAAATTGGTTTTCTATATCGACACAAGCACTGCTTCCCCCCTATGTTCCGTTTGGAATTGATTAAAGCTACCATACTGCCTCTACTTGATTACTGTGACATTGTTTATAAATCAGCCCCAAGTACTGTACTGAAGAAGCTTGGCTCAATGTATCACTCGGCCTTAAGATTTGCATTGAACTGCCCATATAGGACTCACCACTGTGACCTCTACATTGGGTCAAACTTAACATCTCTGAATGTTCGACGGCTTGTGCACCAGATCTTATTTATTCATGATGTACTTGCAAAAGAATCTGCAGATTACCTGCTGGATCTCATCTCTGTTTCAAAGAACAAATTTGACCTAAGGTCTACACTCATTTACCAGCTTAATATTCCCTATTGCCGTACATATACTGGAGGAAGGGCCTTTGCTATTGATGCCCCCAGGGTCTGGAATGCTGTTGCCAATAAATTGAAACTTGAGTCACTACCTATGAGATCTTCACTCAAAACTGCTCTAGAGGAGTTGTACACCCCTAGCTGCCAGTGCTATTCAGTGACCTAAAGTAAAATGTTTCGCTCCGGATGATCGCTACAAAGTATGACCTGTGTTTTGATTTAGTGTGCTGATCTTAAAGGTGGAGTGACTCATGCAGCCAGCTATGGCTGCAGGGTTTTGGTAGTACATGTTGTTTATGCCATTTATTGTGAAAATTCTGTCACAGTTCCTATGATTGCTTTTTCATTGCTTTCATGGCTTTATTTTGGTGATTTCGAAAAGTGTATTGGTTTAGCCATGTTTGTTTGTTGTAGTACAGAGTTAGACTGATGGCCTTAATTTAAGCTGTCTTGTGGTTGTTGTTGTTGTTGTTTGACTTGCATCCCACTGGGATTTTTGCACACAGCGTTGGTGTACGGTGTTTTTTCTGCAATATTTTGCTGTCTTTTCTTGGATTTTCTGTTTGCACTTAGTCACATATTCACTTTAAGATGTTTTTTTGTTCATGTTTTTGTTTTTTGTTTGTTGCGGTTGCACCCGATTCAAGAGCTGAATGGCTCACAGGGCTATACCTAATAAATGAACTTGAACTTGAACTCGTATGGGCTGGACTCATTAACATAATTTATTCAAGTTAAGACCCGCTCATTGTGGAAGGGGAGTGTTTTGTACCCAAGAAGTGACGTCACGGCCTGCTGCCGCGTGGCTGTTGCATCTCCGCGCGTGAACTGAAATCCGAGGTGAGAAATTCTCATCGCGGTTGTGGTGGTGGTTGTGGTGATGGTTGTGGTGATGGTGGATGTGGTGGTGGTGGTAGTGGTGGTAGTGGTGGTGGTAGTGGTGGTGGTTGTGGTGGTTGTGGTGGTGGTTGTGGTGGTGGTTGTTGTGGTGGTTGTTGTGGTGGTTGTAGTGGTGGTTGTAGTGGTGGTGGTTGTGGTGGTGATTGTGGTTGTTGTTGTTTACCGAGGTAGAGCCTCACTCTCGTAGGGATGTCAATTGAGTAGCAGCGAGCATGGAAGCGATGTCCAGGTTGGAACTTTACAACGCGGGGCCTTGCCTCCTGCCCTCGCCTGATCGCGTTTGCTTCAATTCTCTCGCTTAGTTTAGCAATCTGTGGAAGAACGTAATCTCCCAGGCTATGCGTTCATTGTGTGTTGACCGACTCTCTGTGTTGCATTGCATTACATTTCCAAATTTTACGAAGTTTGTTTGATTAAGTGTGCTCTCTCTGTGTCCTCTACTGCAGTCACCAAACCTCCAAATATCTCATTGACACAAGGCCATAATTATAATATGTTATAATAATTATTATATATTATAATAATTCTAATAATCAAATATGCCCCTCCAATTTATTGCTATAAAAATCTTCTTTAAAAGTAATAATTGCGATGCTATGTTAATAAAAACAACAATTTGCTAAACCTTGGCCACGAAATCTGGACTTGTCTTCATATAAGAATACATAGATTTATGTTTATGTGATTGCGTTGTACTTTATGAATCCCTAATCTCTGCCATTACATACTATGAAACAAGAAAAGGTTAATAAAAAAACACAGCAATGTAATACAATATACTATTACACATTATTGTATCAAATAAAAAAAATTCCATTCCATGTGTTAGTGAATTTTTAAAAATATTTTAGGGAGGAAATGGCAGGAAATGAGTTTTCAAATATAGATATTTTTCTAGTGGGGGACCCTTGACCCCCTGTAAGATTTGATCCCCCCCCAATGTTGACTCCATGGCTACGGCCTTGCATTGACATGCTAATTTCTCTACCCCCCACTCTCTCTCTACCCCCCCCCTCTCTATTTAAGACCTCGACACAGAAGCATTGTTTCTCTGTGTGCCTATGTGTGTCTCTCTCTGTCTCTCTGTCATCTCTCTCTGTGTGTCTCTGTGTCATCTCTCTCTGTGTGTCTATGTGTGTGTGTCTCTCTCGGTGTGTCTATGTGTGTGTGTCATCTCTCTCTGTTCATGTGTCTCCGTGTCGGTGTTTCATCTCTCTCAAATTGAGAAATCTTTGGAAGAACGTAATCAACCAGGTGGGGTGTTGACTGTTATGTTAGCCGACTCTCGGTGTTGTATTGCAATACATTTATGAGTTTACTAGGTTTTTTTCCTCTTTCATTTGTACCTAATGATGATTGCTTGTGTTGCAATCGAAACGTCGTATGCTATTATTATTTTTTTATACATTACTTTACTGAAAGAACCAAAGAGTATCTTGCTTACGTTTTAATTTCTCTTCACCTGGCTCGCTACTTTGTAACTTTGTTTTATTTTAAATATTCACAGTTTTTTTTCATTTTTTACCAGGCCACGCCCGCTTCAGCTGCTGTACCGCTCTTGTTTTCAGAAGCGACCTGCCCACAACAACAATAACAACAAGGTGGGGCTTGTCAACAGCGTTGCGGTGGTCACTCTAGACGCGTGGCGGTGTTCACTCTAGACGCGTGGCGGTGTTCACTTTCGACGCGTGGCGGTGTTCACTCTGGACGCGTGGCGGTGTTCACTCTGGACGCGTGGCGGTGTTCACTCTGGACGCGTGGCGGTGTTCACTCTGGACGCGTGGCGGTGTTCACTCTGGACGCGTGGCGGTGTTCACTCTGGACGCGTGGCGGTGTTCACTCTGGACGCGTGGCGGTGTTCACTCTGGACGCGTGGCGGTGTTCACTCTGGACGCGTGGCGGTGTTCACTCTGGACGCGTGGCGGTGTTCACTCTGGACGCGTGGCGGTGTTCACTCTGGACGCGTGGCGGTGTTCACTCTGGACGCGTGGCGGTGTTCACTCTGGATGCGTGGCGGTGTTCACTCTGGACGCGTGGCGGTGTTCACTCTGGACGCGTGGCGGGTAAACCGGGGGATCCGGAGGGAAATCCCCATGACCACAGAGAGAGAGACACGCAGCCTCGGCTGTGTTGATTGATCCTCAATTATTTACTTGGTGGAGTGAGGAAGCATTAATACTGAGCAGGTGATTGTGGCCAGGCGTGGGTCTGGACACACCACCACCTGTGAACTATGCCAGTGCGTGACAGTGGTGGAGGAAGTGGGGGTGGAGTGGCACGTGCCCCCCCAATGGTCCGATCGAAATCACTAATTTCGATGGGATCATTGGGGTTTATTAGTAACATGCTTCACTACGTGGCTTCGCCCGGGACTTGGATTCTTGTCTTGGATTAATTTCATATTCCCTTTTATTTCATTGTAAAATCCTGAAAAAAATGTATGCTTGCAAGAAAGAAAAAAGCCTAAACAAATCAGTTTAACTAAATCGGATGTTTTTCACTGCAGGAAATTCAACCTTAACCCACTTCGACGTAAGGTCGATTTTGCAACTCGGGAAGGGAATGACGTGGCAAGCTGAAAATAGTCACGTTCACTTAGACATTCCAGACAGCATAAGTTGTGCAAATTTAATGATGCTAGAGCTCAGCGTTGGAGAGTTTTTGGTGCTTCACACAAACAAACAGATGTAATTTCTGCTTCATATTTAAGATAGCAGTTGTACCTGTTCTTCACACGGATATGTATTGAAACTCCGAGAAGCGAATGACTTCATCGTCCAGGAGCGACGCGCCACCTAAAATCTCCCAGCACGCTGTTAACAGCTCGAGAAGTACGGCGCACGAAGAGCCATATGGTAGGGGTAAGCATTGCAGAGCGCTTAACTCAGGTGTGTTGCGGGTTGACGCCACACACTTCATGGTCATTTCCCCCCCCCCCCCCCCCAAAATACAAACGTCTATTTTTATACTTTTTTCATTGTGTACAGTATGGAACCTACCCACATGACAAATTTCAAGTGTGTTGCATTTTGGGAAGTATGCTAAACATTTCGAACAGTCACAAACACATATCCACACATTTCCCTTTTATATATAGACTAGCTTTACTACCCGGCTTCGCCCGGGACTTGGATTCTTATCTTGGATTAAAACACGGCCTACGCGGAGTGTTGGGGGGGGGGGGTGCGTGACGTTAGCAGGTACACTGCGTAACGCTGCCGCATGTGGGTGACATCACCGATATGACATCACCGCTCACTTGCGTGCAAAATATATGCATTATTGCGCCCCCCCCCCCCCCAAAATACAAAAGTCTATTTTTATACTTTTTGCATTGTGTCCAGTCTGGAAGCTACCCACATGCCAAATTTCAATTTTGTTGCATGTCGGGAAGTATGCTGAACATTTCGAACAGACACACATTCACAAATTTCCCTTTTATATATAGATATCCATAATTGCGCCCCCCCCCCAAAATATATAAAAGCCTATTTTTATACTTTTTGCATTGTGTACAGTTTGGAAACTACCCACGTGACAAATTTCAAGTTTGTTGTATGTCGGGAAGTATGCTAAACATTTAGAACAGTCACATTCACAAATTTCCTTTTTATATATATATAGATGAATCAGCATTTTGCGACCCCCACTGCCACCGTGTGGAATATTATTACGTGCTAGGGACTCTATGAGATGATAGGACAACAGTCCGTGTCCATAATTGGCAATAAGTAACGGCAAAGCTGTTACAATCAACTTGCAGAATTGTGCGCAGTTGCATATCCAGTACACGACTTCAGCGAGCGCGATGCCGATCACACGCGTGAAATAAAAATCAAGGGACAAGTCCTTACTTAATAACAACTCCTACGATTTTTCATTGCTGGAGGGGTTGCCCCCTCTACCTGAAAATCCTGGCTCCGCCTCTGAGTGTGTGACAGTGTCAAGTTTGTATTTGCAGTAAAGTCAATTAACTCTATTGAGCACGGGGGTTATATAAAAACAATAGTTTTTTTGTTTTCCTCTGGAACTCTTTGTAAGAATGGAGTCAGGAAGTTATCACAGCACACGTGCAGCTGAAGTCGGAACTGTTCATCACAGCAATCAAGGACATCTGTGCCTGGCTTTACACCTCTTAGTTGCGATTGAACATTAATTTATGCATTTGTGCATAACACAAATAGTATTATTTTCAACATCCTTTTCTATGTCAGCTGAATTTAGCTTTCATAAATATTCCTTTTAAAGTCAGACACCCAAAATTGTGTGCTCGGAGTTTTGGGTTAACATTCATTTTGAAGATACGAGGGCTTCCAGGCATGTTTATAACCATTTGCCCTCTCATTGTGTGCCATAACAGCCCGTGTGATGAATTTGGGACACTTTTACAACTATATCATGAATCTATGAATACGTATTGGTGTGTAAGTCACGTGTGACTGTGTATATATGCATTCCGCTGTGCCTCGATACTGACGTGTACAAGGTGTGGATTTTCTTTTTTTTCTGTCTGCAGCTGCCGCTTCCTCTGCAGATTTGGTCTGATGGAGCAAAGGCACTCAGCGCAGCTCGGTGCAAAAAGGCGGCAATGCGACTGGTGTGCATACAGCACGAATAATCCTGGAAATTTGACACGGCACCAGAGAACTCACACAGGAGAGAAACCCTTCAAGTGCAGTGTGTGTGGGAAGGCGTTTGCACAGTCATCTACTCTTGTAGAACACCAGAGAACCCACACGGGAGAGAAACCCTTCAAGTGCGGTGTGTGTGAGAAGGATTTTGCACAGTCATCAAATTTTCATGTACACCAGAGAACACACACGGGAGAGAAACCCTTCAAGTGCGGTGTGTGTGAGAAGGATTTTGCACAGTCATCAAATCTTCATGTACACCAGAGAACACATACGGGAGAGAAACCATTCAAGTGCAGTGTGTGTGGGAAGGCGTTTGTACAGTCACCACATCTTCAAAAACACCAGAGAACTCACAAGCATCAGAAGATCCACCAGGAGTGGAGTCTGAAATCAGCTTGTGAAAGTCAAAGTGCTGCAATGAGCCCATCCCTCATGAAACAAGAACCGGAAGAAAATCCGAGCTCGAACACTTTTAAAGGTATCGAGGTGAAATATGAGGAGGTGAAGGTGAAATGTGAAGAAGTGATGGTGAAGAGTGAAGAAGTGATGGTGAAGATTGAAGAAGTGATGGTGAAGAGTGAAGAAGTGATGGTGAAGATTGAAGAAGTGAAGGTAAAATGTGAAGATGAAGATTCAATTCCAAAATCGGACCTTCACATCGATGGAGGCAACGTGAAGCAGGAGGAGAATTCTGACTGAGGCAGAGCGAGGCAACTCCCAGCAGTTTGTGGAAGTGGAGGTGTGGGTGGACTTCCTCCGAGACAATACAAAGTCAAATGGAGACCCGGTAGATGTGTAAGCTTGAGACGATGTCGCTCCAATAGATGCACCTTTGTCACCGGCCTTTAATGACAAGAATGTGAAGTTGAACACTCGGTTCCTAGGTTCAACCTGCAGGGTAAGAGCGGCCAGTCTTTGTGGGCCTGTGTGTTGGGTAGATTTCTAACTAGGAGCGAGAGCCAATAAGCTCCCAAGCATTCACTGTTATAAATTGCATTTATATGGTGCTTACTTAATCGCCTCGGCAACTCGGAGTTTTGTATCGTATCTCGTTTCAAACACTCGAAGAGCACCCCCAAGTAGCAGCTGCCCCTGTGTGGCACAAGGTGGTGGCCCTGCACCGGCCTGCATGTAGACAAGAGCCCGTCAGTAGAGGGCGATGGTTGATGTGGCACCTTGGTTGTGAAGTTTATAGGTAATGTTTCTAATTTGCTCAATTTTGACCCAGACACCAGCATTCGTTTTGAATGGCGCAATAGTATTAGTTAAAATGATTGTCAATAATTTAGAATGATTACTTGTCTGATGGTGTGCGCACATGTAACATTTTGTCTATAAGGGTCAAACATTGAATAAGTGATGTTAGGACAAAGTTTGTGTTTTGCAAGTAACCTGTACAGATCACTCGGGTGAGACTCATTGTTTTTGTGATACAGGTCAAAGGGTACTTTTGTGTTTTCAGGAAGCGTCTGCCTCTGGAGCAACTCATTGTCTTTTAAATAGTGAGCACGCTCGGATCATTAATCAGTTACAAGGCATACCAATTAAAAGTTACACGAAAAGGAGGAACATTCTCTACAACACGAATTATAATTTTGTATTATGTGTTGACATACATTTTGTCGAATTAGGACGAGAAATGGTCCTTGCTGATTGTAAAGTGACGAAAAAAATTGCACACGAGCGACGCATCCACGCAAGCTCCCGATGCTCCGTTTTGAAGTTTGAAAATGAAACAACTTTGAATTGCATTTTGTTTTGAATTACATAAATGTACTTCATTAAAAGCTTATTCATTGAAAACGATATTTCGTGTGAATTTTCTCTCGTCGTGAAGTAGATCGCCTTGCTGGGAGTTCAGTTTGATGCGGACTTTCACCTGTTTGGGATCACGGGATCGAGATGAGGCGACACAGAGCAGGCCGTGCGATAAGACCGCCGTCTGCAGATAGATTCCAACGCGATCGAACGTCTGTCCCTGCCCCTCCGTCGTTCATGCAGGGGGCACGTAGGTTTGCAGCGCCCCCTGCATGAAAGCGACGGAACGTGCAGCGTTCGTCACGAAGTTGTGCGTAAGCGCCATAACAAGGCGCTGTAAGCTGACCTGCCACCACGGGCACTGGTCAACAGGGAGCAGGCGAGAGAGAGTGAGGTGCGTAGGGGTCGACCAAAGGTTAAACCCCCGGCCCCCCACCGTGACCGGAGACTAACACCCCTGACCCCCCACTCGTCCCTAAGGCCCATTAAGATCTTTCAGAAGGTTCTGGGACGGGGGGGGGGGGGGGTCAGGAGGGAAGGGGTGATCCCGACCTGGGGATAAAAGGCCGGCCCTCTGGACGGACCGGGCAGTGTTCACCAACTCAAGCCTGAGGACATCCGAAGACCTGAAGACTGGAACAGCACCCGGGGACCCTCAACTGAGGCTCTTGTTAGAGCCGGGTTGTAGCGGACCCGAGGTGAGCTCAGACACTCTGGGACCCTCCCCCTGCTCTAGCCAGAGCCGGGTTGTAGCGGACCAGAGGTGAGCTCCAGTACCCTGGCTGGGACGGGTCGTCCAGTCTTCCCTTAACGCCGGGCTAAGGGACCCGTGGGTGGCAGAGCCCGGAGTGTGCAGGCTGCGATAGAAACGAGGCTGTCACTCCCGTAGGCTATCGGGTGGAAGGGGTCGTACCCCTTCGTGTTTCAGTCGTGTGTAGAGCCGAGTTCGAAAGAGTTATCTTAAACAACTACGCTGGTTTGGTCGTCTGCGTGCGTATCTGGACGTTAATTTATTTACGGACCCGCCCAAACAGCTAGCTCTGATTCGTCGATAAAAATTAATAAAACAGCCGGCAAAAAGCCACAGCTCACTTTCATTCGACAAATATAAATAAATAAACCTGCCGCACAACAGCGTCTCTTCGGTCAACAATTGCACCTACTTTCACGCAACACCATATTCACAGTGATGGTCGCAACGCAAAATCTACTGTAGGTACAGTGTTGCTGTTGCACCCGCCGAACACTGCGTTCTGGTGGCGATATCTCCCCAACGAAGAACGTCCGCGGCTGCAACCAAGAACCCTCCACTAATCAGATAGCCACATACATTTTCAATTCCAGAACTTTCAATAAAATCTGTTCATTATTGGTGGGGTTCGCTTCGACGGCCCATGCAGTGGACAAAACTGACTACTCTTTCGTACGCAGCTCCATCAATATTGCGCCCATTCCCTTGAAACCACTGTGCTTAATCTTTCATTGGGCCGAAACAAGTGTGTGCAAAGTGGCCCTGCACAGTTCCCCGCCCTACATATCAAACCAGCGCTCGAGAAATTATGTCGGTGTTGCCTTCAATCTCATTGGACTAATTCATTATCCCTTACATTTAATTGCCTCAAAGTGGGCTGCTTGCTTTGTGGCGGCAGCACGCGTCAGTCAGTCAGTCGTCTATTTCCAAACAAGCAGAAGCACACAGAAGGTAAGCGCTGTGTGATAGCATAGGTCTGCCAAGGTCTGCGCCGCAGTGCTGCAGTGCACTGTGGGCGCAGACCCTGCGCTGTGTGAGTGTGGTGTGTATGCAAGTGTGCGAATGGTAGTTACGCTAATATTACGTATATTTATGTAAAAAATGGGTGCTGCGTGCTGCGATTAGTGGAGTCCCCAAACAACTTTACCTGACGAGTAGGCAGGGGTCGCTATACAGTGAGTCTTAGCGGACTGAGCTGGCAGCTTCACCTGCCGGGACCACGGCCAGTTGCGTAGCGCCCCCTACAGTTTCGCCCATGGGTCAATACCCCCATGGGGCAACCCAGCTGACTGTTTGATGGGTACAATGGGTACTTTTCGGTTTATCCGGCTTATTACCATTATTATGTATTGACGTTGATCACGTCTCCGTGGACGGCTTGCTGTCTACTTCGGTTGTGTAATTCAGATGTTGTGCATGCTGCTGCTGGTAAGGGCATGTGTTGCGTAATATGCAGCATGTGTCCGCGTATCATTTTTGCCACGGATGCAGTTGGCGTTGCTGTACATTTATCATGTTTTGGAGTGTCAATCCCATGCACTTTGAAATGTAATAAACTGTCTAAAAAGGTTGCAGCCCGGACCCCACCGCTGTTACTCTCTGGCCGTTGCACAAGCCATATCGGAATTTGCGACATGCTAAAACAATGAGTCCAGTGTAAAACCACCCGGGTAACTCCCAGGATCAAAATGGGCATTGGAAAGTGATCGCTTTATTGAGATGATTATGGTACTACCACAGGGTATTGTGAACGGTTCAGTAGGAGGAGAGGTCTGGATTTATAAGTATCACAGTACCGGTAAGAAGCGCCGGGTGGGGGATGCCCTCCACTGGGGTACAAATTCTGTCATTATTAGTATACGATCATGCAATGTTTCTATCTGCAAGCTGTCATAACTCAAACGATCCCCGTTATTGTTCGATTGAGAAATGGAGTGACCCACACCTCTGATACCATATGTGAGGAACCCAAAAATCTGATGCATGCGTAAAACACCCACAATGGGAATACGTAAACGTCAAAACACCAACAAAATACATTTTAATATAAGAAAAAAATAGGTGGCCCCATAACGGATCTGTCTGTGTGTGTACATACAGACGGAGGATGCAGGGGCTAACCTGTGTGCGATCGGAACGGTGCATTTTCTGACCAATGTCACTGTGGATGGCGCACACGCTGACGCACACCGGAGCTGTGTCTTTGCGATGCAAGGGCATGGTGGATGGTGGAGCGCATATGAATGGTGCGTTACGAATAAAATTAAACAAAACAAACCGCTGGAAGCAGCCATGCGAGCAGGATACCTTGAGAGCGATCGCGAATGGGTTGCGTGTCTGGAAGAAGCCTCGCTCTTTCAGATGCCGTACCAGCTTCTTCAACTCTTCGCTACCATTCTGCTGTATTCCATGCCAGCAGATACCAAGGCTCTCTGGGATAAATTCTACGACGAATTGGCTCGCGATTACGAGTACCAGTACCGCCAGCTGACCAACAAAGAAGATATGCTAAATCTTCTTGGTTCTTTCGCTAAAGTCACGTACAAGAGAAGTTATACAATAAAAAAAATTAAACATAATAAAATAATTCTCACGACGTTTCGGCCACAACGCAAGCCGCCGTCCTCAGGTGAAAACCAGGTCTGTCGAGGCGACAGCGTCTGAATGAAACAGCACACGTGCTTGGAGCATATAAATAAGCTGGGTTGGAAGGGGGGGAAAGGGCGCCTTGACAAAAGAATTTGCATATCAAGAGCAAGTTAGCATATTTATGGAAAATGCAGGTATGTGCTACTTATGCCCGTGCATTATGCAGGATTAGCAGCATCAAAGGGAGGGGATATGGGATATGCAGGTATGTGATTAGTACTACTTATACCCGTGCATTATGCTGGATTAGCAGCATCAAAGAAAATAAAAGAAATGGTAAAGTTCAAGACCCTTCACAGCCTCCACGAGTTCCTCACGGCAGGTGGGATGGCTCTGTCGGACTTTGACGACCTCCCGCAGCTTTCCGAGTACCCACACTTGGTCTTGGACTCGCTGCTTGAGAACAACCATATCCGCCGCGAATTGGACACGAAGGACTTCCCATTTCGACTTCGGCGCAAACAGTTCCCCATTGTCCCAGCCTTCGCCCTGACAGCTCACTCTGATTCGATGAAAATTAAACAGCCGGAAGAGAGCGAAAGCTCACTTTGATTCGATAAAAATAAATAAATAAAACAGCCGCCTGTCAGCAAAAGCATAGGTCTGGCAAGGTCTGCGCCGCAGTGGTGCAGTGCACTGTGGGCGCAGACCCTGCGCTGTGTGAGTGTGGTGTGTATGCAAGTGTGCGAATGGTAGTTACGGTAATATTACGTTTATTTATGTAAAAAATGGGTGCTGCGTGCTGCGATTAGTGGAGTCTCCAAACAACTTTACCTTACGAGTAGGCAGGGCTCGCTATACGCTGAGTCTTCGGGGACTGAGCTGCCAGCTTCACCTGCCGGGACCACGGCCAGTTGCGTAGCGCCCCCTACAGTTTCGGGAGTTCCGCCCATGGCTCAATACCCCCATGGGGCAACCGAGCTCACTGTTTGATGGGTACAATGGTTACGTTTCGCTTCATCCGGCTTATTACCATTTAGATATATTGACGTTGATCACGTCTCCATGGACGGCATAACACCGACAAATCACATTTTCGAAGTAAAAAAACAGGTGGCCCCATAGCGGATCTGTTTGTGTACATACAGGCGGAGGATGCAGGGGCCAACCTGTGTGCGACCGGAACGGTGCCATTGCTGACCAATGTCACTGTGGCTGGCGCACACGCTCACGCACACCGGAGCTGTGTCTTTGCAATGCAAGGGCATGGTGGATGGTGGAGCGCATATGGATGGTGCGTTACGAATTAAATCAAAAATAACAAACCGCTGCATCTGTAAGTGTGCCAGTGTGTGCTTATGGTGGATAGTGGTGCGTGCGGAAGTGAGGGTCATCTTTGGGTAAAAAAACACTCTGAACGCGCAAGAACATAGCTGGCGGTCGCTTAGGGACTTGGTAGCGAGCAGGGTAGAGGCACTGCGTGTATTATATCTGTCGTCACAACGTTTGTGCGTCAGTCGGGGGGACTTTATCTGCCAGTACCCGTGCGCAACAGTACAGCGAGATATATATTCTACAGTGCTTCAGATGTCACGGACTGAGAGGCAACGCGCTTTACATAGGCTTTCTGTCTAACGCGTCACGTTTGTGTACGCAGACTTCCAGATATCTGACCACAGCCACCACCATTACTACAAGCACTGGTCGTGGAACACGGAGAGGGTGCCTAAGCTGCTCAACTATTTCATACTCCATCTCCCCACAAGGTCCACGAAATTCTCAGTTTTTTTTTAAATGAACGTATGTTTTTCAAATCATATGAAATGCAATTATGTTATAATATGTCCATAATCAACGATTTTTGGGTTTAGATCGCGTTGTTTATAAATGTGTCGTAACCCTCCACCACCCGACACGGCCAATCAGTAAAAATGTGTCACGTTGACAAAAGACAAATAGTTCACTGCTTTAGCCCACCGGTGTGTTGAAGCCACAACATTTACAATTTGAGTACGACGTTTCGCTGGTAATTGCATCCAGCATCATCGGGCAATTCGCCAGAATGGTGAATTGCCCGATGATGCTGGATGATGCTGGATGCAATTACCAGCGAAACGTCGTACTCAAATTGTAAATGTTGTGGCTTCAACACACCGGTGGGCTAAAGCAGTGAAATATTTGTCTTTTGTCAAAAACTGTAAAACTAAAATGGCTAAAATTACACACAAAAATACTCGATACGGATTAATAGGTATAACCACATGACATAATATTTTTTCAGTCACCCGGAGCTCTCTGTTTGACCCTCGAGCCACTCCATTACATCCAGCCATCTCTCGGGATCCAACTGCATGGGATCGAAGTTGGAAACTTCTTCAGGACTCATTGCAGCACCTTGAATTTCAGCTTTTGATTTCAGTTTCCTATCATTGTGGACCTTCTGATGCTTGTTCATGGTTGATGACCGTACAAATGCCTTCCCACACACAGAGCACGGGAATGGCTTCTCACCAGTGTGTGTTCTCTGATGGTTTTGAAGAGTTGACGAGTGTGCAAATGCCTTCCCACACACAGGGCACAGGAATGGCTTCTCGCCCGTGTGTGTTCTCTGATGGTCTTGAAGAGTTGACGAGTGTGCAAATGCCTTCCCACACACAGGGCACAGGAATGGCTTCTCGCCCGTGTGTGTTCTCTGGTGACTCTGAAGATGTGATGAGTGTGCAAATGTCTTCCCACACAGAGGGCACAGGAATGGCTTCTCGCCCGTGTGTGTTCTCTTCTGAGTTTGAAGAGTTGATGACTGTGCAAATGCTTTCCCACACACAGGGCACAGGAATGGCTTCTCGCCCTTGTGTGTTCTCTGGTGTCTCTGAAGAAGTGATGGTCGTGAAAAGGACTTCCCGCACACAGAGCAATTGAATGGCTTCTTGCCTCCGTGTACGTGGGGCTGTGGAGAGCGTCTCTGCTCCATGTGAGCGTAGTAACAGCAGCGGTGTTATCGAGTCAAAAGTACGCAATCGGCCTCGATTTAAAGTGTTTAGCGTTGAGTTTTGGATTTTGTTAACTGCTAAAACAAGAACGACACTCGCGTCTAACTGAGACGCAAAAAATTCTCGCTAATTTGACGACGAACACGTTTAAGAGTTTATCCACGAAAATAGACACTTACTTGGAGATTCACGGTATATCGGTGTCTGAAACCCGTCTGAAGATGTCGCCACGAACTCTCCGGACGCAAAGTCGCCTAACTGTCGACACAGCAATTGTGCTCGCCAGGCTGCGTTGTCTCGCGGTTGAAGGGCGATCAGCAGAGCGACGAGTCGAGCGTCCAACCTCATCAATTTCCCTCTCGAAATGGCATTGAGCTCTGCTTCTGAGCCGCCTTATAACTCACCCCCTAGGATCCAATCCTTTGTTTTTCAGGATATTTGCATTCGATTGTTAATTTTGGAAGGCACAATCCGCATGTCTATTAACATACCGAAGGGTAATGTGCCCATTGTGCTTCATGCATGAATATGTAAGTGCATCTCAGTGTGTAATTGTGCGCTTATTTTGAATAAATGAAAAAACATTGTTCTCGATTTAAAGTGAATGCAGAGAAATTAGCACATAACTTTAGAAAAGGAAGAGAGCGGCCTTCTCGACGAGGGAGTGAAACCCAATGAGTAATATTCTTTTACAGCGTTACAATGGATAGGTTGTAGTTCATAGGTTATAATATTATGTTTCACTATGAGTTGATCAAATGCGACGATCAAGGGCATCAATCGGGTGAGTTTGATCAGAGGCTTTAATCAAAGGCGTCATCCCTTCACGGCACACTACCTCCCTGCGTATATCACAGCAACAGAAGCAACTACAGCAGCAACAACAGCAGCGACAACAACAGCAGCAACATGACATTTCGAGGGCGACGCAGCTACTTACGATTCTGCTGCCCAGCTGTTTGTAGTCGGGACCTGCTCTCGCAGGACCCCACACGTCTTTGGAAATGATTGCGATGATCATGTCTGAGCTGAGAATTAAGTCACTCAAGATTACTTTTTTTAACCATAACTTTAGGTAGGTTAGTGTCCTCGGGTCTCTGTGAATACTACTCTTGAATGAAATCATACTCCCGACATTATACTAATTTTGGTTGATCGAGTAGAACAAGGCACGTGCCATGTCCAGACGAATTCTTATCAACAACAGTGTCCTTAACACTTGATTAAACGTGCACCTCTTAACCCCTCCCTCGCATTTACGACTAACGATTGCATTTGCACATAACATACATTCAAGCCCATTAAAATGCTAATACGACCATATTGTTATTCTAAAATTTGAATGCGATTCTTGCCCTGTATCTCCACAGTTCACATATCCGACCTCCGGTTCGATTGAACAGATAATTTACATACATATGTGTAGATTGCGATTTAATATTTCTAATGAGATTTTAATACCGTACCTCCGTTTATGGTGCTATAAATTATAAAACCAGTTGATAATTTGTGTTGTCGTTTAATGTTTAGTGTTATTGTCTATATTCTTAGGTTGTTTCGGTAAAGTCACGTAGGTAAAACATCAAAATTAATAAAAATAATAAAATAAAATAAAAGTCACGACGTTTCGGAGGCAACACAAGTCTCCGTCATCAGGTGGGACCGTCACAGCCAGATTAGCTGCATCAAGTGAGGCAATGATTCAAGATGCAATCCCTTAAAAGCAAGTTGAGGGGGGAGGAGAGGGGGGCTCATCAGAATGTGATAGCCAATGAATGGAACGTCGAGCACATCCTTTTGGCCCCTCCCCCTCCCGATGCGTTGTGCCTGGCGCCCCGTGCTGTCTTTGAGCCCCGCCCCCCTCCCTCCCGATACGTTCCATTCATTGGCTACCACATTCTGATGAGCCCCCCTCTCCTCCCCCCTCAACTTGCTTTTAAGGGATTGCATCTTGAATCATTGCCTCACTTGATGCAGCTAATCTGGCTGTGACGGTCCCACCTGATGACGGAGACTTGTGTTGCCTCCGAAACGTCGTGACTTTTATTTTATTTTATTATATTTATTAATTTTGATGTTTTACCTACGTGACTTTACAGAAAAACCTAAGAATATGAATCCTTGAGTCCCGAAAGCTTCAAATTTAAAATTATTGTCTATAGTTTTATCAATTTACATGTTTTTAAAGTACAGGTGATTCCCGGTATACTTCGGTATTCTGGACCTGAATGTTGCGAAACGATTCATAATGGGGACCTTTCTCCACCGGAGCGCACGGGCTAATATTGGGTTTGTGCGATTATTTTACATATCCATACTGAATATTGCTATTTGATGCCATTGAGATGGAACATTTATCCAATAGTGGACAGCTTGATCCTAATGTAATGCGGGCGAAAGCGACCTTCCGGATGTGACGTCACGAGGAGGCGGAGCCAGGTGACGTGGGTGAAAGGTAGGGGGTCCTTAAGCGGGTAAACCGGAAGGAGAAGGCAGTCGGGGTGTGAATGGAAAGGTGTGGGGCCACGCGGGCGTACGAGCCGAGGGGGCACCGTCAGAAGCGGGAGCCAACCCTGGGAACAGTAGGGAGCTACTGGGAGGTGTAAAGCTGCAGATAGAGATAGGCAGTAAGGCTGTGTGTGAGGAGCAGCGGGGTGGCTGCCAGGAGTCGCAGGAGCGACGAGAAGGCGAGACAGCACGAGGCCGTCAGAGCTGCAGCAGGAACAGCCAAGGGAGCTGTGTGAGAGTACAGCAGCGGAGCTGCTGTGGGGCTGCAAGAGCGACAAGAACAGCAGCGGGGCTGCTGATGTGGACTGGAGTGACATCGGAACCAGCACAGAGAGAATAAGAGAGACAGCCGTGTGGGGACGCAGTACGGACCGAATAAAGGACACTGAGCCAGATATCGTGGTCAAGTCTTTTATTACACTGGTGTCAGAAGTGAAACGGCATGTCTAAGCAAGTAAGGAAGAAAATTCCCCCGGCGCCAGCATCGGCTTCTTCGTCCGACGACGACGAATTCCCTCCGACCACGGATTTTGCTGGGGTGGTGGAGGAGAGCCCTGCTGAGGCGAGCACGGGGACGGGCGTGGAAGATGTCGGCGCGATGGCGGGTCCGTCAACAACATCGGACGCTGAGCAAAGATGGCAACAGGTGGCAGAACAACTGGAGACACTCAAGGACGTCCTGGCGCATCTGTGTCACCTCGTTACGCCAAGGACGACGATGGAACGAGAAGGTGCTCCACGGGCCGCCACGTTGCCTGCCCTGCCGCCGCCATTGGCCACGCGGCAAGAAGACGCCATCTTGCGCGCTCCGCGGCGCCAAACCGCCATCTTGGCCACGCCGCGGGCCGACGCCATTTTGAATTTACCTCCACAACAACCATCATTGGAAGACGGCGTGAAGAGGAGTCGGAGTCGCCACCTTACTACGGTTAAGGAATTCTCTATCGGGGGCGATTGGAGCGCTTTCGCCTGCCGATTTTTGGCGGCGGTTCGTTCAGCAAGATGGACCGATGCGGAGGCCTTGGAAGTGTTGCCGACTCTACTGGACGACGAATCTGTGCGATTTTTCCGTTCCATAACGGCCGATAAGAAGAAGACGTTATGTGGAGTTTTTGAGGAAATGGCCGACGCCTATGAGCCACCTGACGACGCGCATCGGCGATTCGCTCAACGACAACGAGCACCCGAAGAATCGCCCGTGGCGTTCAGGGGTGCGGTGTTGGAGCTGGCCATGGCAGCATATCCTGACACGCCACAGGATCTGCTCGAGCCCCTCATATTGGGAAAAATGCTGGAGCTGTCTCGGGATCTGGGGATCCCCATGCCTGTGTGTGGGCATGAGAAGCTCACGTCCCGGGCGGCAGCAAAGTGTCTGGACGCGCAGTTTAATCTCCGTCGCTGGAAGCAAGTGGCGGCATGGACGGGTGGGCCCGTCAAGGAAGGAGGCGCGATGGGGTGGGACCCCACAAGGGCGATCTATGTGCCGGATGAGCGGGGTCCACAGGAGCTGACGGCTGCCTCCTCTCCATGGCCGGGACGCGGAAGGCCGGGGCCGCGCGCTACGCCGTCGGGACGGGGCCGCCGGGACGCAGGACCTGCGCTTCGGCGCAACGAGGCCGATTGCTTCCGCTGCGGCCGTAGGGGCCATTACGCCAAAGATTGCTGGGCCCGCTTCCCGGGTCCGCCGCAGCAGGAGCCCACAACACCGGACAAGCCGACCAAGGAACCTCCGAAACAGGCATGTCGGCACGCACCAGACACTCGGCAAGGCTTTACACCTCACCCACCACCTGTGTTGCGCGATCCTATTGTTGTTGTTAAAGAAAGGCCATCGACGGGGCCTTGTCATTCAGTTACGCAGTGGCGCAAATTGGCACGGAGAGTTGTCGCGGCCGCTACGGGTTCGTCCACTGTACCGGGGTCCATACAAGGTGTGGACGTGCGCATTTTGGTCGACTCGGGAGCGTCTGCCACTATTATATCGGATGTCATTTTCCATCTGTTGGGCATTCCGCCGGGGGCTGTACGTCCGGTTTATGGGTCTTGCGTCGCTGCAAACGGGGGTAGTATGGGGATTGTGGGCCAGGTGGATGCTAAGATATCTATAGGGGATGTGTCGGCTTCGGGCGTTGTGTTAATATCGAGATCTTTGGCGGTTCCTTGCTTACTAGGCACGGATTTTTTGGCTAAGATGCCCATTTTGATTAAAATCAATGAGAATTGTATTGAATTGCCGGGGGGCCGTCGAATCTCGTTTCTGCCGTCGCCCTGGGGGCGACCTGCTTCGGCCGTACAGGTGCAGGCGCTGTCCGTCGCATCTGTGGACATCCCACCTGGTTCACAGATGCTTATACCCTTGCGGTATCGGAAGCCCCTGCCCAATCGGCTAGGAGCATTAGGGGTCTTGTTGTCACCATCCGCCACGATAACAACGGGATTGGCGTTGGTTGGGGCACAGACCATCGTCCGGCCGGATCAATTACCGGTTTTACAGGTGCTTAATGCGGGGGTGGAAAACATCCGTGTTCCGGCCGGTACGGTTGTGGCACATGCCACTACGGCGTTTGCGACGCACAATTGTCCGCATCGCCGAGGAGTGGTCGCTGGTGTTTCCGAGCCAAGGAGTTTGGATAATCGTTGGATCGCTACCTTATGTGACGAAAATTCTTCCCTGTCCGTGGGGCAACGTGATGCGCTGCGTAAATTGTTGCTGACGTATTCGGATGTATTCAGCTCCGACGATTTGGATTTGGGACGCACATCGTTGCTTTCCCATCACATTGAGACGGGCGACGCTGCCCCTATTCGGTTAAATTCGCATCGGATGAGTCCAGCGGAGCGAGAACACGTTCGGGGGGCGGTGGAAGACATGTTGGCTGCGGACATTATATCGCCATCTAACAGCCCATGGGGCGCTCCTGTGGTCTTGGTTAAGAAAAAGGATGGCAACTTGAGATTTTGTGTCGATTTCCGGAAATTGAATAAGATATCGGTGGCAGATGCGTACCCCCTGCCGCGTATGGACGACTCCCTTGACGCATTGTCGGGGGCTAAGTTCTTTTCCACACTGGACCTCTCTTCGGGATTTTGGCAGCTTCCCCTTGACGAGTCCTCACGGGAGAAAACCGCATTCCGTACGCCGCAGGGGTTATTTCAATTCAACTGCCTCCCGATGGGATTGAATGCGGCCCCTGCTACGTTTCAAAGATTGATGGAGCTCGTTTTGACGGGGTTGCAGTGGGAGACGTGTCTTATATATTTGGACGATATTATTGTGTTCAGCCGCACATTTGAGGAACATTTAACGTGGCTGGAGACAGTGTTCACGAGGATGCGCTCTGCCAATTTGAAATTCAAACCAAAGAAATGCCACCTACTGCAACGGTCCGTGCGTTATTTGGGGCACATTGTGAGTGCCGAGGGGGTGTCCACGGATCCGGAAAAGACGGCGTGTGTCCGGGATTGGCCGACTCCGGCCTCTTTGGGGGATGTTCGACGGTTTTTGGGATTTGCCTCGTATTACCAAAGATTTGTGCCGGGGTTTGCGACGATTGCGAGGCCCTTGCATCTCCTTACGGGTAAAGGACGGAAATTTGTTTGGGGAGAGCCGGAAGAGGCGGCCTTTCGGAGTCTGCGCGATCTATTGGCTACGGCCCCGACATTGGATTATCCCGATTTTGATCGCCCTTTCATTCTCGATACGGACGCGAGTGACACAGGTATTGGGGCGGTATTATCACAGTCTAAAGGGGGCGTAGAGCGCGTCGTGGCGTATGGTAGCCGAGTCTTGTCGCCTGCGGAAACACGCTACTGTGTCACTCGTAGAGAACTTTTGGCGGTTGTTTTTTTCCTACGGCAATTTCGACCGTACCTTTACGGTCGTTCTTTTATTGTGCGTACGGATCATGCGGCCTTGCAATATGCACTTAAAATGGACCAGCCATCGGGACAGTGGGCACGTTGGTTGGACACGCTGCAGGAGTTTTCCTTCCAAATTCAACATCGGAAGGGAGTGCGCCATGCGAACGCTGACGCACTTTCCAGATTACCAGGGCGCGCCCCTTGTAAATGTGCGTCGGGGACGCATAGGTGTTCGCCGATTCTCAACCCCCCTCAGCCGCTCACGTTGGCCGTCGGGAAGTCGGATACTCCGATGGAACCGGGACCGACTGATGGGGTTTTGAATCTGCCGCGGTCTGTCTGGATTCGGGAACAGATGATGGACGAGTCGTTGTTGTCCATGCGGAAGCGGTCTATGAGGGACAAGGGGAGTCCGAGTTCGGCTGTGGGGCCGCGAACCGCTCTCTGAGATGGTCTGCTTATGTGGCAAGAAAGGTTCCAGGAAAGCTGGCGTGTGGTGGTACCAACGTCCTTGCGATTTGAGTTGATTAGAACTCTCCATTGTGACACACTATTGCATTTAGGGGTGCAGAAGACCTTGTTGACGTTACAACGTCATTATTTTTGGCACGGCATGGCGACAGATGTCGTAGGGCACGTGCGCGCGTGCCCTGAATGCGCCCGGCGTAAGCCGCCTAAACATCCTTACGTGCCGCCTCTCCAGTCGATTCAGGTGTCTCGAGTCAATGAATTGGTGGCACTGGACATATTGGGACCCTTCCCACCATCGGCGAGGGGAAATAAATATTTGCTGGTAGGGGTCGAGTATCTCTCCCGTTGGCCGATGGCCTGGCCGTTGCCCGATCAGTCGGCCGCGGCCATCACCGACGCCTTTTTGTTTGGGTACATTATGGACAAGGGGGCGCCGGAGAGACTCCTCACGGACCAGGGCCGAAATTTCTCTTCTAAATTATTGGCTGAAGTGTGCGCAGGCCTTGGGACTAAGAAGATACGGACATCTCCATACCATCCGCAGACGGATGGTATGGTTGAGCGGCTGAACAGGACATTGTCTGCCATGCTTTGCCATACTGTGAGTGAACAGCAATCGGATTGGGATCTGCACATCCCCGGAGTGCTTTCGGCGTACAGGATGACGCCCCATGCGGCTACAGGGTATTCGCCGTTTTACCTTATGTATGGTCGGGTAAACGTGCCTCCGGTGGATGTGCAATTGGGTACTGGGGTGAAGGGACCTCGTAAACCACTCCCTGAATACATTCAGGACACGGTTCGCCGGGTTACGGAGGCGCGGGAAAACGCCCGCGTGGCTACGGCCAAAGCCCAGGCCCGGAACGAGCGGTATGCTCGGCGGTCTGAGGGGGAGTGCCCCTGGAAGGTGGGAGACCTGGCCTGGCTCCATTGCCCGCAGGTGCGGCCGGGGACCTCTCCTAAATTGCACAAACCTTGGCATGGTCCTGTGCGCCTCATTGAGGTTCCCAATCCACAGTCGGCGCGCGTTCAGTTTGGTTCTCGCCGGTGGTTTGTTCATACGTCGCGGTTGAAACCATATGTTGCTCCCCTACGTGATGCGTCATCTCCCAATGTTGCCTTGCCGGGGTCTGTTGCTGCTGACTCTGACTCTTCCCCGCCTGCGTCCATTGATCTTGCTAGAGCGCCTGTCGTACCTGTTCCAGACAGGCCGACCGTGACACCGCGGGGGAGGAGTGGGCCTGCTCGGAGGGCGCCTGCCAAGGCTGCGGGACCTTCAAGCCCGGCGACCCTTCCGACCCCGCTGCAGGCGCATTCGCCGAATATGACCAAGACTGATTCGTCAGGGACACGAGATGTCGGTGGACTTCCAATCGCAGCAGGGGAATTACCCCCTGTCATTTCTCGTGTTCCATCGCGTCCCCGTTCTACAAGTGGGCCGCCGACCGTCCGGGACGGGCCGGCGACCCGCACTCGTTCCAAATCGCTTACGTTTCGTTGATTGTATGTTGTTATTGTTCTTGTTCTTGCCGTCGTATTTATCGCATGCTTTCGTACGTTCGTCGATGTTACTTGTGTGTTGTTCTTGTTGTTATATTGCATGCTTAGTGTCCTTTAAGGGGGAAGGTCGGTTCACCGCATTACGCTTTGGTGTTGTTCAGCCGAGGTCGGCTGGGTTTTTTCTATGGGGGAGGGTGGTGTAATGCGGGCGAAAGCGACCTTCCGGATGTGACGTCACGAGGAGGCGGAGCCAGGTGACGTGGGTGAAAGGTAGGGGGTCCTTAAGCGGGTAAACCGGAAGGAGAAGGCAGTCGGGGTGTGAATGGAAAGGTGTGGGGCCACGCGGGCGTACGAGCCGAGGGGGCACCGTCAGAAGCGGGAGCCAACCCTGGGAACAGTAGGGAGCTACTGGGAGGTGTAAAGCTGCAGATAGAGATAGGCAGTAAGGCTGTGTGTGAGGAGCAGCGGGGTGGCTGCCAGGAGTCGCAGGAGCGACGAGAAGGCGAGACAGCACGAGGCCGTCAGAGCTGCAGCAGGAACAGCCAAGGGAGCTGTGTGAGAGTACAGCAGCGGAGCTGCTGTGGGGCTGCAAGAGCGACAAGAACAGCAGCGGGGCTGCTGATGTGGACTGGAGTGACATCGGAACCAGCACAGAGAGAATAAGAGAGACAGCCGTGTGGGGACGCAGTACGGACCGAATAAAGGACACTGAGCCAGATATCGTGGTCAAGTCTTTTATTACACTAATACCACCAAAGTGTTATTCAAATAATTTTAATCCCATCCTGATCCTGCACCTTCCGTTTCACATATCCCACAATTGGATCGCACGTCCATATTACATAAATGTCACATGCATACATGTTACATACAGACATGTTACATACTCACGAGCATAGTGTGATTCTTAGAGGAACACGTTGTGAGGCTGAGAATTCGAATGAGATTCGAATATCACACTTCAATGTACGGTGTTCTAATCTGTAACACTAGTTTATGATGTTATTTTATAACGTTTTAATGTATCGCACATAGCTTATATTGTTAGAGTTCACAACATTATAGTTTACTATAACACTAGTTTGTAGTGTTATTTTAAAGCGTTACAATGTATAGCTCATAGGTTAAAGGTTATATTGTTAGAGTTTATAATGTTAGAGTATGCAATGTGAGTTTACAATTTGATAGTTTGTGGACGTGCCCTGTTCTCGTGGGACCCGACACGGATTTGTAAATAATTGCTATGATCATGTCTGAGCTGGGATGAGCGACTAATGTTTACTTTGTTTAATCATAACTGTGTGTAGGTTAGTGCCATCGGGGCTTAGTGAATACTACTCATGAATGAACTCATACTTCTTTCGGATAGAAATTTGAAATTGTGTTGGTAGAACAAGTCGCCTGCCTTTTCTAGACGAATTGTCATCTTCAAGTGCATTCGTAAATAACTGCTAAAATACACAGCATATGGAAGGCTGCCCTGTTGGGGAGATGTAGTTTGGGTAAAGCGCTGTGACCGGGTGATGACACGGATTCTGAAACAATGGAGTTAAACACTCTCTGCTTGGCCCCGTCGACAGCAGTGAAGGCTGTCATATACCGCCCCATTTACGAGTTGGCTGTATGATGTGTATAGTTGAAGGTGCTAGGTGTTGTCTTCTTCTAACAGATACTAACGTGCGTGTGTTGTGTGTTTTTAAGACTTGCCCATTGATGTTGTTCTTTTTATTGCGGCGTTTTTTTGTTGAGTTCTGTCACTTGAGTGTTGCAGTTTGTTTAAGAATTCGTCACGTGAGCGTGGTGTTTTGCTTGTGGGAATTTCGCTTTGTCACAATTTGTGATTGTTATAATAATTGTAACGATTCATAATCTCATGAGTTTATAATGAGTTTGTGCGTGTATTTATATAAATATATTCCGTCGTTTGTTATTCGATGACATCTAGCAGTGAAAATCGTGATTGTAATATGACCATGTTGTAATTGTGATAATTTTTTTCCGATCCTTGCACGTACACTATACATACATATTAGATATTCTTATACGACCACACTATGATTCTAATGCTTCTAATGATATTATAATACCTTAACTCCGTTTATATGGTTATGAATTATAACACTAGTTTATAATAGTTTAATGTTTAGTGTTTTCGTGCATAGTATTACAGTTTACATGTTATAGAGTACAGTTTATCCCCGACATACTTCGGAATTAGGGACTGGTACGTTGATGAAAGATTAACTACGGGGACGTTTTCCCTCAAGGAACACGTGTTAATCAGGTAGACAGCCAAGATGCTGCCGGTTAAGGGCACACTTGTGTGACGGAGATCCTCCACCTGAAACTCGCTTAACATGTTTTTGCTAGGAACATTATAAAATAAAGACCTGACAAACATTTGTTAAAAATACGTTTTTATTCATCTGCAATCATTTTTACGTCAAAACTCTAAGGAAATATTTATGACGTCCAATGTTCACACATTTCCAGTACAATGCAAACTATTTCCGTTCCAAAGCGTTAAAGTATAATTCCCCATGATTTCCTTATTTGTTCACCACATTTGTTCACTGTGTGTCTATGTTGAAGTCAAGGCCATATATCCAATGAACGCGTCATCAATGTACATCCTGAAAGATATATACTTGAAAAAAACAGTTTAAAATGTTGAGAAAAGATGTATCTACAGACGCATTCCAACTTCAGCTCAACAGGAACACTTTACGAGTACAATTCAACCCTCTCACAACCAGTGCTCATCACACCACTTCAGCAAGTAATCCGATAACATTACAAACCACCAGAGTGCACGTCACGAAACTCTCACAAAAACTGTAAAACTTAAATGGTCAAAATTACACACAAAAGTACTCGATACGGCTTAAAAGGTATAACCACATATTTTTCAGTCACCCCGAGCTCTCGGGTTGACTCTCGAGCCACTCCATTACATCCAGCCATCTTTCGGGATCCAACTGCATGGGATCGAAGGTGGAATTATCTTCAGGAATCATTGCAGCACCCTGAATTTCAGCTTTTGATTTCAGTTTCCTATCATTGTGGACCTTCTGATGCCTGTTAAGAGTTGACGACTGTGCAAATGCCTTCCCACACACAGAGCACAGGAATGGCTTCTCGCCCGTGTGTATTCTCTGATGAGTTTGAAGAGTTGATGACTGTGCAAATGTCTTCCCACACACAGGGCACAGGAATGGCTTCTCGCCCGTGTGCGTTTTCTCATGATGTTGAAGAGGTGACGTCTGAAAGCGTCACCACGAACTCTCTCGACGCAAAGTCGCCTAACTGTCGACACAACAATTGTGCTCGCCAGTCTGCGTTGTCTCGCGGTTGAAGGGCGATCAGCAGAGCGATTAGTCGAGCGTCCAACCTCATCAAGTTCCCTCTCGAAATGGCATTGAGCACCGCTTCTGAGCCGCCTCATAACTCCCCCCCTAGGATCCAATCCTTTGTCTTTCAGGATATTTGCATTCGATTGTTAATTTTGGAAGGTACAATCCGCATGTCTATTAACATACCGAAGAGTAATGTGTCCATTGTGCGTCATGCATGAATATGTAAGTGCATCTCAGTGTGTAATTGTGCGCTTATTTTTAATAAATGGAAAAACACGTTCCCCATGCGCTCCATTGTCCTCGATTTAAAGTGAATGCTGCCCCGTGGCGTTGCCAATAACCGCCGAGCTTCGGGAGTGAGCACGTACAGACGCGTAGTGACCACACTTGCAACACAATCACTCTAACATCAGTAACCAAAATCCGATCTGGTACGTGGTCTCCGCTTGGTCTGGTTTGTATCCGTCATCACTCAGGAGACAAACAGCGAGGCATGGTTTGGCCAGCCACCAGCAGCTTTTAAAGTCGCCAAAGGGAATTTAATAGTTGCTTTCAAACAACACTATCACCAATGGTGGTTTACAGGCTAGGCTGTTAAGCGGACAATCAGTCTTTTTGGGCAAGGCGTATGGGAAAATACACACCTCTGTTATCCCATAAACATAATGCACAGCATCGGTAAGGCTGTCTTGTTGGGGAGATGTAGTTTGGGTAAGGTGCTGTCACTGGAGTTAGGCGATGTGACTGGGTTATCACACGGATTCCGAAAAGCAGCTTAGACGATACGATCCACTGCGCTCCATGTCCCCACATAAACGACGACATTCTGAGTTTTTAAATAGTGGAATATATATTTGTAAATACGTGTTTTAAATAATGTTTATTGTATTTATGTTACAATGTGTGATTGTTATACTCTTTATTTGTGTATACTGTATATACTTATATGGCTATTCGATTCCATTGATACGACACATGCATGTAACAGTGGAAAGTGTGATTCTAATACGACGAGTGGGATTCGAATTATTGTAATTCGATTCTAATTCTGCATATCCTACCCCCGGTTGGCATATTAACTTACCATACGTACAACCACAGTGTGATTCTAATGAGCTCAGTGCGATTCTAATGATTAGTATGCGATTATAATCCCATACCTCCAATTATGTGGTTCTGCACTATAACAGTTAATCGTATTTTAAAGCGTAACAATGGATAGTTTGTAGTTCATATGTTATAATATTATATTTCACTATGTTAGAGTTTAACATGTGAGAGTTTACAATGTCAGAGTTGATCAAATGCGACGATCAAGAGCGTCAATCTTGATCGACGCAGAAGCAAATACAGCAGCAGCAACATCACATTTCGAGGGCGACGCAGCTACTTCTGATTCTGCTGCTTCCGCTGCTCAGATATTTGTTGCCAGGCCCTGCTCTTGCGGGACCCCACACGTTTTTGGAAATGATTGAGATGAAGATGTCTGAGCTGATAATTAATTTAATAAAGAGTACTTTGTGTGTAGGTCTGTGTCATCGGGGATCAGCGAACACTGCTTATGAATGAACTCGCACACCTTTATGACCGACATTCTACTAATTTTCGTTGATCGAGACGAACAAGGCACGTGCCATTTTCAGACGAATTGATATTAACAATATTGTCCTTAAATATAATGCTAACACTGGATTAAGGTTAACACTGGATTAAACATGCACATTTTTAACCCTGCCTAGCATTTATGACTAACGATTCGCATTTGCACATAACATATATTCAAGCACAGTAAAATGCGCATACGAACATATTGTTACTAGAATAATTTTAATGCGATTCTAACCCTGCAAACCCCCACAGTTCGCATATCCGTCCCCCGATTCGATTGAACGTATACTTTACATACATATGAGCGATTAAAATGCTTCTAATGACATTCTCATACTGTACCTATTATGCATACATATGCGCAGAGTGTGATTCTAATACGATCACATTGTAATTCTAATACTTAAAATGAGATTATAATACCGTACCTCTATTTTTGGTGTTATAAATAATTAAACTAATTTATAGTATTTTAATGTTTCGTGTTATCGTTTATAGTGTTACAGTTCACGTGTCATAGCGTACAGGATTCCATGTATACTTGATGATTAGGGACCGTAACGTTGTGAATCGATAAATAATGGGGCCCTTTCCCCTCCAGGAACACATGTTAATGGGGAGACAGCCAAGATGCTGCCGGTTAAGGGCAGATGTGTGACGAAGATCCTCCACCTGAAACTCGCTTAAAACACGTTGTTGATATGAATAAATAAACGGACACACATTTGTTAAAAAAACGTTTTTATTCATCTGCAATCATTTTTAAATCAAAACTCGAACCGAATGTATTATGTCCTATGTTCAAACAGTAACAATACAATGCAAACCATATCAGTTCCAGGAATACCAACGCGTTAAAGTATCATTCCCCATTATTTCCTTATTAGTTCACCACATTTGTTCACTGTGCGTCTATGTTGAAGTCAAGGCCATATATCCAACGAACGCGTCATCAATGTACATCCTTAAATCGGTTATCTAAAGTCGATTAATACCAACCAAAAAAAGCTATGTGCTTGAAAAAACCCGTTTAAAATGTTGAGAAAAGATCTAACTGAAGATGCATTCCAACTTTAGCTCAACAGGAAGACTTAAACACTACAATATTGTCCGGAATTGAATCATATCACAACCAGTGCTCATCACGCCACTTCGGCAAGTAATCCGATAACATTACAAACCACCATTGTGCACGTCATTAAACTCTCACAAAAACTGTAAAACTAAAACGGTCAAAATTACACACAAGTTATCGATACGGCTTTAAAGGTATAACCACCTGACGTAATATTTGTTCAGTCATCCCTGACTCTCGGTTTGATCGTCGAGCCACTCCATTACATCCATCCATCTCTCGGGATCCAACTGCATGGGATCGAAGGCGGAAAATTCTTCAGGACTCATTGCAGCACCTTGAACTTCAGCTTTTGATTTCAGTTTCCTATCATTGTGGACCTTCTGATGCGTGTTAAGATTTGACGACTGTGAAAATGCCTTCCCACACACAGAGCACAGGAATGGCTTCTCGCCCGTGTGTGCTCTCTGATGAATCTGAAGATGTGATGACTGTGCAAATGTCTTCCCACACACAGAGCACAGGAATGGCTTCTCGCCCGTGTGTGTTCTCTGGTGACTCTGAAGATGTGATGACCGTGCAAATGTCTTCCCACACACAGGGCACAGGAATGGCTTCTCGCCCGTGTGTGTTTTCTGGTGACTCTGAAGATGTGATGACTTTGCAAATGTCTTCCCACACACAGGGCACAGGAATGGCTTCTCGCCCGTGTGTGTTCTCTGGTGTCTCTTAAGACATGATGGCCATGAAAAGGACTTCCCACACACAGAGCAATTCAATGGCTTCTTGCCTCCGTGTGCGTGGGGCTGTGGAGAGCGTCTCTGCTCCATGTGAGCGTAGTAACAGCAGCGGTGTTATCGAGTCAAATGTACGCTATCGGCCGCAATGATGTTTAGTGTTGAGTTTTGAATTTTGTTAACTGCTAAAACAAGAACGACACTCGCGTCTAATCGAGACGCAAAGAAATACCGCTAATTTGACGACGAACACGTTTAAGAGTTTATCCGCGAAAATAGACACTTACTTGGAGATTCACGGTATATCGATGTCTGGAACCCGTCTGAAGATGTCGCCACGAACTCTCCCGACGCAAAGTCGCCTAACTGTCGACACAGCAATTGTGCTCGCCAGGCTGCGTTGTCTGGCGGTTGAAGGGCGATCAGCAGAGCGACGAGTCGAGCGTCCAACCTCATCAAGTTCCCTCTCGAAATGGCATTGAGCTCTGCTTCTGAGCCGCCTTATAACTCCCCTCCTAGGATCCAATCCTTTGTCTTTCAGGATATTTGCATTCGATTGTTAATTTTGGAAGGTACAATCCGCATGTCTATTAACATACCGAAGGGTAATGTGCCCTTTGTGCTTCATGCATGAATATGTAAGTGCATCTCAGTGTGTAATTATGCGCTTATTTTGAATAAATGGAAAAACACGTTCCCCATGCCCTCCATTGTCCTCGATTTAAAGTGAATGCAGCCCAGTGGCGTTGCCAAAAATCGCCGAGCTTCGGAAGTGAGCACGTACAGACGCGTAGTGACCACACTTGCAACACAATCACTCTAACATCAGTAACCAAAATCCGATCTGGTACGTGGTCTCCGCTTGGTCTGGTTTGTATCCGTCATCACTCAGGAGACAAACAGCGAGGCATGGTTTGGCCAGCCACCACCTCGTTTGCCAAAGCGACTTTAATAGCTGCTCTCAAACAACACTATCACCAATGGTGGTTTACAGGCTATGCTGTTAAGCGGACAATCAGTCGTTTTTTGCAAGGCGTACGGGAAAATACACACCTCTGTTATCCCATAAACATAATACACAGCATCGGTAAGGCTGCCTTGTTGGGGAGATGTAGTTTGGGTAAGGTGCTGTCACTGGAGTTAGGCGATGTGACTGGGTTATCACACGGATTCCCAAAAGCAGCTTAGACGATACGATCCACTGCGCTCCATGTCCCCACATAAACGACGACATTCTGAGTTTTTAAATAGTGGAATATATATTTGTAAATACGTGTTTTAAATAATGTTTATTGTATTTATGTTACAATGTGTGATTGTTATACTCTTTATTTGTGTATACTGTATATACTTATATGGCTATTCGATTCCATTGATACGACACATGCATCCAACAGTGGAAAGTGTGATTCTAATACGACGAGTGGGATTCGAATTATTGTAATTCGATTTTAATCCTGTATATCCTACCCACGGTTGGCATATTAACTTACCATACGTACAACCACAGTGTGATTCTAATTAGCTCAGTGCGATTCTAACGATTAGTATGCGATTATAATCCCATACCTCCAATTATGTGGTTCTGCACTATAACAGTTAATCGTATTTTAAAGCGTAACAATGGATAATTTGTAGTTCATATGTTATAATATTATATTTCACTATGTTAGAGTTTAACATGTGAGAGTTTACAATGTCAGAGTTGATCAAATGCGACGATCAAGAGCGTCAATCTTGATCGACGCAGAAGCAAATACAGCAGCAGCAACATCACATTTCGAGGGCGACGCAGCTACTTCTGATTCTGCTGCTTCTGCTGCTCAGATATTTGTTGCCAGGCCCTGCTCTTGCGGGACCCCACACGTCTTTGGAAATGATTGAGATGAAGATGTCTGAGCTGATAATTAATTTAATAAAGAGTACTTTGTGTGTAGGTCTGTGTCATCGGGGATCAGCGAACACTGCTTATGAATGAACTCGCACACCTTTATGACCGACATTCTACTAATTTTCGTTGATCGAGACGAACAAGGCACGTGCCATTTTCAGACGAATTGATATTAACAATATTGTCCTTAAATATAATGCTAACACTGGATTAACGTTAACACTGGATTAAACATGCACATTTTAAACCCTGCCTAGCATTTATGACTAACGATTCGCATTTGCACATAACATATATTCAAGCACAGTAAAATGCGCATACGAACATATTGTTACTAGAATAATTTTAATGCGATTCTAACCCTGCAAACCCCCACAGTTCGCATATCCGTCCCCCGATTCGATTGAACGTATACTTTACATACATATGAGCGATTAAAATGCATCTAATAACATTCTCATACCGTAACTCCGTTTATGGTGGAATCTATTATAAAAAAAAATAAAGTCGTTTAATGTTTAGTGTTATTGTTCATAGTGTTATCAGTTTACATGATATAGAGTACAGGTGATCCCCCGTATACTTCGGGTTTCGGGACCAGAACGTTGTGAAACGATTAGCCAGCCGCTAATGAAAAGAACACGGGGCGGCGGGAACACGTGCTTCCATGGGCGTTCGTAGACAGGTTGTATTGCCCAAAGGTGACACCGGGTACGTCCACCAAGTTGCTCCGCCCACGGCGGCGACAGGTAGAAGTCATAGAGGTGAAATGGCCGCAGTGTGTACGCATGTAGTTATGTCCGTCCCCACCCAGACAGCTCATCCCCATGTCCTGTACAGCCCAAGTCTGGTGTGTCCAACGCGGTGGGGCACTCGGCAACGGAAACCGTACGCCAAATGAAATGTGTTGTGGCGCCCACAGTTTCTGAGCCCCTGAGGCCCGGGGTGCCTCAAGGATCCGCCACGTGCGAGGAACCGGTGCCTGGAGCCTGGTCATATTCTTCAAAAGAAGCCAGGGACCTGCCTAATCCTTCAAGGCTGTGGTGCGAGCCCTTGACGCCCCGAAATGGACAAGATTCTACCATGGGCGAGGGACGGGCGTCGAGAACCAGGTCAAAATGCGCAAGGTTGCGCTTGAAGGCTCCACGCCCAATATCAATGCTGTATATCATTAATTCTGACCTTACTCCCTCCCTTTGATGCTGCTAATCCTGCATAATGCATGGACATAATGACTTTGAAACCCCCCCCCCCCCGACCACCTCCTACGCATTTCACAAGAAGTGCAAATCAGATATCTGCATTTCCCATAAATATGCTAAATTCCTCTTGATATGCAAATTATTTTGTCAAGACGCTCTTCGCTCCTCCATCCCAGCATAAATAGTCGCTCCAAGCCTGGAGCGTGACATTCAGACTCTGTCTACTTGACGGACCTGTTCTCCACCTGAGGACGGCTGCTTGCGTTGTGGCTGGAAACGTCGTGAGAATTATTTTATTATGTTTTATTTTTATTATTTTATTACTTCCCTTCTACGTGACTTTACCGAAAGAATCAAGAAGATGTATATTGCTATTCGGTTCCATTGAGATGGAACATTCTACCAGCAGTGGGCAGCTTGATTCTAATACGACCATGGGGCGATTTTAATAATTTTGATGCGATTCTAAATCTGGCACCACCCAGGCCGCATTTACGACTCCCGATGTGCATCTACATTTAACATACATTCTAGCTCAGTGTAATTCTAATACGACCATAGTGTTATTCTAATCATTTTAATCCGATGCTAATCCTGCACCCCCCAGTTCGCATATACGACCTCCGGTTCGCATGTTCCCAAGGACATATTACATACATACGAGCACAGTTCGCTTGCACGTACACTACACGTAAATATGCGCAGAGTGTGATTCTATTACGATCACATTGTGATTCTAATACTTCTAATTATATTCTAATTTTGATTTGACGCTTTCTTTCTAAAGAATATAACAATCACACATTTTTACATATAAACAAAACACATGATTTCAAAAACTTATTTTTAAAATACATGTTCATTTTTTCGAAACTGAGAATGTTGAGGTCCATGTGGGGAGATGGAGTGCAGGGGACTGTATCGTCTCCGCTGTGTTTCGGAATCCGTGTGATCACCCAGTCACATCGCCGAACTCCAGTAATAGCGCCTTACCCAAACTACATCTCCGCAACAAGTCAGCCTTCCCGATGCTGTGTATTGTGTTCATGGGATAACAGAGGTGTGTATTATCCAATACGCCTTGCCCAAAACGACTGATTGTCCGCTTAACACCCTAGCCCATAAACCACTATTGGTGACATTGTTGTTTGAGAGCAGCTATTAAAGTCGCTGCGGCAAACGAGGTGGTGGCTGGCCAAACCATACCTCGCTGTTTGTCTCCGGAGTGATGACGGATACAAACCTGACCAAGCGGAGACCATGTACCAGATCGGATTTTGGTTACTGATGTTAGAGTGATTGTTTTGCAAGTGTGGTCACTACGCGTCTGTATGTGCTCACTCCCGAAGCTCGGCTGTTTTTGGCAACGCCACGGGGCTGCATTCACTTTAAATCGAGGACAATGGAGGGCATGGGGAACGTGTTTTTCCATTTATTCAAAATAAGCGCAAAATTACACACTGAGATGCACTTACATATTCATGCATGAAGCACAATGAGCACATTACCCTTCGGTATGTTAATAGACATGCGGATTGTACCTTCCAAAATTAACAATCGAATGCAAATATCCTGAAAGACAAAGGATTGGATCCTAGGTGGGGAGTTATAAGGCGGCTCAGAAGCAGAGCTCAATGCCATTTCGAGAGGGAACTTGATGAGGTTGGACGCTCGACTCGTCGCTCTGCTAATCGCCCTTCAACCGCGAGACAACGCAGCCTGGCGAGCACAATTGCTGTGTCGACAGTTAGGCGACTTTGCGTCGGGAGAGTTCGTGGCGACATCTTCAGACGGGTTACAGACATCGATATACCGTGAATCTCCAAGTAAGTGTCTATTTTCGCGGATGAACTCTTAAACGTTTTCGTAGTTAAATTAGCGGGATTTTTTTTCCTCTCGGTTAGACGCGAGTATCGTTCTTGTTTTAGCAGTTAACAAAATCCAAAACTCAACGCTAAACACTTTAAATCGAGGCCGATTGCGTACTTTTAACTCGATAACACCGCTGCTGTTACTACGCTCACATGGAGCAGAGAGGCTCTCCACAGCCCCACGTACACGGAGGCAAGAAGCCATTCAATTGCTCTGTGTGTGAGAAGTCCTTTTCACGGTCATCACATCTTAAGAGACACCAGAGAACACACACGGGCGAGAAGCCGTTCCTGTGCCCTGTGTGTGGGAAGACATTTGCACACTCGTCACATCTTCAGAGACACCAGAGAACACACACGGGCGAGAAGCCGTTCCTGTGCTCTGTGTGTGGGAAGGCATTTGCACAGTCATCACATCTTCAGAGTCATCAGAGAACACACACTGGCGAGAAGCCATTCCTGTGCTCTGTGTGTGGGGAGGCCTTTACACGGGCATCAACTCTTCAAACTCATCAGAGAACACACACGGGCGAGAAGCCGTTCCTGTGTTCTGTGTGTGGGAAGGCATTTTCACTTTCAGCAAACTGCCAACGCCATCAGAAAACATATACGGGCGAGAAGTCATTCCTGTGCCCTGTGTGTGGTAAGACATTTGCACACTCGTCAACTCTTCAGAACCATCAGAGAACACACACGGGCGAGACGCCATTCCTGTGCCCTGTGTGTGGGAAGGCATTTGCACGGTCATCAACCATGAACAGGCATCAGAAGGTTCACAATGATAGGAAACTGAAATCAAAAGTTGAAATTCAAGGTGCTGCAATGAGTCCTGAAGAAGTTTTCACCTTCGATCCCATGCAGTTGGATCCCGAGAGATGGCTGGATGTAATGGAGTGGCTCGAGAGTCAACCAGAGAGCTCGGGGTGACTGAAAACATATTATGTCATGTGGTTATACCTTTTAATCGGTATAGAGTACTTTTTGGTTATAATTTTGACCATTTTAGTTCTACAGTTTTTGGGAGAGTTTCGTGACGTGCTCAGTGGTGGTTTGTAATGTTATCGGATTACTTGCCGAAGTGGTGTGAAGAGCACTGGTTGTGAGAGGGTTCAATTGTAGTCGTTAAGTGTTCCTGTTGAGCTAAAGTTGGAATGCGTCTGTAGGTACATCTTTACTCAACATTTTTGCTTTTTTTGATTGGTATTAATCGGCTTTAGATAGCAGGTTTTCAGGATGTACATTGATGACGCGTTCGTTGAATATATGGCCTTGACTTCAACATAGACGCACAGTGAACAAATGTGGTGAACTAATAAGGAAATCATGGGGAATGATACTTTAACGCTTTGGTATTCCTGGAACAGAAATGGTTTGCATGGTACTGGAAATGTGTGAACATAGGACATAATAAATATTCCCTTCGAGTTTTGACGTAAAAATGATTGCAGATGAATAAAAATGTATTTTTAACAAATGTTTGTCCGTTCTTTATTTTATAATGTTCCTAGAAAAAACATGTTAAGATAATTTCAGGTGGAGGATCTCCGTCACACAAGTGTGCCCTTAACCGGCAGAATCTTGGCTGTCTGCCCGATTAACACGTGTTCCTTGAGAAGTAAAGTCCCCGTAGTTAATCGTTCATCAACGTACCAGTCCCTAATCCCGAAGTATGTCGGGGATAAACTGTACTCATAACATGTAAACTGTAATACTATACACGATAACACTAAACATTAAACGATTATAAACTAGTGTTTAAAATTATAACCATATAAATGGAGGTAAGGTATTATAATATCATTAGAAGCATTAGAATCACAGTGTGATCGTATAAGAATCTCTAATATGTATGTATAGTGTACATGCAAGGATCGGATAAAATGTATTACAATTGCAACATGGTCATAATACAATCACAATTTTCACTGCTAGATGTCATCGAATAACAAAAGACGGAATATATTTATATAAATCCACGCTCAACCCCATTATAAACTCATGAGATTATGAATCGTTACAATTATTACAACAATCACAAATTGTGAAAAAGAGAAATTCCAGCAAGCAAAACACCACGCTCACGTGACGCATTCTTAAACAAACTGCAACACTCAAGGTGACAGAACTCAACAAAAAAACGCCGCAATAAAAAGAACAACATCAATTAACAAATCCTAAAAACAGACAACACACGCACGTTAGTAGCTGTTAGAAGAAGACAACACCTAGCACCTTCAACTATACACATTATACAGCCCCAAAGAGCCAACTCTTAAATGGGGCGGTATATGACAACCTTCGCTGCTGTCGACGGGGCCAAGCAGCGAGTGTTTAACTCCATTGTTTCAGAATCCGTGTCATCACCCGGCCACAGCGCCTTACCCAAACTACATCTCCCGAACAAGGCAGCCTTCCCTATGCTGTGTATTTTAGCAGTATATTTACGGACGCACTTGAAGATAACAATTCGTCTAGAAAAGACAGGCGACTTGTTCTACCAACATGATTTAAATTTATATCCGAAATTAGTATGACTTCATTCATGAGTAGTATTCACTAAGCCCCGATTGCACTAACCTACACACAGTTATGATTAATCAAAGTAAACATTAGTCGCTCATCCCAGCTCAGACATGATCATAGCAATTATTTCGAAATCCGTGTCGGGTCCAACGAGAACAGGGCACACTAAACATTAAACGACAAAAAATATATCAACTGGATTTATAATTTAGTGCACCATAAACGGAGGTACGGTATTTAAATCGCATTAGAAGCATTAAAATCGCTCTCTACTCGTATATATGTAAAGTGTACGTGCAATCGGCCCGCGGGTTGGGTTTGCGAACTGTGGTGGTGCAGGGTTAGAATCGCATTCAAATTCTTAGAATTACAATATGGACGCATTAGCTTTTACTGTGCTTGAATGTATGTTATGTGCAAATGCAAATCGTTAGTTGTAAATGCGAGGAAGGGGTTAAGAGGTGCACGTTTAATCCAGTGTTACATTTATTTTAGCATCATTTTTAAGGACACTGTTGTTGGACATGGCACGTGCCTTGTTCGACTCGATCAACGAAAATTAGTAGAATGTCGGTCATAAAGGTGTGCGAGTTCATTCATAAGCAGTGTTCGCTGATTACCGATGACACAGACCTACACACAAACAAAGTACTCTTTATTAAATTAATTATCAGCGCAGACATCTTCATCTCAATCATTTCCAAAGACGTGTGGGGTCCCGCGAGAGCAGGGCCTGGAAACAAATATCTGAGCAGCGGAAGCAGCAGAATCAGAAGTAGCTGCGTCGCCCTCGAAATGTGATGTTGCTGCTGCTGTATTTGCTTCTGCGCCGATCAAGATTGACGCTCTTGATCGTCGCATTTGATCAACTCTGACATTGTAAACTCTCACATGTTAAACTCTAACATAGTGAAATATAATATTATAACCTATGAACTACAACCTATCCATTGTTACGCTTTAAAATACGATTAACTGTTATAGTGCAGAACCACATATTTGGAGGTATGGGATTATAATCGCATACTAATAATTTTAATCGCACTGAGCTAATTAGAATCACACTGTGGTTGTACGTATTGTATGTTTATATGCCAACCGGGGGTAGGATATGCAGGATTAGAATCGAATTACAATTATTCGAATCCCACTCGTCGTATTAGAATCATACTTTCCACTGTTGGATGAATGTGTCGTATCAATGGAATCGAATAGCCATATAAGTATATACAGTATACACAAATAAAGAGTATAACAATCACACATTGTAACATAAATACAATAAACATTATTTAAAAAACGTATTTACAAATATATATTCCACTTTTTTAAAACTCAGAATGTCGTCGTTCATGTGGGGAGATGGAGCGCAGTGGATCGTATCGTCTAAGCTGCTTTTCGGAATCCGTGTGATAACCCAGTCACATCGCCTAACTCCAGTGACAGCACCTTACCCAAGCTACATCTCCCCAACAAGGCAGCCTTACCGATGCTGTGTATTGTGTTTGTGGGATAACAGAGGTGTGTATTTTCCCATGCGCCTTGCCCAAAACGACTGATTGTCCGCTTAACAGCCTAGCCTGTAGACAACCATTGGTGATAGTGTTGTTTGAGAGCAGCTATTAAAGTCGTTTTGGCAAACGAGGTGGTGGCTGGCCAAACCATGCCTCGCTGTTTGTCTCCGGAGTTATGACGGATACAAACCAGACCAAGCGGAGACCACGTACCAGATCGGATTTTGGTTACTGATGTTAGAGTGATTGTGTTGCAAGTGTGGTCACTACGCGTCTGTACGTGCTCACTTCCGAAGCTCGGCGATTTTTGGCAACGCCACTGGGCTGCATTCACTTTAAATCGAGGACAATGGAGGGCATGGGGAACGTGTTTTTCCATGTATTCAAAATAAGCGCATAATTACACACTGAGATGCACTTACATATTCATGCATGAAGCACAAAGGGCACATTACCCTTCGGTATGTTAATAGACATGCGGATTGTACCTTCCAAAATTAACAATCGAATGCAAATATCCTGAAAGACAAAGGATTGGATCCTAGGGGGGGAGTTATAAGGCGGCTCAGAAGCAGAGCTCAATGCCATTTCGAGAGGGAACTTGATGAGGTTGGACGCTCGACTCGTCGCTCTGCTGATCGCCCTTCAACCGCGAGACAACGCAGCCTGGCGAGCACAATTGCTGTGTCGACAGTTAGGCGACTTTGTGTCGGGAGAGTTCGTGGCGACATCTTCGGACGGGTTCCGTCCGAAGATGTCCAAGTAAGTGTCTATTTTCGCGGATGAACTCTTAAACGTTTTCGTAGTTAAATTAGCGGGATTTTTTTTCCTCTCGGTTAGACGCGAGTGTCGTTCTTGTTTTAGCAGTTAACAAAATCCAAAACTCAACGTTAAACATCCTTGCGGCCGATAGCGTACTTTTAACACCGCTGCTGTTACTACGCTCACATGGAGCAGAGAGGCTCTACACAGCCCCACGCACACGGAGGCAAGAAGCCATTCAATTGCTCTGTGTGTGAGAAGTCCTTTTCACGGTCATCACATCTTAAGAGACACCAGAGAACACACACGGGCGAGAAGCCATTGCTGTGCACTGTGTGTGGGAAGGCATTTGCACACTCGTCAACTCTTCAAACTCATCAAAGAACACACACGGGCGAGAAGCCATTCCTGTGCCCTGTGTGTGGCAAGGCATTTGCACAGTCATCAAATCTTCAGAGTCATCAGAGAACACACACGGGCGAGAAGCCATGCCTATGCTCTGTGTGTGGGGAGGCATTTGCACGGGCATCAACTCTTCAAACTCATCAGAGAACACACACGGGTGAGAAGCCATTCCTGTGCCCTGTGTGTGGGGAGACATTTTCACACTCGTCATCTCTTAACAGGCATCAGAAGGTCCACAATGATAGGAAACTGAAATCAAAAGCTGAAATTCAAGGTGCTGCAATGAGTCCTGAAAAAGTTTCCACCTTCGATCCCATGCAGTTGTATCCCGAGAGATGGCTGGATGTAATGGAGTGGCTCGAGAGTCAACCAGAGAGCTCGGGGTGACTGAAAACATATTATGTCATGTGGTTATACCTATTAAGCCGTATCGAGTACTTTTGTGTGTAATTTTGACCATTTTAGTTTTACAGTTTCGTGACGTGCACAGTGGTAGTTTGTAATGTTATCGGATTTATTGCCGAAGTGGTGTGATGTGCACTGGTTTTGAGAGGGTTGCATTTTAGTCGTTAGGTGTTCCTGTTGAGCTAAAGTTGGAATGCGTCTGTAGGTACATCTTTACTCAACATTTTAAACGTTTTTTTCAGGTATATAGCTTTTTTTGATTGGTATTAATCGACTTTAGTTATCTGATTCCAGGATGTACATTGACGCGTTTGTTGAATATATGGCCTTGACTTCAACATAGAAGCACAGTGAACAAACGTGGTGAACTAATCAGGAAATCATGGGGAATGATACTTTAACGCTTTGGTATTCCTGGAACGGATATGGTTTGCACTGTACTGACATAATAAACATTCGGTTCGAGTTTTGACGTAAAATGATTGCAAGATGAATAAAAACGTATTTTTAACAAATGTTTGTCCCTTATTTATTTTACGATGTTCATAGCAAAAACATGTTAAGAGAATTTCAGGTGGAAGATCTCCGTCACACAAGTGTGCCCTTAACCGGCAGCATCTTGTTACAAATGTTATCGCAGTAAACAATTCGGAACACAGCAGGACACTCAATCTCGAGCATCTGCGAAGCAACGATATGAGAGGGCTAAGACCTGCAAGTTTATTCGAGTGTTGACGTTATTTTAGCTATATAGTTAAGTAGATGTATGTGATAAGAATTCGTCGACATGGCCTGTGTCTTGATCTCCTTAAATCAACCAAAATTATGACAAATTTTGTCATAAATGAGTGTGAGCTAATTCTTCGGTAGTATTCGCTAAACACCGATGGCACTAACCTACACTAAGTTATGTTTAAACAAAGTAAACTTTAGTCGCTAAAATCTCAACTCAGATAGGATCATCTCAATTATTACCATGAACGTGTGGGGTCCCACGAGAGCAGAGCCGGCGTGCAAACAGCCGAGCAGCAGTTGGAGCAGAAGCATAAGTCGCTGCTTTGCCATCGAACGGTTTCGAAGCTGCTGGAGTTGCTTCTGTTACTGTTATATAGGCAGCATGTTGGTGTCCCGTGATGGGATAACGCCTTTGATGACAAACTCTGATGCAATCTACCAGATCGAAGCCATCGAGCGACGCCTTTGATATACTGTTACATTGTAAACTCTCACACTGTGAACTTTAACATTATGAATTCCAACAATATACATTAAACATTAACATATACATTTGAAGAATATGCAAAATACTGTAAACCAGTGTTATGGTAAACTTAAAATTTGTAAACTCTAACAATATAACCTATGAGCAATACATTACAACGCTATGAAATAACATTATTAACTAGTGTTATAGATTAGCAAACCGTACAATGAAGTGTTATATTTGATTCTCAATCGAATTATTAGAATCATTCCGTCGTCCTCTTTGAATCACACGATGCTCGTAAGTATGTAACATGTATGTATGTAACATGTATCTATGTAACATGTATGTAATATGGACGTGCCAACCAATGGTGGGATATGTGAAACATGAAGGTGCAGGATCAGGATGGGATTAACATTATTTGAATAACACTTTGGTGGTATTAGGATCAAGCTGTCCACTGCTGGATGAAGGTTCCATCTCAATGGCATCAAATAGCAATATTCAGTATGAATATGTAAAATAATCGCACAAACCCAATATTAGTCCGTGAAATAATGAATCGTTACAATTGTAATGACTCCGGACTGCAGAGGGTTCTTTTATTTAGCCTTTAACGCGGTTTCAGACCCCAGGCGTCACGATATAGCAACGACGACGACGAGACAGCAACCAGCCAACACAGCCCCAAACCTCGTTCCTCCCCCTCTCTCATTCTCGGCGTGAACCTCCGCCCACACTTGGTCTCGCCTTCCCTTCTCGAACTCTCTCTATCTTGTTGTCACCACTTGTCCCTTAGTTGACGCACTGTCTTTACACCACCTACCTCTATGACCTCTACCTGTCCCCGCCATGGGCGGAGCAACTTGGGGGACATACCCGGTGGCACCTGTGGGCAATACAACCATGCCCTGTCCCCCACCGCCCATGGAAGCACGTGCTCCCGACGGCCCGAGTTCTTTTCATTAGCGGCTTGCGCTCTGGTGGGGAAAGGTCCTCGTTATGAATCGTTTCGCAACGTTCAGGTCCAGAATACCGAAGTATACCGGGAATCACCTGCACTGCTCTTCCTTTCGTCGCATGGATGAAGGTGTTGCTGCTGCTGCAGTTGTTGCTGCAGTTGCTGCTGCAGCTGTTGCTGCTGCTGCAGCTGTTGCTGCTGCAGTTGTTGCTGTAGCTGCTGCTGTTGTTGCTGCTGATGTTCTTGCTACTGATGTTGCTGTTGTTGCTGTTGCTGCTGCTTCTGTTGTTGCTGTTGCTGCTGCTGCAGTTGCTGCTACTGCTGTTGTTGCTGCTTAAAATGCTTCAGTTCCAGTGGTGTTCCGTGATGGGATAACAAACTTTGATCAAATACTTTTATCAAACGAGTCATTACAATTGTAACAATTCATAATTGCAGGGGCTTATGTTGGGTTTGTGCGATTATTTTAAATATATAACTCCCCCCCTAGGATCTAATCCTTTGTCTTTCAGGATATTTGCATTCGATTTTTAATTTTGGAAGATGCAATCCGCATGTCTATTAACATACCGAAGGGTAATGTGCCCATTGTGCTTCATGCATGAATATGTAAGTGCATCTCAGTGTGTAAATGTGCGCTTATTTTGACTAAATCGGATTAGCGCTGGAAAAACACGTTCCCCATGCCCTCCATTGTCCTCGATTTAAAGTGAATGCAGCCCCGTGGCGTTGCCAAAAATCGCCGAGCTTCGGGAGTGAACACGTACAGACGCGTAGTGACCACACTTGCAATACAATCACTCTAACATCAGTAACCAAAATCCGATCTGGTACATGGTCTCCGCTTGGTCTGGAGACAAACAGCGAGGCATGGTTTGGCCAGCCACCACCTCGTTTGCCAAAGCGACTTTAATAGCTGCTCTCAAACAACACTGTCACCAATAGTGGTTTATGGGCGAGGATGTTAAGCGGACAATCAGTCTTTTTGGGCAAGGCCTATAGGAAAATACACACCTCTGTTATCCCATAAACATAATACACAGCATCGGTAAGGCTGCCTTGTTGGGGAGATGTAGTTTGGGTAAGGTGCTGTCACTGGAGTTGGGCGATGTGACTGGGTTATCACGCGGATTCGTTAAAGCAGCTTAGATGATACGATCCACTGCGCTCCACAACGATATTCTCAGTAAAAAAAAATAATAAATAGAAATGTTTAAATACGTTTTTTAAATAATGTGTATTGTATATATGTTATAATGTGTGATTGTTATACTCTTTAAATGTGTGTATATACTGTAAATAGCTATTAAATTCCATTACCACACAGCAGCAACTGCAGCAGCAGCAGAAACTGCAGCAGCAGCAACTGCAGCAGCTGCAGCAGCAGCAACTGCAGCAGCAACAGCAACTGCAGCAGCAACAGCAACTGCAGCAGCAACAGCAACTGCAGCAGCAACTGCAGCAGCAACAGCAACTGCAGCAGCAACTGCAGCAGCAACAGCAACTGCAGCAGCAACAGCAACTGCAGCAGCAGCAACTGCAGCAGCAACAGCAACTGCAGCAGCAGCAACTGCAGCAGCAGCAACTGCAGCAACACAAGTCTGACCTTAACCGGCAACGTCTTGGCTGTCTCCACCATCAACATGTGTTCCTAGATGGGAAAGGTCCCCGTTATAAATAGTTTAGCAACGTTCCGTTCCCTAATTCCGAAGTATACTGGAGATCACTTGTACTCTAAAACATGTAAACTGTAACGCTTTAAAGATAGCATTAAACATTAAACAAATATAATCTTAATTTAGGAGCTTTCGTGACTGCAGGAATTATTCTTTGGTTCTTTTCGGTTAAGTCACGTCTATTTTGAGTTATTATTTTATTTTTAGACGTGACTTAACCGAAAAGAACCAAAGAATAAACAAATATAAATTAGTTTTTTTATATAATTTATAAGACCGTAAACGGAGAGACAGTATTAGAATATCTATACTCTTTGGTTCTTTCGTTAAAGTCACGTAGGTATAAATAAAACAAAATAAATAACGACGTTTCGGACGCAACACAAGCGCCCGAAACGATGTCTGCAGCAGACATCGTGCTGCTCGCAGCAGACATCGCGGATATCGCGATTCTCACCTGAAGACGTGCGCTTGTGTTTCGTCCGAAACGTCGTGATTTATTTTGTTTTATTTCTACCTACGTGACTTTACCGAAAGAACCAACGAGTATTAATTCCTGCAGTGTCGAAAGCTTCAAATCAATATTAGAATATCATTAGAAGTATTATAATCGCAATGTGATCGTAATAGAATCACACTGCCCATATGTATGCATATGTAATAAAAGACTTGACCACGATCTCTGGCTCAGTGTCCTTTATTTGGTCCGTACTGCATTCCCACACGGCTGTCTCTCTTATTCTCTCAGTGCTGGTTCCGATGTCACTCCAGTCACCATCAGCAGCCCCGCTGCTGTTCTTTGTCGCTCTTGCAGCCCCACAGCAGCTCCGCTGCTGTTACTCACTCTCAGCCCCCTTGGCTGTAATCGCTGCTGCTCTTCTCGCTCTTGCTTACTCCGCAGCGCTCTGACAGACTCGTGCTGTCTCCACACCGCTGCCTCTAACACACAGCCTTCCTGGCTGTACTCTTCTCTCTCTTCGTCGCTCCTGCGACTCTCTGCAGCCACACCGCTGCCTCTAACACACAGCCTTCCTGGCTGTACTCTGGGGTCGGCTCCCGCTCGCCGGCGGTGCCCCCCTCCTCTCATTCGCCCTCGTGGCCTCACCCTTTTCCATTCACAACCCGACTGACTTCTCTTTCCGGTTTACCCACTTAAGGACCCCAACCTTTCACCCACGTCACCTGGCTCCGCCTCCTCGTGACGTCACATCCGGAAGGTCGCTTTCGCCCGCATTACACCACCCTCCCCCATAGAAAAAACCCAGCCGACCTCGGCTGAACAATACCAAAGCGTAATGCGGTGAACCGACCTTCCCCCTTAAAGGACACTAAGCATGTAATATAACAACAAGAACAACAACAGAACAAAGCACAACAACGCACATCCGCATGTCGTACACGACAGCCACCCGGCCCCAGGGTAGTGGAGATGATGTAATTCCGGGCCGCTTAAGAAAACCCCAATAATTACCCAAATAACCGCGATGGACGCCCCAGTATTTACATTTTAACAACAATATTATTTACACGTGAAACAACAACAACAAAAACATTTCTGCTCTTACCCACCAGCAGTCCTCCCTTGAGGACCAGCACAGACCTCAGACGTACACAGCATGTACCCACAGTCACTCTCAACAAACCAACAAACCCCTAATCGCACACCCTCGCATGGAGAGAGCCACGCTCCCCAGCGGTAACGTTTAATTCGCCGTAACCCTCACCGTGGTCGTCAACCCACGGCAACATCCATTTACCATACTCTCAGCTAGTGCCATTTCGGGGATGAGCAGCACTCGGCCATGCTCCTCCCTTACTATCCCATCAGCGATGGACACACACCAGCCTTGCCAAAAATAATGACGTTGCAACGTCAACAAAGTCTCCTGCACCCCTAAATGCAATAGTGTGTCACAATGGAGAGTCCTAATCAACTCGAATCGCAAGGACGTTGGTAGCACCACACGCCAGCTTTCCTGGAACCCTTCTCGCCACATAAGCAGACCATCTCGGAGAGCGGTTCGCGGCCCCACAGCCGTACTCGGACTCCCATTGTCCCTCATAGACCGCTTCCGCATGGACAACAACAACTCATCCATCATTTGTTCCCGAATCCAGACAGACCGCGGCAGATTCAAAACCCCGTCAGTCGGTCCCGGTTCCATCGGAGTATCCGACTTCTCGACGGCCAACGTAAGCGGCTGAGGGGGGTTTAGAATCGGCGAACACCTATGCGTCCCCGACGCACATTTACAAGGGGCGCGCCCTGGTAATCTGGAAAGTGCGTCAGCGTTCGCATGGCGCACTCCCTTCCGATGTTGAATTTGGAAGGAAAATGCCTGTAGCGTGTCCAACCAACGTGCCCACTGTCCCGATGGCTGGTCCATTTTAAGTGCATATTGCAAGGCCGCATGATCCGTACGCACAATAAAAGAACGACCGTAAAGGTACGGTCGAAATTGCCGTAGGAAAAACCAACCGCCAAAAGTTCTCTACGAGTGACACAGTAGCGTGTTTCCGCAGGCGACAAGACTCGGCTACCATACGCCACGACGCGCTCTACGCCCCCTTTAGACTGTGATAATACCGCCCCATTACCTGTGTCACTCGCGTCCGTATCAAGAATGAAAGGGCAATCAAAATCGGGATAATCCAATGTCGGAGCCGTAGCCAATAGATCACGCAGACTCCGAAAGGCCGCCTCTTCCGGCTGTCCCCAAACAAATTTCCATCCCTTACCCGTAAGGAGATGCAAGGGCCTCGCAATCGTCGCAAAACCCGGCACAAATCTTCGGTAATACGAGGCAAATCCCAAAAACCGCCGAACATCCCCCACGGTGGCCGGAGTCGGCCAATCCCGGACGCACGCCGTCTTTCCCGGATCCGTGGACACCCCCTCAGCACTCACAATGTGCCCCAGATAACGGACGGACCGTTGCAGTAGGTAGCATTTCTTCGGTTTAAATTTTAAATTCGCAGAGCGCATCCTCGTGAACACTGTCTCCAGCCGTGTTAAATGTTCCTCAAATGTGCGGCTGAAGACAATGATATCGTCCAAATATATAAGACACGTCTGCCACTGCAACCCCGTCAAACGAGCTCCATCAATCTTTGAAATGCGCTTCATAGCCAAGGGAAGATCAATCCCTCGGCAAGGCCAGATATCAACGACCCCCCCCACGGGGTAATGTTCTCTTATAGAGACAATAACGCCCTAACCCAAAACCCGTGAGCCCCCGGCACACCAGGTTCAGTCTGCCACCGCACAACTGAACCATGACTCCCCGAGCCATATGAGCACACGGCCCATTAGTTTAAGACATACCACGGAGGTTTCGCCTCCGGGCTGTCAGGTCAGCCATCAGCCATAGGCCGACGTGACCACCACTCGTGCATCACCCAATCAACAATGGCAGGCATAACAGATGGAATATTTGCCCCACCGAGGTTTTTCCCGCGCGCTCAAAATGGCGGCCCCCTTCGCCCAGCGCGTTCGCGCAATATCTCGCGCGCACTCAAAATGGCGGCCCTTTCCGCAAAGCGCATCGACGCCATACCCCGCGTGTGCGCAAAATGGCGGCCCAACGTGCGAACACGTGGCCAGTTTTCTCCATTCGTGCACCCCAGCTTCCCTTTGCTGGGGGTCACAAATTGCTTCCCCCGTCTTATTGTAACAATCCCAACAACGATAGACGCACAGCCCCAGCTTGCTGCGCGCAGCAGTCATATCGGGGAATTTTTAACCAATATTTTACCAACCACATTGGTTACACAACCCAACTCGCAAAGCAACTCGTGGCTGCATGCGACCAACCGAATACGCGACGCAACTTGGCGCCAATTTACGGTCCCATTAGCATTAACCTTTGAGACACCCACAACGGCGTCATCACGCACCCTCAAAGAGCGCTCTCTCTCTCACAAAGCGCCGTTACCCATAATATACACAAAATCGCGTGTACATAACATCCATACGACCAAATAATAGGGTCCCCCTCGAATTTGTTACCAATTTCCAAACAGGTACGCACAATTAATAACATCCCAACCCCAATAGTCAATCAATGCATCGCACCCCATAACCGTACAGAACGGTGTAACAGCACATACAGTCAGCATATCGCGATCACACGCGCACATTTAAGCACAATAGCAAGCCGATCTGCAGGTAACCAACACACCATTAATCCAGTCGTAACATTGCAGCAACAACACAAATATTCTCTCTCTTGCAACAACCACATCGCACATAGCACCTCGCAGCACAATACACCAAAAAAAATATATATATTTTCCAATTAAGCCCATCGCACAAGGTAACCCACGAGATGATACAGCGCAAGATACCCGACGCTCCCGAGTTAATAATTAACTTCGCCATCAATATAACAACTCCACACCGCAGCGCACACACACAATTTAACACTCAGCAAGCACAGCATACTCTCCGTCCATTCTCAACACACGTACACACTTTAATTGACACCGAGCAACAAGCAGATAGCGCGTTCATCGTTATTAAACACACATACCCACAGTCCGAACCGCGTTCCGCACAATCGAGTCATGAGAGAAACACAAAATCGCCCCCACCCGGCCCTCGAAAGATGGGTGAGGTGTGTGTAAAGGCCGGGTGCGTATCGTTACGACCCGCCCGGGGCTGCAGCAAGAAGAGGACGGCAGGGCGGCAACTTGAGTCGTCTCGCAGAACTCGTTCGGCGACTTGACTGCTCCGTTGTCACGCACCCGAGCCAGGACGGGAGAGCTCCTGCCCCAGCAGCTGTAGCGTCGTCGTCCTCTCCTCGCAGCTCCCCCTCGCAAAACAGCAGCTCACAGCAGGCTGCTCTCCCCGCGGCACCTCCAGATGGCAGCGCAAGGCTGCCTCTCCGCCGCGATGTTGAAGATGGCGGCGTCTCCCCGCCGCGGTGAAGACAAGATGGCGGCTTCCCGCCGTTTCTCCCCTGCCACGCCCAAGATGGCGTCTTCGTGCCGCGTGGCAGATGGCGCTGGCAGCGCAGGCAAGGCGTCGGCCTGCAGACCACCATCGGCTCTCCCCACTGGCGTCGTCGGCGTGGTGAGCTCACACGGTTTCGCCAGCACGATTTTCCAGGTCTCCAGCTGCGCCATCTGTCTCAATCGTAAGTCGGGTGATGTAGCAGATGATGGCACAGGAATATTCTTTCTTCCGAGCCGTCTTGACAAGCCGTTTCACTTCTGACACCAGTGTAATAAAGGATTCGACCACGATCTCTGGCTCAGTGTCCTTTATTTGGTCCGTACTGTATTACCCACACGGCTGTCTCCTCTTTGCTCAGTCCCCACAGTGCCGACTCCGATGTCTCTCTCTTCTCCACCAGCAGCCCCTCTGTTGGCCTCTGTCGCTCCTGTAGCCCCACAGCAGCTCCGCTGCTGTTACTCACTCTCAGCCCCCTTGGCTGTAATCGCTGCTGCTCACTCCGCAGCGCTGACAGCCTCGTGCTGTCTCTCTCTCTCTTCGTCGCTCCTGCGACTCTCTGCAGCCACACCGCTGCCTCTAACACACAGCCTTCCTGGCTGTACTCTCCTCTCTCTTCGTCGCTCCTGCGACTCTCTGCAGCCACACCGCTGCCTCTAACACACAGCCTTCCTGGCTGTACTCTGGGGTCGGCTCCCGCTCGCCGGCGGTGCCCCCTTCCTCTCGTTCGCCCTCATGGCCTCACCCTTTTCCATTCACAACCCGACTCCCTTCTCTTTCCGGTTTACCCACTTAAGGACCCCAACCTTTCACCCACGTCACCTGGCTCCGCCTCCTTGTGACGTCACATCCGGAAGGTCGCTTTCGCCCGCATTACATATGTAGAGTGTACGTTCAAGGATCGGATCAATATAATTACAATTACACTACGGTCGTTATAGAATCACGATTTTCACTGTTGGATGAATGTTCCAACTCAATAGACAGTTTTCTATTTTGATAAATGCACAATCATATTTCGAACCAGGCTTATCAATCGTTACAATTATTATAACAATCACAAATTGTAACAAAGCGAAATTCTCACGAAGCAAAACATCACCATCACATGACGTAATTCTCAAACAAACTGTAGCACTCAAGTGACAGATCTCAAGAAAAAAAGCCTTAATAAAAATAACAACAATGGACAAATCCTAAAACTAGACAGCACACGCACGTTAGTAGCTGTTAGAAGAAAAACTATACACATTGTACATTCCCAAAAAAAAGACTCGTAAATGGTTTTCGATTAATGAAGACCTTAATTAAGACCTTCTTGGCAAATACTATCGCTTTCGCTCGTAATTTGCCTCCTAATTATTGGCCTCAGTTTTCGAAAACTAACTAAATAGATGTGATATCCTCAATTATTCCAAGCTGCACAATTCACGGTTCCAGACTGCTTTGAACAGCCAAATGAATGACAGTAAACAATTCGGACCACAGCAGGACACTCAATCTCGATCATCTGCGAAGCAACGATATGAGTGGGCTAAGACCTGCAAATTTATTCGAGTGTTGACGTTATTTTAGCAATATAGTTAAGTACACTGTATATGATAAGAATTCGTCGACATGGTAGGTTTCTTGTTCTCCTTAATCAACCAAAATTATGACAAATTATGTCATAAATGAGTGTGAACTAATTCTTCGGTAGTATTCGCTAAACACCGATGGCACTAACCTACACTAAGTTATGTTTAAACAAAGTAAACTTTAGTCGCTCAAATCTCAACTCAGATAGGATCATCGCAATTATTTCCATAGACGTGTGGGGTCACACGAGAGCAGGGCCGGCCACAAACATTCGGGCAGCAGTTTGAGCAGAAGCAGAAGTCGCTGCTTTGCCATCGAACGGTTTCGTAGCTGCTGTAGTTGCTTCTGTTACTGTTATATAGGCAGCATGTTGGTGTCCCGTGATGGGATAACGCCTTTGATGAAAAACTCTGATCCAACAAGTCACCTTCCTTGTCGAGACGCATTCTAAACACAATACTGTACTTAAATGTTGCTAAAATAACGTCTACACCCGATTCAACATGCAGTTCCACCTCGGCCATGAGCAACCCACAGCACGCGCAGAGGGAGGAGACCACGAGGGAGACGGCCTCAACTTGAAGAGAAAGTTGACAAACTCACGGATGCCATCACCCAGCTGCTGCAACGCCTGTCGGATGAGACGCTGCGTCCCGCGGCACCAATCCGTCATCACTCCGGAGACAAACAGCGAGGCATGGTTTGGCCAGCCACCACCTCGTTTGCCAAAACGACTTTAATAGCTGCTCTCAAACAACACTGTCACCAATAGTGGTTTATGGCCTAGGCTGTTAAGCGGACAATCAGTCGTTTTGGGCAAGGCGTATGGGATAATACACACCTCTGTTATCCCATAAACACAATGCACAGCAGCGGTAAGGCTGCCTTGTTGGGGAGATGTAGTTTGGGTAAGGTGCTTTGACTGGAGTTAGGCCATGTGACTGGGTTATCACGCGGATTCCGAAAAGCAGCTTAGACGAAACGATCCACTGCGCTCCATCTCCCCACATGGACAACGACATTCTAAATTTTTCTCGAGGACGCTTTGCACGAAAACCAAATCGTGCATGCAACTCCTGCCGCGGCCGAGCCCAAGGAGGTCAAAGATCGTCGCCGCAATCGCCGCCGAATGAAGCGATTTCGGCTAAATAAGCCAAAGCGAGAGCTTGACTTGGGGAATGCTATCGATGAAGGGCGCATAGCAACCAACGCTGGCATCGACGCAATGGATCAACCAAGTGATATGCAGGATGTCCTCATGGACGTACACGATCATGTCATTTCTCCCGGCGACTTCTACGTGGACCTTGAAGAAGGTAAGCAAGAAGAAGACGACCCTGACTTTGTCATTGCTCGAGCCGCAGCGCGGGAGGATCCACAACTCACACTGGCCCTTCAAGAGTTGCGTCGCCTAAAGCGCAACGAGAAGGATCGCTTGCGACGTGCTGAGCGATCTCCGTTTCAACAAGATGCTGAGCGAGCGCATCGCGCTGCGCTGGAGGCCCAGCGTCGTTCGAGAATGACTGCCGACTGACTACTGCATGAAGGATATCGTCGCAGTAACTCGGAAGCTGAGCGGCGCGGATGGTTGACGGAAGAACATCAGGAGGAATCGCGTCGACGCCATGCTGAGCTAGAAGCTGAACGTCTCGCCAGGATGACGGAAGAACAACAAGAGGAGATGCGACAGCGCCAGTCCCAACGGCAAATGGAGAGGACAGAAAACGAAGTCGAGGAGACGCTGGAACAGCGACGCGTTCAACGGCGAACCAAGCGCTACAAGGCCGCCCTCACCAACCAAGACGAGTTTGAAGTCTCGAGAGTTTCGGGGAAGAATGTCATCGCAGGAAGACACAAACTACCAGAGCCAACTTCCGTTTGCTCGAAGTGTCGAGCATGGAAGTGGCCGGGCGAGTCTTCCATCACATGCTGCATTGACGGCAAGGTCGCTCTTCCGCCACTCCAGCCTGCACCGGCCATTCTACGCAAGTGGTACCAAGATGAAGAGTTTCGGAAGCAGATACGCATGTACAATCAAGTGTTTGCATTTACGTCGCTTGGTGCGTCTTTCAGCAATCGCCGCTTCGACCCAGTAGCAGAAGATGAAAGTGTCCAAGGGCAGAGAGGCGTGTATACATACCGTATCCAAGGAGCGATGGGCCATTTCTTGGGATCTTTGTTACCATATACGGATCAGGCCGGTCAGACAACGAAGCCCAAGTTGCGCAGATTTACGTGTACGATCCAGATGTGGAAGCACGAGTGGCTCGCCGACAGGGGATTTTTAGCGGCCTGAACAGAGTCGCGCTGTTGGACTTGGAGCACATGATGGAGACGTGCAACCCGTTTGTGCGCGAGTTCCTTACGATGGGTCAGCGGATGAGAAGCATGATCGAAGCCGGCGACAACCCCGTCAACGTCGTGTTTCGCCTGCGTGCAAACAACTATGCGGGACCCCGCACGCACAATCTCCCCACCGCCACGGAGGTTGCTGCTGTGTTGGTTGATGACGGCAACGCGGCGAATAACCGAGACTTGCTTCTCTTCCCACGGTCAGGTGGGCTTTTGCGACTGTTCGAAACCCATTCCATCTACGATTCACTTCAATGTCCTCTCTTGCTCCCTCTCGGGGAACTGGGTTGGACGTACACGGATGAGTACACGAACGGCGCTACGTATCGGAACAAGACGCGAATGGCGCTTCGCAAACATGTTGCGTACCGACTCTACCAGAAGGAAAACGACCAGTCGGTTCTCCACCAAGGCGGGCGACTGTTCCAGCAGTGGGTGGTTGACCAACGTGCCAAGTGCGAACAGGAGAGTCTGCGCTGGGTCGCGGCAAACCAGAAGACACTTCGAGCGGATCTTTACAAGGGAGTTCTGGATGCGTACCTGCATGAGGGCGTGGTTGCATTAGGCGAAAACGAAGGCTTAGTGTCGGAATACGATCGTGACACAGGCATGTTAGTGCATCCAGAGCCAAGCCGCCGCCGTCACTTCCTTGATCAAGTCGGACAGCGCGTCGTACTTCCAGCGTCGTTCACGGGTGGTGAGAGTTCCCCATTGTCCCAGCCTTCGCGATGACCATCAACAAGGCGCAAGGGCAAACTGTTCACAACCTGGGATTATATCTACCAACGCCATGTTTCTCGCACGGCCAACTGTACGTGGCACTAACGCGAGTCACGGCAAGATCCAACATCAAGGCGCTTATTGAGGGACCTGACGACGAGGAGGAAGACGGAGTGTACACGAAGAATATCGTGTATCGCCAGATATTTGAATAAGTTGCATTCTATATTTGAATAAGTTGCATTATTGAATACTGTGGATTGAGCGTCTCATAAAAATAATATAACCTCACAAAAATAAACATAAAACAATCACCAAAACATGTATATTGTGTCCAGCCACTTTCAACTCCCCACCAACCAAGCATATACACACCGCCCGCGAAGCGGGCGGCGACTCCTAGTAAGAAAATATTGGAGAATGGTACTTTAACGCTTTGGTATTCCTGGAACGGATATGGTTTGCATTGTACTGTAACTATTTGAACATAGGACATAATAAATATTCGGTTCGAATTTTAACGTCAACATTATTGCAGATGAATAAAAACGTATTTTGAACAAATGTTTGTCCGTTCTTTATTTTAAAATGTTCCTAGTAATAACGTGTTAAGCGAGTTTCAGGTGGAGGGTCTTCGTCACACAAGTGTGCCCTTAACCGGCAGCATCTTGGCTGTCTACCCGATTAACATGTGTTCCTTGAGGGGAAAGGTCCCCGTTGTTAATCGTTTCTCAACCTACCATTCCTTAATCCCGAAGTATGCCGGGGATACACTGTACTCTATAGCATGTAAACTGTAACACTATAAACGAAAACACTAAACATTAAACGATTATAAACTAGTGTTTAAGTTTAGAACCATATAAACGGAGGTAAGGTATTATAATATCAATAGAAGCATTAGAATCGGTGTGGTCGTATTAGAATCACACTCTGCTCATATGTATGTATGGTCTACGTGCAAGGATCGGATAAAACATTTTAAAATTACAACACGGTCGTATTACAATAACGATTTTCACTGCTCGATGAAGGTCTCATCTCAATGTCATCGAATAGCAAAAGAGGGAATATTATTATATTAATACTTAGAAAAACACCACTGTCACATGACAAATTCTCAAACTGCAACATTCAAGTGACAAAACAACAAAAAAAGCCTAAAAAAGAACAACAATGGACAAATCCAAAAAAGCAGTCATCACACGCATGTTAGTATCTGTTAGAAGAAGACAACACCTAGCACCTTCAACTATACACATTGTACAGCCCCAAAGAGCCAACTCGTAAATGTAGCGGTATATGACAGCCTTCGAACTACTTACTTTCGTTCTCGATTAATGAAGACATTTTTGGCAAATACTATCGCTTTCGCTCGTAATTTGCCTCCTAATTATTGGCCTCAGTTTTCGAGAACCAACAAAATGGATGTGATGTCCTCAATTATTCCAAGCTGCACAATCCACGGTTGCAGACTGCTTTGAGCAGCCAAATGTTATCACAGTAAACAATTCGGACCACAGCAGGACACTCAATCTCGAGCTTCTGCGAAGCAACGATATGAGGGTGCTAAGACCTGCAAGTTTATTCGTGTGTTGACGTTATTTTAGCAATATAGTTAAGTACACTGTATATGATAAGAATTCGTAGACAACCAAAATTATACCAAATTACGTCATAAATGAGTGTGAGCTAATTCTTCAGCAGTATTCGCTCAACACAGATGGCACGAACCTACACTGTTATGTTTTAACAAAGTAAACTTTAGTCTCTCAAATCTCAACTCAGATAGGATCATCTCAATTATTTCCATAGACGTGTGGGGTCTCATGTGCCATCGAACGATTTCGTAGCTGCTGTAGTTGCATCTGTTACTGTTATATGCGCAGCATGTTGGTGTCCCGTGATGGGATAACGCCTTTGATGAAAAACTCTGATGCAACCTACCAGATCGAAGCCATCGATCGACGCCTTTTGATATACTGTTACATTGTAAACTCTCACACTGTGAACTTTAAGATTATGAATTCCAACAATATCACTTAAACATTAAAATATACATTTGAAGAATCTACAAATTACTGTAAACTAGTGTTATAGTAAACTCTAACAATATAACCTATGAGCTATACATTATAACGCAATATAATAGCATTATTAACTAGTGTTATAGATTAGAACAACCTACATTGAAGTGTGATATTCGAATCGCATTCAAATTATTCGAATCACTCCGTGGTCCTCTTCGAATCACACTACGGTCGTAAGAATGTAAAATGTATGCATGTAACATCTCTGTATGTAGTAACTATATGTGCATGTATCATGTCTGTATTTAACATTCTGTATGAAGTAAGTATATATGCATGTAACATGTCTGTATGTAGTATGTATGCATGTAATATGTATGTAATATTGATTTGAAGCTTTCGTGACTGCAGGAATCCATACTCTTTGGTTCTTTCGGTAAAGTCACGTAGGTAGAAATAAAACAAAATAAATCACGACGTTTCGAACGCAACACAAGCGCATTCAGGTGAGAATCGCATTGTCCGCGATGTCTACTGCAAGCAGCCCGATGTCTGCTGCAGACATCGTTTTGGGCGCTTGTGTTACGTCCGATACGTCGTGATTTATTGTTTTATTTCTACCTACGTGACTTTGCCGAAAGAACCAAAGAATAGACATATTCTAATACAATATTAGAATATAATTAGAAGTATTAGAATCGCAATGTGATCGTTTTGGAATCACACTGCGCATATTTATGTAGAGTGAACGTGCAAGCGAACGCTGCTCGTATGTATGAAATCACACTCCTGTATGACCCACATTGTACTAATTTTTGTTGACGAATTCTTATCAACAATAGTGTAATTAAATAGTGTGCTAAAGTAAATGTTATAACTGGATTAAACGTGCACCTCTTAACCCCTCCCTCGCATTTACGACTAACAATTAGCATTTGCACATAACATACATTCAAGCACAGTAATTTGCTAATACGACCATATTGTTATTCTAAAATTTGAATGCGATGCTTGCCCTGTACCCCCCACAATTCGCATATCCGACCGCCAGTTCGATTGAACGGACAATTTACATACATGTGTCGAGTGGCATTATAATACTTCTAATGAGATTTAAATACCGTACCTGCGTTTATGGTGCTATAAATTATAAAACCAGTTGATATTTTTTTTGTCGTTTAATGTTATTGTTTATAGTGTTATCAATTTACATGTTTTTTTAGTACAGGTGATTCCCGGTATATTTCGGTATTCTGGACCTGAACGTTGCAAAACGATTCATAACGAGGACCTTTCCCCACCAGAGCGCAATCCGCTAATAAAAAGAACTCGGGGCGGCGGGAACACGTGCTTCCATGGGCAGTGGGGGACAGTGCATGGTTGTATTGCCTACAGGTGCCACCAGGTATGCCCCCCAAGTTGCTCCGCCCATTGCGGGGTCATGTAGAGGTCATAGAGGTGGGTGATGTAAAGACAGTGCGTCAACTAAGGGGCAATTGGTGACAACAGGATAGAGAGAGTTTGAGTAGGGAAGGCGAGACCAAGTGTGGGCGGAGGTTCACGCCGAGAATGAGAGAGGGGGAGGAACGAGGTTTGGGGCTGTGTTGGCTGGTTGATGTCTCGTCGTCGTCGTTGCTATATCGTGACGCCTGGGGTCTGAAACCGCGTCAAAGGCTACATAAAAGAACCCTCTGCAGTCCGGAGTCATTACAATTGTAACGATTCATTATTTCACGGTCTAATATTGGGTTTGTGCGATTATTTTATACATTCATACTGAATATTGCTATTTGATGCCATTGAGATGGAACATTCATCCAGCAGTGGGCAGCTTGATCCTAATACCACCAAAGTGTTATTCAAATAATTTTAATCCCATCCTGATCCTGCACCTTCCGCTTCACATATCCCACCATTTGTTGGCACGTCCATATTACATACATACATGTTACATACTTACGAGCATAGAATTCGAAGAGGACCACGGAATGATTCTAATTATTCGATTGAGATTCAAATATAACACTTCATTGTACGGTTTGCTAATCTATAACACTAGTTAATAATGTTATTTTATAGCGTTAGGTTATATTGTTAGATTTCACAAATTTTGAGTTTACTTTAACACTTGTTTACGGTAATTTGTATATTCTTCAAATGTATATGTTAATGTTTTTAAATTATATTGTTGGAGTTCAAATTGTTAACGTTCACAGTGTGAGAGTTAACAATGTAAGAGTATATCAAAGGCGTCGATCGAGAGCGTTGAATGGTAGGTTTGATCAGAGTTTTTTTTTATATAAGCACCAACATTCTGCGTATATAACAGTAACAGAAGCAACTACGGCAGCTATGAAACCGTTCGATGGCAAAGCAGCGACTTCTGCTTCTGCTCCAACTGCCGCCCGGCTGTTTGTAGCCGGCTCTGCTCTCGTGGGACCCCACACGTTCATGGAAATAATTTAGATGATCCTATCTGAGTTGAGATTTGAGAGACTAAAGTTTACTTAGGTTAGTGCCATCTGTGTTTAGCGAATACTACTGAAGAATTAGCGCACACTCATTTTATGGCATTTGTCATAATTTTGGTTGATTTAAGGAGAACAAGAAACCTACCATTTTGACGAATTCTTATCACATACATGTACTTAACTATATAGCTAAAATAACGTCAACACTCGAATAAACTTGCGGGTCTTAGCCCTCTCATATCGTTGCTTCGCAAATGCTCGAGATTGAGTGTCCTGCTGTGGTCCGAATTGTTTACTGCGATAACATTTGTAACAAGATGCTGCCGGTTAAGGGCACACGTGTGTGACGGAGATCTTCCACCTGAAATTCTGTTAACATGTTTTTGCTATGAACATCGTAAAATAAATAAGGGACAAACATTTGTTAAAAATACGTTTTTATTCATCTTGCAATCATTTTTACGTCAAAACTCGAACCGAATGTTTATTATGTCAGTACAGTGCAAACCATACCCGTTCCAGGAATACCAAAGCGTTAAAGTATCATTCCCCATGATTTCCTGATTAGTTCACCACGTTTGTTCACTGTGCGTCTATGTTGAAGTCAAGGCCATATATTCAACGAACGAGTCAATGTACATCCTGGAATCAGATATCTAAAGTCGATTAATACCAATCAAAAAAAGCTATATACCTGAAAAAAACGTTTAAAATGTTGAGTAAAGATGTACCTACAGACGCATTCCAACTTTAGCTCAACAGGAACACCTAACGACTAAAATTCAACCCTCTCACAACCAGTGCACATCACACCACTTCGTCAAGTAATCCGATAACATTACAAACTACCACTGTGCACGTCACGAAACTGTAAAACTAAAATGGTCAAAATTACACACAAAAGTACTCGATACGGCTTAATAGGTATAACCACATGACATCATATTTTTTCAGTCACCCCGAGCTCTCTGGTTGACTCTCGAGCCACTCCATTACATCCAGCCATCTCTCGGGATCCAACTGCATGGGATCGAAGGTGGAAACTTTTTCAGGACTCATTGCAGCACCTTGAATTTCAGCTTTTGATTTCAGTTTCCTATCATTGTGGACCTTCTGATGCCTGTTAAGAGATGACGAGTGTGAAAATGTCTCCCCACACACAGGGCACAGGAATGGCTTCTCACCCGTGTGTGTTCTCTGATGAGTTTGAAGAGTTGATGCCCGTGCAAATGCCTCCCCACACACAGAGCATAGGCATGGCTTCTCGCCCGTGTGTGTTCTCTGATGACTCTGAAGATGTGATGACTGTGCAAATGCCTTCCCACACACAGGGCACAGGAATGGCTTCTCTCCCGTGTGTGTTCTCTGATGGTCTTGAAGAGTTGACGAGTGTGCAAATGCCTTCCCACACACAGGGCACAGGAATGGCTTCTCACCCGTGTGTGTTCTCTGATGACTCTGAAGATGTGATGACTTTGCAAATGTCTTCCCACACACAGGGCACAGGAATGGCTTCTCGCCCGTGTGTGTTCTCTGATGAGTTTGAAGAGTTGATGCCCGTGCAAATGCCTCCCCACACACAGAGCACAGGAATGGCTTCTCGCCCGTGTGTGTTCTCTGGTGAGTTTGACGAGTTGATGCCCGTGAAAATGCCTCCCCACACACAGAGCACAGGAACGGCTTCTCGCCCGTGTGTGTTCTCTGGTGTCTCTGAAGATGTGATGGCCTTGAAAATGCCTTCCCACACACAGAGCAATTGAATGGCTTCTTGCCTCCGTGTGCGTGGGGCTGTGGAGAGCCTCTCTGCTCCATGTGAGCGTAGTAACAGCAGCGGTGTTATCGAGTCAAAAGTACGCTATCGGCCGCAAGGATGTTTAGCGTTGAGTTTTGGATTTTGTTAACTGCTAAAACAAGAACGACGCTCGTGTCTAAACGAGAGGCAAAACAAATCCCGCTAATTTGACGACGAACACGTTTAAGAATTTATCCGCGAAAATAGACACTTACTTGGAGATTCACGGTAAATCGATGTCTGGAACCCGTCTGAAGATGTGTCGACACAGCAATTGTGCTCGCCAGGCTTCGTTGTCTCGCGGTTGAAGGGCGATCAGCAGAGCGACGAGTCGAACGTCCAACCTCATCAAGTTCCTTCTCGAAATGGCATTGAGCTCTGCTTCTGAGCCGCCTTATAACTCCCCCCCTAGGATCCAATCCTTTGTCTTTCAGGATATTTGCATTCGATTGTCAATTTTGGAAGGTACAATCCGCATGTCTATTAACATACCGAAGAGTAATGTGCCCATTGTGCTTCATGCATGAATATGTAAGTGCATCTCAGTGTGTAATTGTGCGCTTATTTTGAATAAAAACTTTGTCCTCGATTTAACGTGAATGCAGAGAAATTAGCATGTAACTTTAGAAAAGGAAGAGAGCGGCCTTCTCGACGAGGGAGTGAAACCCAATAGGTAATATTCTTTTTAAATCCTTTATATTAAGTTCACTTGCTTGCTTGCGCGCTTGCTTGCGCGCTTACGACCGTGCCAAAATGTTACACTTTTTATGAAAAAAAAATTGTATGTCATTACCAATTGCTTAATGGTGGCAAGCAATCATCTGACCCATAGGTGACAGCCATCTCAAGCCAGAGGACGAGAGGACTCTAGCCGCCACGCATATAAAGGATTTATAGTGAAAAACTTTGTTTTTACGGGTTAATTTTTTAAATCCTTTATATTAAGTTCACTTGCTTGCTTGCTTGCACGCTTACGACCGTGCAAATCTTTCAGTCGATCTTTAACCCACTTCCCGTGATCCAATCGAGCTGACATTTTGCACACAGACTCGTTGTGCGTGACAATTTATTTTCGTTAATTTTTTTTTCCAAAATTGTACACTTTTTAGGAAAAATAAATTAAATTTAATTACCAATTGCTTAATGGTGGCAGGCAATCATCTGACCCATAGGTGACAGCCATCTTAAGCCAGAGGAAGAGAGGACTCTAGCCGCCACGCATATAAAGGATTTATAGTGAAAAACTTTGTTTTTACGGGTTAATTTTACAGCGTTACAATGGATAGGTTGTAGTTCATAGGTTATAATATTATGTTTCACTATGATAGAGCTTAACATGTGATCAAGGGCGTCAATCGGGTGAGTTTGATCAGAGGCTTTAATCAAAAGCGTCATCCCATCACGGAACACCATCTCCCTGCGTATATCACAGCAACAGAATCAACTACAGCAGCAACAACAGCAGCGACAACAACAGCAGCAACATCACATTTCGAGGGCGACGCAGCTACTTCCGATTCTGCTGCCGAGCTGTTAGTAGTCGGGACCTGCTCTCGCAGGACCCCACACGTCTTTGGAAATGATTGCGATGATCATGTCTGAGCTGAGAATTAAGTCACTCAAGATTACTTTGTTAAGGCAGGTTAGTGTCATCGGGGCTCTGTGAATACTACTCATGAATGAAATCACACTCCTGTATGACCGACATTGTACTAATTTTGGTTGATCGAGTAGAACAAGGCACGTGCCATGTCCAGAAGAATTCTTATCAACAACAGTGTCCTTAAATATGATGCTAAAATAAATGTTAACACTGCATTAAACGTGCACCTCTTAACCCCTCCCTCGCATCTACGACTAACGATTTGCATTTGCACATAACATACATTCAAGCCCATTAAAATGCTATTACGACCATATTGTTATTCTAAAATTTGAATGATATTCTTGTCCTGTACCCCTCACAGTTCACATATCCGACCCCCGGTTCGATTGAACAGATAATTTACATACATATCTGTAGAGTGCGATTGTAATACTTCTAATGATATTTAAATACCGAACCTCCGTTAATGGCGCTATAAATTATAAAACCAGTTGATATATTTTTTGTCGTTTAATGTTTAGTGTTATTGTTTATAGTGTTATCAATTTACATGTTTTTAAGTTCGTTATTCTGGACCTGAATGTTGCGAAACGATTCATAACGAGGACCTTTCCCCACCAGAGCGCAATCCGCTAATGAAAAGAACAAGGGCCGTCGGGAACACGTGCTTCCATGGGCAGTGGGGGACAGGGCATGGTTGTATTGCCCGCAGGTGCCACCGGGATAATCCCCCAAGTTGCTCCGCCCATGGCGGGGTCAGGTAGAGGTCATAGAGGTGGGAGATGTAAAGACAGTGCGTCAACTAAGGGACAAGTGGTGACAACAGGATAGAGAGAGTTTGAGAAGGGAAGGCGAGACCAAGTGTGGGCGGAGGTTCACGCCGAGAATGAGAGAGGGGGAGGAACGAGGTTCGGGGCTGTGTTGGCTGGTTGCTGTTTCGTCGTCGTCATTGCTATATCGTGACGCCTGGGTCCTACGCCGCGTTAAATGCTAAATAAAATAACCCTCTGCAGTCTGAGTCCGTAGTCATTACAATTGCAATGATCACGGGCTTATATTGAGTTTGTGCGTTTATTGAAACATATGCAGATATTGTATATTGCTATTGGATGTCATTGAGATGGAACATTCATCTAGCAGTCACAATCCTGATTCTAATATGACCATAGTGATAATTAATTTAATAAAAAGTACTTTTCGATTTAAAGCTTTCGTGACTGCAGGGATTCATCTTCTTGGTTCTTTCGTTAAAGACACGTAGAAGGGAAGTAATAAAATAATAAAAAATAAAACATAATAAAATAATTATTATGTTAAAACATAATAAAATAATTATTATGTTAAAACATAATAAAATAATTATTATGTTTTATTTTTATTATTTTATTACTTCCCTTCTACGTGACTTTACCGAAAGAACCAAGAAGAAAAAAGAGTACTTTGTTTGTGTGTAGGTCTGTGTCATCGGGGATCAGCGAACACTGCTTGTGAATGAACTCGCACACCTTTATGACCGACATTGTACTAATTTGGTTGATCGAGACGAACAAGGCACGTGCCATGTCCAGACGAATTGATATTAACAATATTGTCCTTAAATATAATGCTAACACTGGATTAACGTTAACACTGGATTAAACATGCACATTTTTAACCCTGCCTAGCATTTATGACTAACGATTCGCATTTGCACATAACATATATTCAAGCACAGTAAAATGCGCATACGAACATATTGTTACTAGAATAATTTTAATGCGATTCTAACCCTGCAAACCCCCACAGTTCGCATATCCGTCCCCCGATTCGATTGAACGTATACTTTACATACATATGAGCGATTAAAATGCTTCTAATGACATTCTCATACCGTAACTATTATACATACATATGCGCAGAGTGTGATTCTAATACGATCACGTTGTAATTCTAATACTTGCAATGAGATTATAATACCGTACCTCTGTTTTTGCTGTTATAAATGATTAAACTAGTTTATAGTAGTTTCATGTTTTGTGTTATCGTTTATAGTGTTACAGTTCACGTGTCATAGCGTACAGGATTCCCTGTATACTTGATGATTAGGGACCGTAACGTTGTGAATCGATTTATAATGGGGCCCTTTCCCCTCCAGGAACACATGTTAATGGGGAGACAGCCAAGATGCTGCCGGTTAAGGGCAGATGTGTGACGAAGATCCTCAACCTGAAACTCGCTTAAAACACGTTGTTGATATGAATAAATAAACGGACACACATTTGTTAAAAAAAACGTTTTTATTCATCTGCAATCATTTTTAAGTCAAAACTCGAACCGAATGTATTATGTCCTATGTTCAAACAGTTACAATACAATGCAAACCATATCCGTTCCAGGAATACCATCGCGTTAAAGTATCATTCCCCATTATTTCCTTATTAGTTCACCACATTTGTTCACTGTGCGTCTATGTTGAAGTCAAGGCCATATATCCAACGAACGCGTCATCAATGTACATCCTTAAATCGGTTATCTAAAGTCGAATAATACCAACCAAAAAAAGCTATATGCTTGAAAAAACCCGTTTAAAATGTTGAGAAAAGATCTAACTAAAGATGCATTCCAACTTTAGCTCAACAGGAAGACTTAAACACTACAATATTGTCCGGAATTGAATCATATCACAACCACTGCTCATCACGCCACTTCGGCAAGTAATCCGATAACATTACAAACCACCATTGTGCACGTCATTAAACTCTCACAAAAACTGTAAAACTAACAAATATTACCTGACGTAATATTTGTTCAGTCATCCCTGACTCTCGGTTTGATCGTCGAGCCACTCCATTACATCCAGCCATCTCTCGGGATCCAACTGCATGGGATCGAAGGTGGAAACTTCTTCAGGACTCATTGCAGCACCTTGAATTTCAGCTTTTGATTTCAGTTTCCTATCATTGTGGACCTTCTGATGCCTGTTCATGGTTGATGTCCGTGCAAATGCCTTGCCACACACAGAGCACAGGAACGGCTTCTCGCCCGTGTGTGTTCTCTGGTGTCTCTGAAGATGTGATGACTTTGCAAATGTCTTCCCACACACAGGGCACCGGAATGGCTTCTCGCCCGTGTGTGTTCTCTGATGAGTTTGAAGAGTTGATGAGTCTGCAAATGTCTTCCCACACACAGGGCACCGGAATGGCTTCTCGCCCGTGTGTGTTCTCTGATGAGTTTGAAGAGTTGATGAGTCTGCAAATGTCTTCCCACACACAGGGCACCGGAATGGCTTCTCGCCCGTGTGTGTTCTCTGATGAGTTTGAAGAGTTGATGTCCGTGCAAATGCCTTCCCACACACAGAGCACAGGAACGGCTTCTCGCCCGTGTGTGTTCTCTGGTGTCTCTGAAGATGTGATGACTGTGCAAATGCCTTCCCACACACAGGGCACAGGAATGGCTTCTCGCCCGTGTGTGTTCTCTGATGAGTTTGAAGAGTTGATGAGTCTGCAAATGTCTTCCCACACACAGGGCACCGGAATGGCTTCTCGCCCGTGTGTGTTCTCTGGTGAGTTTGACGAGTTGATGCCCGTGCAAATGCCTTCCCACACACAGAGCACAGGAACGGCTTCTCGCCCGTGTGTGTTCTCTGGTGTCTCTGAAGATGTGATGACTGTGCAAATGCCTTCCCACACACAGGGCACAGGAATGGCTTCTCGCCCGTGTGTGTTCTCTGATGAGTTTGAAGAGTTGATGAGTCTGCAAATGTCTTCCCACACACAGGGCACAGGAATGGCTTCTCGCCCGTGTGTGTTCTCTGGTGAGTTTGACGAGTTGATGCCCGTGCAAATGCCTCCCCACACACAGAGCACAGGAATGGCTTCTCGCCCGTGCGATTCTAACCCTGCAAACCCCCACAGTTCGCATATCCGTCCCCCGATTCGATTGAACGTATACTTTACATACATATGAGCGATTAAAATGCTTCTAATGACATTCTCATACCGTAACTATTATACATACATATGCGCAGAGTGTGATTCTAATACGATCACGTTGTAATTCTAATACTTGCAATGAGATTATAATACCGTACCTCTGTTTTTGCTGTTATAAATGATTAAACTAGTTTATAGTAGTTTCATGTTTTGTGTTATCGTTTATAGTGTTACAGTTCACGTGTCATAGCGTACAGGATTCCCTGTATACTTGATGATTAGGGACCGTAACGTTGTGAATCGATTTATAATGGGGCCCTTTCCCCTCCAGGAACACATGTTAATGGGGAGACAGCCAAGATGCTGCCGGTTAAGGGCAGATGTGTGACGAAGATCCTCAACCTGAAACTCGCTTAAAACACGTTGTTGATATGAATAGATAAACGGACACACATTTGTTAAAAAAAACGTTTTTATTCATCTGCAATCATTTTTAAGTCAAAACTCGAACCGAATGTATTATGTCCTATGTTCAAACAGTTACAATACAATGCAAACCATATCCGTTCCAGGAATACCATCGCGTTAAAGTATCATTCCCCATTATTTCCTTATTAGTTCACCACATTTGTTCACTGTGCGTCTATGTTGAAGTCAAGGCCATATATCCAACGAACGCGTCATCAATGTACATCCTTAAATCGGTTATCTAAAGTCGAATAATACCAACCAAAAAAAGCTATATGCTTGAAAAAACCCGTTTAAAATGTTGAGAAAAGATCTAACTAAAGATGCATTCCAACTTTAGCTCAACAGGAAGACTTAAACACTACAATATTGTCCGGAATTGAATCATATCACAACCACTGCTCATCACGCCACTTCGGCAAGTAATCCGATAACATTACAAACCACCATTGTGCACGTCATTAAACTCTCACAAAAACTGTAAAACTAACAAATATTACCTGACGTAATATTTGTTCAGTCATCCCTGACTCTCGGTTTGATCGTCGAGCCACTCCATTACATCCAGCCATCTCTCGGGATCCAACTGCATGGGATCGAAGGTGGAAACTTCTTCAGGACTCATTGCAGCACCTTGAATTTCAGCTTTTGATTTCAGTTTCCTATCATTGTGGACCTTCTGATGCCTGTTCATGGTTGATGTCCGTGCAAATGCCTTGCCACACACAGAGCACAGGAACGGCTTCTCGCCCGTGTGTGTTCTCTGGTGTCTCTGAAGATGTGATGACTTTGCAAATGTCTTCCCACACACAGGGCACCGGAATGGCTTCTCGCCCGTGTGTGTTCTCTGATGAGTTTGAAGAGTTGATGAGTCTGCAAATGTCTTCCCACACACAGGGCACCGGAATGGCTTCTCGCCCGTGTGTGTTCTCTGATGAGTTTGAAGAGTTGATGAGTCTGCAAATGTCTTCCCACACACAGGGCACCGGAATGGCTTCTCGCCCGTGTGTGTTCTCTGATGAGTTTGAAGAGTTGATGTCCGTGCAAATGCCTTCCCACACACAGAGCACAGGAACGGCTTCTCGCCCGTGTGTGTTCTCTGGTGTCTCTGAAGATGTGATGACTGTGCAAATGCCTTCCCACACACAGGGCACAGGAATGGCTTCTCGCCCGTGTGTGTTCTCTGATGAGTTTGAAGAGTTGATGAGTCTGCAAATGTCTTCCCACACACAGGGCACCGGAATGGCTTCTCGCCCGTGTGTGTTCTCTGGTGAGTTTGACGAGTTGATGCCCGTGCAAATGCCTTCCCACACACAGAGCACAGGAACGGCTTCTCGCCCGTGTGTGTTCTCTGGTGTCTCTGAAGATGTGATGACTGTGCAAATGCCTTCCCACACACAGGGCACAGGAATGGCTTCTCGCCCGTGTGTGTTCTCTGATGAGTTTGAAGAGTTGATGAGTCTGCAAATGTCTTCCCACACACAGGGCACAGGAATGGCTTCTCGCCCGTGTGTGTTCTCTGGTGAGTTTGACGAGTTGATGCCCGTGCAAATGCCTCCCCACACACAGAGCACAGGAATGGCTTCTCGCCCGTGTGTGTTCTCTGGTGACTCTGTAAATGTGATGATTGTGCAAATGTCTTCCCACACACAGGGCACAGGAATGGCTTCTCGCCCGTGTGTGTTCTCTGGTGACTCTGTAAATGTGATGAGTGTGCAAATGTCTTCCCACACACAGAGCAATTGAATGGCTTATTGCCTCCGTGTGCGTGGGGCTGTAGAGAGCGTCTCTGCTCCATGTGAACGTAGTAACAGCAGCGGTGTTATTGAGTCAAAAGTACGCTTTCGGCCGAAAGGATGTTTAGCGTTGAGTTTTGGATGTTGTTAACTGCTAAAACAAGAACGACTCTCGCGTCTAACCGAGACGCAAAAAAATCCCGTAAATTAGACGATGAACACGTTTAATAGTTTATCCGCGTAAATAGACACTTACTTAGAGATTCACGGTATATCGATGTCTGGATCCCGACTGAAGATGTCGCCACGAACTCTCCGGACGCAAAGTCGACTAACTGTCGACACAGCAATTGTGCTCGCCAGGCTGCGTTGTCTCGCGGTTGAAGGGCGATCAGCAGAGCGACGAGTCGAGCGTCCAACCTCATCAAGTTCCCTCTAGAAATTGCATTGAGCTCTGCTTCTGAGCCGCCTTTTAACTCCCCACCTAGGATCCAATCCTTTGTCTTTCAGGGTATTTGCATTCGATTGTTAATTTTGGAAGGTACAATCCGCATGTCTATTAACATACCGAAGAGTAATGTGCCCATTATGCTTCATGCATGAATATGTAAGTGCATCTCAGTGTGTAATTGTGCGCTTATTTTGAATAAATGGAAAAACTTTGTCCTCGATTTAAAGTGAATGCAGAGAAATTAGCATGTAACTTTAGAAAAGGAAGAGAACGGCCTTCTCGACGAGGGAGTGAAACCCAATGGGTAATATTCTTTTACAGCGTTACAATGGATAGGTTGTAGTTCATAGGTTATAATATTATGTTTCACTATGATAGAGCTTAACATGTTAGAGTATACAATATCAGAGTTGATCCAATGCGACGATCAAGGGCGTCAATCGGGTGAGTTTGATCAGAGGCTTTAATCAAAGGCGTCATCCCATCACGGAACACCACATCCCTGCGTTTATTACAGCAACAGAAGCAACTACAGCAGCAACAACAGCAGCGACAACAACAGCAGCAACCTCACATTTCGAGGGCGACGCAGCTACTTCCGATTATGCTGCCCAGCTGTTTGGAGTCAGGACCTGCTCTCGCAGGACCACACACGTCTTTGGAAATTATTGCGATGATCATGTCTGAGCTGAGAATTAAGTAACTCAAGATTACTTTGTTTAACCATAACTTTAGGTAGGTTAGTGTCATCGGGGCTCTGTGAATACTACTCATGAATGAAATCACACTCCTGTATGACCCACATTGTACTAATTTTGGTTGATCGAGTAGAACAAGGCATGTGCCATGTCCAGACGAATTCTTATCAACAACAGTGTCCTTAAATATGATGCTAAAATAAATGTTAACACTGCATTAAACGTGCACCTCTTAACCCCTCCCTCGCATTTACGACTAACGATTTGCATTTGCACGTAACATATATTAAAGTCCATTAAAATGCTAATACGACCATATTGTTATTCTAAAAATTGAATGCGATTCTTGCCCTGTACCCCCCCCCCCCCCACAGTTCACATATCCGACCCCCGGTTCGATTGAACAGATAATTTACATACATATCTGTAGAGTGCGATTGTAATACTTCTAATGATATTTAAATACCGAGGTCATAGAGGTGGGTGATGTAAAGACAGTGCATCAACTAAGGGACAAGTGGTGACAACAAGATAGAGAGAGTTCGAGAAGGGAAGGCGAGACCAAGTGTAGGCGGAGGTTCACGCCGAGAATGAGAGAGGGGGAGGAACGAGGTTTCGGGCTGTGTTGGCTGGTTGCTGTCTCGTCGTCGTCGTTGCTATATCGTGACGCCTGGGGTCTGAAACCGCGTTAAAGGCTAAACAAAATAACCCTCTGCTGTGTGAGTCCGGAGTCATTGCAATTGTAATGATTCATTATTTCACGGGCTAATATTGGGTTTGTGCGATTATTTTACATATTCATACTGAATATTGTTATTTGATTCCATTTAGATGGAACATTCATCCATTAGTGGACAGCTTGATATTAATACCACCAAAGTGTTATTCAAATAATTTTAATCCCATCCTGATCCTGCACCTTCCGTTTCACATATCCCACCCTTGGTTCGCACGTCCATATTACATGCATACATGTTACATGCATACATGTTACATGCATACATGTTACATGCATACATGTTACATGCATACATGTTACATGCATACATACTACATGCATACATACTACATGCATAATTACTACGTACAGACATGTTACATGCACATATACTTACTACAAACAGACATATAAAATGCAATCTTAATTTTGGAGCTTTCGTGACTGCAGGAATTATTCTTTGTTTCTTTCGGTTAAGTCACGTCTAAAGATAAAATAATAAATTAAAATAATAGCGACGTTTCGATTGCAACACAAGCAATCATCATCAGACGTGACTTAACCGAAAGAAACAAAGAATAATTCCTGCAGTCACGAAAGCTCCAAAATTAAGATTGAACCACTTCTACGGGGAAGTTTTAAGCTTATCCTTTTCTCTCTCTGGCTATGTGTTCTCTCTGCCTGTGTCCTCTCTTTGGAATTTTCACACTTACAATTCTAACTTAGCAATCTTTGGGATACGTAATCAACCAGGCTATGCGTTAATTGTGTGTTAACCGACTCTCTGTGTTGTATTACATCACATTTCGATATTTTGCTAGGTTATTTAATTTTCGTGTGCCTTTCTCCTAGTTTTCAGGCTTGCGTGCCCGTGCCGCGTCGTCATCTTGCTTGCAGCAGCGGTGCGTTGCCGTACACTCATTGATGTGCTGGTTTTCTCTGCCCCCTCCCTCTCTCCGTCCCCGCCCCCCCTCTCTATGTTTAAGGGACCGTCACAGGGGCGGCCCCTCTCTTTGTGCCGATGTGTGTCCTCTCTCTGTGTGTCGTTGTGATATCTGTCTGCTTGTATGTCTGTCTATAGTTTTCTAGTTAGTTTTTTGTTGCTATTTCTTTTATGCCTGATGATGATTGCTTGTGTTGCAATCGAAACGTCGCTATTATTTTAATTTATTATTTTATCTTTAGACGTGACTTAACCGAAAGAAACAAAGAATATAAAATGCACATATACTTACTACATACAGACATGTTACATGCATGCATGTTACATACTTACGACCGGAGTGTGATTCGAAGAGGACCACGGAGTGATTCGAATAATTTGAATGCGATTCGAATATCACACTTCAATGTAGGTTGTTCTAATCGAATTACAATTATTCGAATCCCACTATAGTCGTATTAGAATCACACTCTCCACTGTTAGATGAATGTGTGGTAATGGAATTTAATAGCTATTTACAGTATATACACACATTTAAAGAGTATAACAATCACACATTATAACATACATACAATACATACATACAATACATGAATAGAAATATAAACATTTCTATTCATTTTTTAAAACTGAGAATGTGGTTGTCCATGTGGGGACGGAGATCGGTGGAATGTATCGTCTCCGCTGTGTTTCGGAATCCGTGTGATCACCCAGTCACATCGCCTAACTCCAGTCACAGCGCCTTACCGTTCAAAAATAACACTACAAACTAGTGTTATAGTAAACTATAATATTGTGAACTCTAGCAATATAAGCTATGAGCGATACATTATAACGCTATAAAATAACATCATAAACTAGTGTTACAGATTAGAACACCGTACATTGAAGTGTGATATTCGAATCTTGTTCGAATTCTTAGCTTCACACCGTGGTCCTGTCTTTGCCGCTGGCCCCCGAGGTCTCTCCCTGCTGGGCGCCGACTGCAGGGGTCCCGCCCTTCCCCGACCCCTCGCTGGTCTGCGAACAGATGCTGCCGCCGCTGGGCTCATCGCTCGCGGGGTAAGGACTGTCGCCCGACGGTTCACCTCCCTGGTTCGCACCTCCGCGAGTTCGCGAGAGGGGCATGGCTCGTCGCCGGCTTCCGTACGCCTGTAAACACATCGTTGCCTCTCCGCCAATCCAATGCGACGCCTCCCCTCACACAGCCCCGCGCAGCGATCACACGCTCTGAACGGGGGTCAGGGGTCGGAGGGCGAATGACTTTGCTCGCACACGCGCGACCGCCGCGAGCGGGTGATAACGTTCGTTTAAAGGGACCGCGGAACCGGTGTTTACGGTGGGTGTGAGCCCTCACACCGCACAAGTCTCCACGGCGACAGACGGAGCGGGCACCCGTGTTCTCTAACACACGTAAACTGTAACACCTTAAAGATAACATTAAATATGAAACGACTATAAACTAGTTTTTTTTTATATAATTTATAACACCGTAAACGGAGGGACAGAATTAGAATATCTATACTCTTTGGTGCTTTCGGCAAAGTCACATAGGAAGAAATAAATCAAAATGAACATTGTAAAATAAATAAACGGACAAACATTTGTTAAAAATACGTTTTTATTAATCTGCAATAATTTATACGTTAAAACTCCAACCGAATATGTATTATGTTCTATGTTCAAACAGTTACAGTACAATGCAAACCATATCCGTTCCAGGAATACCAAAGTGTTAAAGTATCATTACCCATGATGCTCTAATTAGTTCACCACGTTTGTTCACTGCTCGTCTATGTTGAAGTCAAGGCCATATATCCAACGAACGCGTCATCAATGTACATCCTAAAGTAGATTATTACCATCCAAAAAAAGCTTTATACTTGAAAAAAACCCCGTTTAAAATGTTGAGTAAAGATCTAACTACAGATGCATTCCAACTTTAGCTCAACAGGAAGACTTAAACACTACAATATTGTCCGGAATTGAACCATCTCACAACCACTGCTCATCACACCACTTCACAAAGTAATCCGACAACATCAAAAATCACCACCTGCACGTCAAGAAACTCTCAAACGAACTGTAAAATAAAGGGTCAGAATTACACACAAAAGTACTCAAGACAGCTTAATAGGTATAACCTCATGCAACATTATATTTCATTCACCGCGAGCTCTCGGTTTGATCCTCGAGCCACTCCATGACATCCAGCCATCTTTCGGGATCCAACTTCATGGGATCGAAGGCGGAATTATCTTCAGGAATCATTGCAGCACCTTGAATTTCACCTTTTGATTTCAGCTTCCTATCATCGTGGACCTTCTGATGCCTCTTCCGTTTTGATGACCGTGCAAATGACTTTCCACACACAGTGCACAGGAATGGCTTCTCGCCCGTGTGTGTTCTTTGGTGTCTCTGAAGATGTGATGACTGTGCAAATGTCTTCCCACACACAGGGCACAGGAATGGCTTCTGGCCCGTGTGTATTTTCTGGTGTCTCTGAAGATGTGATGACTTTGCAAATGTCTTCCCACACACAGAGCACAGGAATGGCTTCTCACCCGTGTGTGTTCTCTGATGGTTTTGAAGAGTTGACAAGTGTGCAAATGTCTTCCCACACACAGAACACAGGAATAGCTTCTCGCCCGTGTGTGTTCTCTGTTGACTCTGAAGATGTGATGACTTAGAAAATGTCTTCCCACACACAGGGCACAGGAATGGCTTCTCACGCGTGTGTGTTTTCTTATGATCTTGAAGAGTTGATGACCGTGCAAATGTCTTCCCACACACAGAACACAGGAATAGCTTCTCGCCCGTGTGTGTTCTCTGGTGACTCTGAAGATGTGACGAGTGTGCAAATGTCTTCCCACACACAGAGCACATGAACGTCTTCTCGCCCGTGTGTTCTCTGGTGTCTCTGAAGATGTGATGGCCATGAAAAGGACTTCCCACACACAGAGCAATTGAATGGCTTCTTTCCTCCGTATGCGTGGGGCTGTGGGGAGCGCCTCTGCTCCATGTGAGCGTAGTAACAGTAGCGGTGTAATTGAGTCAAAAGTACGCTATCGGCCGCAAGGATGTGGGAAATGTGAAACATGAAGGTGCAGGATCAGGATGGGATTACAATTATTTGAATAACACTTTGGTGGTATTAGGATTAAGCTGTCCACTGCTGGATGAATGTTCCATCTCAATGGCATCAAATAGCAATATTCAGTATGAATATATAAATAATCGAACAAACCCAATATAAGCCAGTGCAATTATGAATCCTTAAAATTGTAATGACTCCAGACTCAGACTACAGAGGGTTCTTTTATTTAGCCTTTAACGCGGCTTAGGACCCAGGCGTCAAAATATAGCAACGATGACGACGAGACGGCAACCAGCCTCGACCCGAATCCCGGCCAACACAGCCCCGAACCTCGTTTTTCCCCCTCTCTTATTCTCAGCATGAACCTCCGTCCACACTTGGTCCCGCCTTCCCTTCTCGAAATCTCTCAATCCTGTTGTCATCACTTGTCGCTTAGTTGACGCACTGTCTTTACATCACCCACCTCGATGACCTCGACCGGAACCGGCCATGGGCGGACATATCCGATGGCACCTGTGGGCAATACAACAATGCCCTCTCCCTAACCAACCATGGAAGCACGTGCTCCCGCCGGTGTTCTTTTCATTAGCTGCTTGCGCTCTGGTGGGGAAATGTCTTCGTTAGGAATTGTTTTGCAACGTTCAGGTCCAGAATACCGAAGTATACCGGGGATCACCTGTACTTAAAAACACGTAAACTGATAACACTATAAACAATAACACTGAACATTAAACGTCTATAAACTATCAACTGGTTTAATAATTTATACCACCATAAACGGAGGTACGATATTTTAATCTCATTAGAAGTATTAAATCGCACTCTATACATATGTATGTAAATTATCTGTTAAATCGAACCAGGGGTCGGATATGTGAACTGTGGGGGGTACAGGGCAAGAATCGTATTAAATTTCGATTCAAAGCTTTCGTGACTGCAGGGATTTATCTTCTTGGTTCTTTCGGTAAAGTCACGTAGAAGGGAAGTAATAAAATAATAAACATAAAACATAATTAAAATTCAGCCACAACGCAAGCAGCCGTCCTCAGGTGAAGAACAAAACTGGGTTGGAGGGTGGGAGGTTGGAAGAAGAGCGCCTTGACAAAATAATTTGCATATCAAGAGGATTTTGGCATATATATGGTAAATGCGTAGGAGGTGGGCGGGGGGTTTCAAAGTCATATTATGTCCGTGCATTATGCAGGACCAGCAGCATCATGCTACCCCCATCCCCTCCCTTTGATGCTGCTGGTCCTGCATAAAGCACGGGCATAAGTAGTACTAATCACATACCTGCATTTCCCATATCCCCTCCCTTTGATGCTGATAATCCTGCATAATGCACGGGCATAAGTAGTACTAATCACATACCTGCATTTCCCATATCCCCTTCGTTTGATGTTGCTAATCCTGCATAATGCACGGGCATAAGTAGTGCTAATCACATACCTGCATTTACCATGAATATGCTAAATCCCTCTTGATATGCAAATTCCTTTGTCAAGGCGCTCTTCCCTCTCCAACCCAGCTTAAAAATACGCTGCCAAGCCTGGTGGTGTTCATTCAGACGCTGTCTTTCTGACAGACCTGTTCTTCGCCTGAGGTCGGCTGCTTGCGTTGTGGCCGAAACGTCGTGAGAATTATTTTATTATTTTTATTCTTTTATTATTTACATTCTACGTGACTTTACCGAAAGAACCATGAAGATGAATCCCTGCAGTCACGAAAGCTTTAAATAGAAATTTGGTGGAACATGTTTTTTGTCGTTTATTGTGAAATTTCGGTCACAGTTCCTATGATCACTGTTACATTGCTTATGGCTTTATTTTGGTGATTTCAAAAATATTTTTGGTTTAGCCATGTTTGTTGTAGTACGGAGTTAGAATGATGGCTTTAATCTAAGTTGTCTTGTGGTTGTTGTTGTTGTTTGACTGGCATCCCATTGGGATTTTTGCACAGCGTTGGTGTACGGTGCTTTTTTCTGGAATACTTTGCAGTTTTTCCATGGATTTTTCTGTTTGCGCATAGTCACTTTGAGATGTTTTCTAGTTCATGTTTTTTATTTGTTGCGGTTGCACCCGATTCAAGAGCCGAATGGCTCACAGGGCTATACCAAATACATGAAAATGAAATGAAACTGTTAAGGCTATATGGGGGATCTTTCTGTTTGTGTTAGGTGCTCGCTAACAGCACTTGCCCCTACAGTCTGTCCAGGCTATATGGGGGGTCTTTGTCTTAGATGCTCACTAACAGCACTTGCCCCAACATTCTGTGCAGGCTATACGGGGGATCTTTGTGTTTGTGTTAGGTGCTCGCTAACAGCACTTGCCCTGACATTCTGTCCAGTCTACACGGGGGATGTTTGTCTTTGTGTGTTGGGAGCAAGTTTGAGTGGCGTGTAGCCGTGGGAGTTGAACGGGAGCCTGCTGCTACTGACAGTCGTTGACTCCGGTTGGACAGACGCTGATAGACAGACACACACAGACAAGACAGGTGGACAGACACAGACAAGAGGAACACAGAGACAGAGATACAGAGACGACATAAGACACATGCAGAGAGAAACACACAGAGGCGAACAAAGACACAGACGGGCAGAGAGATGTTGAATCGAACTAACTGAACTCGCTCCATTGAAAGAGTTTCCTTGATAATTGCCCATCCCCAGAAGTCGTTCTAGTTTCTATTTATTTCATTGTGTGTGGTGTGAACGTGTAAGCAATGTGGGATATCGATGTACACGGATATGAACAAGATCAGCAGACAACACGTATTTCATCCTCTTTGGTTCTTTCAGTAAAGTCACGTAGGTAAAACAAATAAAATAATAATAAATAAATCACGACGCTTCGATCGCAACACGAGCGATCGTCCTCAGGCGAAAACATCCAGACATTGTCGCGGCAGATGTCACGTGAGCTACGGCACGTGACAAATATGAGGTGAGCCCCCCCCCCCCTCCCGGGGCTCGCCTCGCTCAGCTGAGCATTGTTTCAATGCGGTGGGCTCACGCGAAATTGATTTCTGTAAAACGAAGGTACTTTGAAAACCCACTGGCTATACTCTTTTATATAAGTGTTGTGTCCTTAACTAACCACACGGGGACGTCTGGTTGAGGCAACACGTTAATTATAACTCTTTCGAACTCGGCTCTACACACGACTGAAACACGAAGGGGTACGACCCCTTCCACCCGATAGCCTACGGGAGCGACAGCCTCCCTTCTATCGCAGCCTGCACACTCCGGGCTCTGCCACCCACGGGTCCCTTAGCCCGGCGTTAAGGGAAGACTGGACGACCCGTCCCAGCCAGGGTACTGGAGCTCATTTCTCGTCCGCTACAACCCGGCTCTGGCTAGAGCTGGGGGAGGGTCCCAGAGTGTCTGAGCTCACCTCGGGTCCGCTACAACCCGGCTCTAACAAGAGCCTCGGTTGAGGGTCCCCGGGTGCTGTTCCAGTCTTCAGGTCTTCGGATGTCCTCAGGCTTGAGTTGGTGAACACTGCCCGGTCCGTCCAGAGGGCCGGCCTTTTATCCCCAGGTCGGGATCACCCCTCCCCTCCTGACCCCCCCCCCGTCCCAGAACCTTCTGAAAGATCTTAATGGGCCTTAGGGACGAGTGGGGGGTCAGGGGTATTAGTCTCCGGTCACGGTGGGGGGCCGGGGGTTTAACCTTTGGTCGACCCCTACGCACCTCGCTCTCTCTCGCCTGCTCCCTGTTGACCAGTGCACGTGGTGGCAGGTCAGCTTACAGCGCCTTATTATGGCGCTTACGCACAACTTCGTGACGAACGCTGCACATTCCGTCGCTTTCATGCAGGGGGCGCTGCAAACCTACGTGCCCCCTGCATGAACGACGGAGGGGCAGGGACAGACGTTCGATCGCGTTGGAATCGATCTGCAGACGGCGGTCTTATCGCACGGCCAGCTCTGTGTCGCCTCATCTCGATCCCGCGATCCCAAACAGGTGAAAGTCCGCATCGAACCGAACCCCCAGCAAGGCCATCTACTTCACGACGAGAGAAAATTCACACGAAATATCGTTTTCAATGAATAAGCTTTTAATGAAAAAGTACATTTATCTAATTCAAAACATAATACAATTCAAAGTTGTTTCATTTTCAAACTTCAAAACGGAGCATCGGGAGCTTGCGTGGATGTGTCGCTCGTGTGCAATATTTTTCGTCACTTTACAATCAGCAAGGACAATTTCTCGTCCTAATTCGACAAAATGTATGTCAACACATAATACAAAATTATAATTCGTGTTATAGAGAATGTTCCTCCTTTTCGTGTAACTTTTAATTGGGATGCCTTGTAACTGATTAATGATCCGAGCGTGCTCACTATTTAAAAGACAATGAGTTGCTCCAGAGGCAGACGCTTCTTGAATACACAAAAGTACCCTTTGACCTGTATCACAAGAACAATGAGTCTCACCCGAGTGATCTGTACAGGTTACTTGCAAAACACAAACTTTGTCCTAACATCACTTATTCAATGTTTGACCCTTATAGACAAAATGTTACATGTACACACACCATCAGACAAGTATTCATTCTAAATTATTGACAATCATTTTAACTACTACTATTACGCCATTCAAAACGAATGCTGGTGTCTGGGTCAAAATTGAGCAAATTCCAAACATTACCTACAAACTCCACAACCAAGATGCCACATCAACCATCGCCCTCTACTGACAGGCTCTTGTCTACATGCAGACCGGTGCAGGGCCACCACCTTGTGCCACACAGGGGCAGCTGCTACTTGGGGGTGCTCTTCGAGTGTTTGAAACGAGATACGATACAAAACTCCGAGTTGCCGAGGCGATTAAGTAAGCACCATATAAATGCAATTTATAACAGTGAATGCTTGGGAGCTTATTGGCTCTCGCTCCTGGTTAGAAATCTACCCAACACACAGGTCCACAAAGACTGGCCGCTCTTACCCTGCAGGTTGAACCTAGGAACTGAGTGTTCAACTTCACATTCTTGTCATTAAAGGCCTGTGACAAAGGTGCATCTATTGGAGAACAATCGTCTCAAGCTGACACATCTACCGGGTCTCCATTTGACTTTGTATTGTCTCGGAGGAAGTCCACCCACACCTCCACCTCCACAAACTGCTGGGAGTTGCCTCGCTCTGCCTCACAGTCAGAATTCTCCTCCTGCTTCACGTTGCCTCCATCGATGTGACGGTCCGATTTTGGAGTTGACTCTTCATCTTCACATTTTACCTTCACTTCTTCACTCTTCACCATCACTTCTTCACATTTCACCTTCACCTCCTCATATTTCACCTCGATACCGTTAAAAGTGTCCAAGCTGGGCTTTTCTTCCGGTTCTTGTTTGATGAGGGACGGGCTCATTGCGGCACTTTGATTTTCACAAGCCGATTTCACACTCCACTCCTGGTGGATCTTCTGATGCTTGTGTGTTCTCTGGTGTTTTTGAAGAATTTGTTTAAGTGCAAACGCCATCCCGCACAGAGTGCACCTAAAGGGTTTCTCTACCGTGTGTGTTCTCTGGTGTACTACAAAAGCAGATGGATGTGCAAACGCCTTCCCACACACACTGCACTTGAAGGGTTTCTCTCCCGTATGTGTTCTCTGGTGTTGTACAAGATTAGATGAAACTGAAAACGTCTTCCCACACACACTGCACTTGAAGGGTTTCTCTCCCGTATGTGTTCTCTGGTGTTGTACAAGACTTGATGAAACTGAAAACGTCTTTCCACACACACTGCACTTGAAGGGTTTCTCTCCCGTGTGTGTCCTCTGGTGTATTTGAAGATGTGTTGACTGTGCAAACGCCTTCCCACACACACTGCACTTGAAGGGTTTCTCTCCCGTGTGTGTTCTCTGGTGTGTCACAAGAGTAGATAAATGTGTAAACGCCTTCCCACACACACTGCACTTGACGGGTTTCTCTCCCGTGTGTGTTCTCTGGTGTGCTACAAGAGTAGATGACTGTGAAAATGCCTTCCCACACACACTGCACTTGAAGGGTTTCTCTCCCGTGTGTGTTCTCTGGTGTGTTACAAGAGTAGATAAATGTGTAAACGCCTTCCCACACACACTGCACTTGACGGGTTTCTCTCCCGTGTGTGTTCTCTGGTGTGCTACAAGAGTAGATGACTGTGAAAATGCCTTCCCACACACACTGCACTTGAAGGGTTTCTCTCCTGTGTGAGTTCTCTGGTGCCGTGTAAAATATGCAGTACAATCCGTGCTGTATGCACACCGGTCGCATTGTTGCCTTTTTGCACCGAGCCGTGCCGAGTGTCTTTGCTCCATCAGATCAATTCTGCAGAGGAAGCGACAGCTGCAGACAGAAAAAAAGAATATCCACACCATGTACACATCAGTATCGAGGCATAGAGGAATACATATATACACAGTCACACGTGGCTTACACGTCTATACTTATTCATATATTCATGATATAGTGAAAAAGTGTCCCAAATTAATCACACGGGCTGTTATGGCACACAATGAGAGGGCAAATGGTCATAAACATGCCTGGAAGCCCTCGTATCTTCAAAATGAATGTTAACCCAAAATTCCGAGCACACAATATTGGCTGTCTGGCTTCAAAAGGAATATTTATAAAAGCTAAATTCAGCTGACATAGCAAAGGGTGTTGAAAATAATATTTGTGTTATGCAGAAATGCATAAATTAATGTTCAATTGGAACTTAGAGGTGTGAAGGCAGCCAGGCTCACGATGTCCTTGAATGCTGAGATGAGCAGATCTGACTTCAGCTGCACGTGTGTGCTGTGTTAACTTCTTGACTCCATTCTTACAAAGAGTTCCAGAGGAAAACTAAAATAAACTACTGTTTTGATATAAACTCCACGCTCAATCAAGTTAATTGACTTTACTGCAAATACAAACTTGACACCGTCACACACTCAGAGGCGGAGCCAGGATTTCCAGATAGGGGGGGAAACCCCTCCAGCAATGAAAATAATAGGAGTTGTTAGTAAGGAAGGAGTTGTTAGTAAAGAGTTGTTAGTAAGTAAGGACTTGTCCTATGTTTTTTATTCGACGCGTGAACACCGCCACGTGTCCAGAGTGAACACCGCCACGCGTCCAGAGTGAACACCGCCACGCGTCCGGAGTGAACACCGCCACACGTCCAGAGTGAACACCGCCACGCCTCTAGAGTGAACACCGCCACGTGTCCAGAGTGAACACCACCACGCTGTTGACAAGCCCCACCTTGTTGTTATTGTTGTTGTGGGCAGATCGCTTCTGAAAACAAGAGCGGTACAGCAGCTCAAGCAGGCGTGCCCTGGTAAAAAATGGAAAAAGAACTGTGAATATTAAAAATAAAACAAAGTTACAAAGTAGCGAGCCAGGTGAAGAGAAATTAAAACTTAAGCAAGATACTCTTTGGTTCTTTCGGTAAAGTCACGTAGAATAAATAGATAAATTAAATAATAGTTTCAGTTTCATTTATTTGGTATAGCCCTGTGAGCCATTTGGCTCTTGAATCGGATGCAACCGCAACAAACAAAAAACAAAAACATGAACGAGAAAACATCTTAAAGTGAATATATGACTGTGCAAACATAAAATCTAGGAAAAAACAGCAAAATATTTCACAAAAAGCACCGTACACCAACGCTGTGTGCAAATCGCATACGACGTTTCGATTGCAACACAAGTAATCATCATCAGGTACAAATGAAAAAGAAAACAAACCTAGTAAACTTAGAAATGTAATGCAATACAACACAGAGAGTCGGCTAACATAACAGTCAACACCCCACCTGGTTGATAACGTTCTTCCAAAGATTGCTCAATTTGAGAGAGAGACAAAACACAGACACGGAGACACATTGACAGAGAGATGACACAGAGACATAGAGAGGGAGACACACACACATAGGCACACAGAGAGAGATGACACAGAGACACAGAGAGACACACACATAGAGACACACACACATAGACACACAGAGAAATGACACAGAGACACACAGAAAGAGACACACACATAGACACACAGAGAGATGACACACATAGGCACACAGAGAAACACCGCCTGTGTCGAGGCCTTAGAGAGAGGGGGGCAGAGAGGGGGGGGGTAGAGAGAGGGGGGGTAGAGAGAGGGGGGGGGGTAGAGAGAGGGGGTAGAGAGAGAGGGGGTAGAGAGAGAGGGGGTAGAGAGAGAGGGGGGGTGTAGAGAAATTAGCATGTCAATGCAAGGCCGTAGCCATGGAGTCAACATTGGGGAGGACCAAATCTTCTAGGGGTCTGGGGTCACCTCCCCCCCCAGAAAAATATCTAAATTTGAAAACTCATTTCCTGCCATTTCCTCCCTAAATATTTTTAAGAGTTCACTAACACATGGGATGGACTTTTTTTTATTTGATACAATAATGTCTAATAGTGTATTGTATTACATTGCTATGTTTTTTCTTTTTTACCTTTTCTTGTTTCATAGTGTGTAATGGCAGAGATTAGGGATTCATAAAGTACAACGCAATCATATAAACAGAAATCTATGCATTGTTATATGAAGACAAGTCCAAATTTTGTGGCCGAAGTTTAGCAAATTGTTTTTATTAACATAGCATCGTAATTATTAGTAAAAAAATATTTTTATAGCAATATATTGGGGGGGGGGGGGGAGGGGATTTTGAGCAAATTTGATTATTGGGGGGGATATGTCCCCTCAATATATATTATAATTATTATAACATATTATCATTATTACAACATATTATAATTATTATATATTCTAATTATAATAATATTTAATAATTATTACAACATATTATAATTATTATATATTCTAATTATAATAACATTGAATAATTATTACAACATTATAATTAGGGCCTTGTGTCAATGAGAGATTTGGAGGTTTGGTGACTGCACTTAATCAAACAAACTTCGTAACATTTGAAATGTAATGCAATGCAACACAGAGAGTCGGTCAACACACAATTAACGCATAGTCTGGCTGATTACGTTCTTCCACAGATTGCTAAACTAAGCGAGAGAAGCTACATCATGGGACCTCCTTTGCAAGTACCAAAATATACTAATAGGGGTTTTCCCCTTTTTTTCTGGCAACAAAACTGATACCTTTTGCAAGGAATCATGCTTACATTAACCACAATACTTGCAGTCAAATGCAAACAAAAAACAATACTCTGATCATTTATGCATTGTCTTTGAAATTGATTGGTCCACACCAGAGACAGCTTTCTTTGGAGCCTCGTCTCATATGGTGTTCGACCAGTTTCAGTTTCAAAGACAATGCATAAATGATCAGAGTATTGTTTTTTGTTTGCATTTGACTGCAAGTATTGTGGTTAATGTAAACATGATTCCTTGCAAAAGGTATCAGTTTTGTTGCCAGAAAAAAGGGGAAACCCCCTATTAGTATAAGCGAGAGAATTGAAGCAAACGCGATCAGCCGAGGGCAGGAGACAAGGCCCCGCGTTGTAAAGTTCCAACCTGGACATCGCTTCCATGCTCGCTGCTACTCAATTGACATCCCTACGAGAGAGAGAGCGAGGCTCTACCTCGGTAAACAACAACAACCACCACAACAACCACCACCACATCCACAACCACATCCACCACCACCACCGCAACAACCACCACACAACCACCACCACAACCACCACCACACCGCAACCACCGCCGCAACCACCACCACAACCAACGCCACAACCACCACAATCACCGCAACCACCACCGCAACCACCGCCGCAACCACCACCACAACAACCACCACCACAACAACCACCACCGACGCAACCACCACTACCGCCGCAACCACCACCACAACAACCACAACAACCACCACCACAACAACCACCACCACAACAACCACCACCACCGCCGCAACCACCACCACAACAACCACCACAACAACCACCACCACAACAACCACCACAACAACCAACCACCACCACAACCACCACAACCGCGATGAAAATTTCTCACCTCGGATTTCAGTTCACAGGCCGAGCAGCAACTTCCTGGTCTCTCGCGACGTCACGCGGCAGCAGGAGACATGACGTCACTTGCGGGGTACGATGACGCCTCCCACAATGAGCGGCTCTCAACTCGCGACCGCTTTCACGAATACATTATGTTAATGAGTCGCCAGTTACCGGCCGAGCGGAAATGACGTCACGCTCAAGAGTGCGGTGGTCGGGGGTGGGTGACATGACGTCACTAGAGGCACACCTCTCCCTGGCGTTTGACGCCGATGAGGTCACGCTGAGCGGCGACGTCAGAGAGCGGGGTCAGAGTTCAAGATTGTTGACAGAAGGGGAGCGGCAGTGTCGTGGTGAGCGCTGCGCTCCGCACCGACCAGCCGAGTTCCATTCCCGCTCGTGGCCAACACCGCCAGTGACGACTTTCTGAACCGGTCCTGAGCCTCCCCTACGTCGACTCAGCCTCAAACGAGTACCAGGTGCGGTGTGTCAACATCGCCACTGGGGAGACAAAGGCGGCCGGGCGTGGTGCTGGCCACCCACCCCCTCGTGTGCCGTCCCACCCTTATTAGGTGCTCGCTAACAGAACTTGCCCCTAGAGTCTGTTGCCTCCCTATCGCCGGAACCACTCCATGTCTGCAGATGTGGCTCAAGTCAGGCAGAGATTGCAACCAGGTGGTCCGTTGTCAACAGGTGCAATCACAAGAGCGGCGTCGGCCCAGCTGCAGACTCACGACTTGATGGATCTTGGGAGCGAAGATGAGCTACTGGATGTTGGTGGCAGCAATGGAAGCCAGGACAGCAACCTTGACATTGCCGCAGGTAGCACAAGTTATACTGGTTGGAACCTCCTGGTTACACCAGCCCACAGGGGATTATTGTGTCCGTCCGTCCGTCGTGCAGGAAGGGGCTGGGTGGGGAGGTAGGGGCTGGGTAGGGAGGGGAGGGTGGGTAGGGGCTGGTCACCCCGTGGTGCCCGTGTAAAACTCAACGTTTAACCTACTCACGCCGGCTTGTGCCCGCCCTCACAGTCGGGCATATTTGCGGAATACACCACGCCGCCGTTGACCCTAGCCATTGACCGAGCAACCCAATGTTCCTGCCAGCTCTCTCCGCAGGAATGTGTTTCTGTTCATTTCCCATCACAACAACGGCAACAATGAAATAACCTAAGAGTTAAATATTACCGCTTGATGGAATAAATTATCTTTCACTTGCACTAAGTGGAGTGTAATTTACTGTTGCGTTGCACAATTTGTTGAACAATTTGTGATAGCCTTGTGACCTTTACAACTGACACACTGCCCCAAACAAGACTTTTTTGATCTTGTTCAAGGGTTATTAAAGGCCCGAACATTCCAACTCTGTGTGCGTTTTTTTTGTGCGTTGATATGCAAATTACTTTGTCAATGCGCCCTCCTCCTCTAACCCAGCTTAAATATACGCTGCCAAGCTTGGTGGTGTTCATTCAGACGCTGTCTTTCCGACAGACCTGTTCTTCTCCTGAGGACGGCTGCTTGCATTGTGGCCGAAACGTCGTGAGAATTGTATTTTATTATATAAATGTTTTATTATTTTATTATTTCCCTTCTACATGACTTTGCCGAAAGAACCAAGAAGATGAATCCTTGCAGTTATGAAAGCTTTAAATCGAAATCTTTAGAAATAGTTTTAAACAATCCAGAACGGTTTGCTTTTATGGAAACATTCCAACTGTGATTGTATTTGTTTGGGATGTCCCCACGGCAGTCGAGGTTTTTGGCAATGATCTGCAGGGATGGTGCGTTTCCGTTCCTCGCCGCGAGGGCATATCCTTGTTACTGCCCCGTCTGTTAGCGTTGGTTCACATTCAGAGCAGTGAAGAAGCCCGCTTATATTGCTTATGTTGTTGAGTTGCGTCGGCAATAAACCCAAAGGGCAACCTTACCCGGTAAATACAGTAAACCACATAGTAAACCACTGTAGTCTTCGTTCCTGCAATGAAGAAATAACAAAGCTACACCAACTCTCTCCCGAAGCCCTCTTCTGGCTAGCAGACCTCGACATTTTTATTTATCTCCTGAACATATTACCAGAATTGGAGTAAATTGTAATATGGTGCCACCTAGTAGCGATGCAGCTCAGACGAGTCTTTTAAGTAAACGGACGGCAAAGCTTAGTTATAGATTCATCATCATTTTTTTTCTGTCCTGGACTTTTCCAGCTGTTTTAGACTAATTTCAGGGTGCTGATTCCAAATCTGATCTCAGATTTGCTCTATCACATCTCATTTTATGCTATCGGCATACCCCATTTTCATTGATTTTACCCGAAATTAACTGTCACTTATGATTGCAAGTTGTTGCGAGTCAGTGACTGCTTTAGTGTTAAAATACGGTGCTGTATTTTTAGGATAGTATGTTTATAATATCATTGTATGTAGATATCCACATTTATTTAATATTTTTCTTTTGCCGTTTTTATTGAAAACACAATATTTGATATCTCAAAAACCTGATGTGATAGACAAAAGCTGATGCCAGATTTAGAATCAGCACCCCAAAATTACCTTAAAACCGTAGGAATACCTTATGCCAGAAAAAGTGTGTTGACCAGTGTTATCAACCATAATTAAATCCAATGCTGGATGGAGGCCTCTCCAAGCTGTCATCATCAAATTTTCTTGCAATGCAACAATTCACGGAGCACCTGCATACGAGCCGATTTCAGAGCTGTCCATCTTTGATTTTAAAGGTGCATTTGAAATTGTTTTTATACTCCTACTGATGCTCCTGCTGTTGTGGAGTGACTCATGCAGCCAGCTATGGCTACAGGGTTTGTGGAACATGTTTTTTTGTCGTTTATTGTGAAATTTCGGTCACAGTTCCTATGATCACTGTTACATTGATTATGGCTATATTTTGGTGATTTCGAAACTTTTTTGGTTTAGCCATGTTTGTTGTAGTACGGAATTAGAATGATTGCTTTAATCTAAGTTGTCTTGTGGTTGTTGTTTGACTTGCATCCCACTGGGATTTTTGCACAGCGTTGGTGTACGGTGCTTTTTTCTGGAAGAATTTGCAGTTTTTCCCTGGATTTTTCTGTTTGCGCATAGTCACTTTGAGATGTTTTCTTGTTCATGTTTTTCTTTTTTATTTGTTGCGGTTGCACCCGATTCAAGAGCCGAATGGCTCACAGGGCTATACCAAATAAATGAAAATGAAATGAAACTGTTAAGGCTATATGGGGGATCTTTCTGTTTGTGTTAGGTGCTCGTTAACAGCACTTGCCCCAACATTCTGTCCAGGCTATACGGGAGATCTTTGTCTTTGTGGCGTGTGGCCGAGGGAGTTGAACGGGCGCCTGCTGCTACTGACAGTCGTTGACTCCGGTTGGACAGACGCTGATAGACAGACACAGACAGACACAGACAGGCGGACAGACAAGAGGAACACAGAGACAGAGAAAGATACACAGAGACAGCATAGAGAGACACAGGCAGAGAGACACAGATGCGAACAGAGATGTTGGATCGAACACACTGAACTCGCTCCATTGAAAAAGTTTCCTCGATCTTTGCCCATTCCCGGGAGTCGTTCTAGTTTCTATTTATTTCATTGTGTGTGGTGTGTACGTGTAAGCAATGTGGGATATCGATGTACACGGACATGAACAAGATCAGCAGACAAGACGTCTTTCATACTCTTTGGTTCTTTCGGTAAAGTCACATCAATTAAAAAAAAGTTTAATTAAAAAGATAAATCACGACGTTTCGATCGCAACACGAGCAGTCATCCTCAGGCGAAAACATCCAGACATTGTCGCGGTAGAAGTCACGTGAGCTACGGCACGTGACAAAGATAAGGTGCCCCCCCTCCCCCCACCGTGGCTCGCCCCGCTCAGCTGAGCATTGTTTTAATGCGGTGGGCTCACGCGAAATTTATTTCTGTAAGACGAATGTACTTTGAAAACCCACTGGCGATACTCTTTTATATAAACGCACAACTTCATCTGTGACAAACGCTGCACTTTCCGTCGTTTTCATGCATGGGGCGCTGCAAACCTACGCGCCCCCTGCATGAACGACGGAGGCGCAGGGACAGACGTTCGATCGCGTTGGAATCGATCTGCAGATGGCTGTCTTCTGGCACGGCCAGCTCTGTCACCTTTTCTCGAAGTCCGCATCGAACCGAATCCCCGGCAAGGCCATCTACTTCACGACGAGAGAGAATTCACACGAAATGTTGTTTTCAATGAAGTCTTCCAGATGTAAAATGATATAAGCTTTTAATGAAGAAATACAATTATCAAATTCTAAACATAATACAATTCAAAGTTGTTTCCTTTTAAAACGTCAAAAGGGAGCATCGGGTGCTGCGTGAATGCGTCGTTCGTGGACAATTTTTTCGTGACTTTCCTGGCCCAAGGCCGTAAATGGTTGAGGGGCACCGCAGGCGGTCAGGCTTGCTTCAACCGATGGTTGTGAACATCCAGAGGTTAATCAAGCAAGGACCATTTCTCGTCCTAATTCGAAAAAATCTACGTCAACACGTAATACAAAATTATAATTCGTGTTGTAGAGAATGTACCTCCTCTACGTGTAACTTTTGAGTGGTATGGCTTGTAACTGATGAATGATCCGAGTGTGCTCCCTATATTAAAGACAATGAGTTGCTCCAGAGGGCGATGCTTCCTGAAAACACAAAAATACCCTTTGACCTGTATCACAAGAACAATGAGTCTCATCCGAGTTATCTGTACAGGTTACTTCCAAAACACACTTTGTCCTAACATCACTTATTCAATGTTGACCCTTACAGACAAAATGTTACATGTACGCACACAGTCAGACAAGTATTCATTCTAAATTATTGACAGGCACATTAACAAAATTGAATTACTGCACTGAAATATGCTGCATCAGGTTACATCGTATTAACAATAAGCTATTTTTAAAAATACGCACCGTCTGCTTAACAGTGTATGTACAACATACTATTGCACCATTCAAAACACGTAGGCCATTGCATGTTGGCGTCTGGGTCAAAATGTAGAAAATTCTAAAAACATCTACAAACTACACAACTAAGATCCCACATCAACCATCGCCCCCTACTGACAGGCTCTTGTCCTCATGCAGGCCAGTGCAGGGCCACCACCTTGTGCCACAGGGGCAGCTGCTACTTGGGGGTACTCTTCGAGTGTTTGGAACGAGATAAGATACAAAACTCCGAGGTGCTGGGGCGATTAAACAAGCACCATATAAATGCAATTCATAACATAGTGAATGCTTGGGAGCTTATTGGCTCACGCTCCTGGTTAGAGATCTACCCAACACACAGGTCCACAAAGACTGGCCGCTCTTACCCTGCAGGTTGAACCGAGGAACCGAGTGTTCAACTTCACATTCTTGTAATTAAAGACCTGTGACAAAGGTGCATCTATTGGAGCGACATCGTCTCAAGCTTACACATCTCCCGGGTCTCCATTTGACTTTGTATTGTCTCAGAGGAAGTCCACCCACACCTCCACTTCCACAAACTGCTGGGAGTTGCCTCGCTCTGCCTCACAGTCAGAATTCTCCTCCTGCTTCACGTTGCCTCCATCGATGTGAAGGTCCGATTTTGGAGTTGATTCATCTTCACATTTTACCTTCACTTCTTCGCTCTTCACCATCACTTCTTCACATTTCACCTTCACCTCTTCATATTTCACCTCATTACCTTTAAAAGTGTCCGAGCTGGGATTTTCTTCCGGTTCTTGTTTGATGAGGGATGGGCTCATTGCAGCACTTTGACTTTCACAAGCTGATTTCAGACTCCACTCCTGGTGGATCTTCTGATGCTTGAGTGTTCTCTGGTGTTCTTGAAGATGTGATGACTGTGCAAACGACTTCTCACACACACCGCACTTGAAGGGTTTCTCTCCCGTGTGTGTTCTCTGGTGTTTTACAAGAGTAGATGAATGTGCAAATGCCTTCCCACACACACTGCACTTGAAGGGTGTCTCTCCCGTGTGTGTTCTCTGGTGTTCTAGAAGAGTAGATGATTGTGCAAACGCCTTCCCACACACACTGCACTTGAAAGGTTTCTCTCCTGTGTGAGTTCTCTGGTGCTGTGTCAAATGTCCAGGACGATCCGTGCTGTATGCACACCGGTCGCATTGATGCCTTTTTGCACCGAGCCGCGCCGAGTGCCTTTGCTCCATCAGACCAATTCTGCAGAGGAAGCGACAGCTGCAGACAGAGAAAAAGAATATCCACCCCATCTACACGTCAGTATCGAGGCACAGAGGAATGCATATACACAGTCACACGTGACTTACACGTCTATACTTATTCATATATTCATGATATAGAAAAAAACGTGTCCCTAATTCATCACACGGTCTGTGATGGCATACAATGAGAGGGCAAATGGTCATAAACATGCCTGGAAGCCCTCGTATTTTCAAAATGACTGTTAACCCAAAACTCCGAGCACACAATATCAGCTGTCTGGCTTCAAAAGGAATATTTATGAAAGCTAAATTCAGCTGACATAGCAAAGGGTGTTGAAAACAATACTATTTGTGTCATGCACAAATGTATAAATTAATGTTCAATCATAACTTAGAGCTGTGAAGCCAGGCACAGATGTCCTTGAATGTTGGGATGAGCAGTTCCGACTTCAGCTGCTGCACGTTTATTGTGATAACTTCCTGACTCCATTCTTACAAAGAGTTCCAGAGAAGAACTAAAATAAACTACTGTTTTGATATAACCTCCGTGCTCAATAGAGTTAGTTGACTTTACTGCAAATACAAACTTGACATTGTCACACACTCAGAGGTGGAGCCAGGATGTTCAGGTAGGGGGGGCAACCCCTCCAGCAATGAAAAATGATAGGAGTGGTTAGTAAGGAGTTGTTAGTAAGGACAAGTCCCTTGCTTTTTATTCGACGCGTGTGATCGGCATTGCGCTCGCTGAAGGTGTTGAGGCCGATGAAGGCATTGGCTTCTCGGAGTTTCAATACATATCCGTGCGAAGAACGGGTACAACTGCTATCTTTAATATAAAGCAGAAATTACATCTGTTTGTGTGAAGCAGCAAAAACTCTCCAACGCTGAGCTCTGGCGTCATGAAATTTTCACAGCTTACGCTGTCTGGAATTTCTAAGCGAATGCAACTATTTTCAGCTCGCCATGCCATTCCCTTCCCGAGTTGCCAAAATCGACATTACGTAGAAGTGGGTTACGGTTGAATATCCTCGAGTGAAAACATCCGATTTAGGTAAATTTATGTGTTTCGGCTTTTTTCTTTCTTGCAAGCATACATTTTTTTAACGGATTTTCAGTGAAATATGAGGGAATATTAAATTTATCCAAAACAAGAATCCAAGTCCCGGGCAAAGCCGGGTCGTGAAGCTAGTTAATAATAAACCCCAATGACCCTATCTAAATGAGAGATTTCGATGGGATCATTGGGGGGGGCACGTGCCACCCCACCCCCACTGGCTCCACCACTGTCACACACTGGCATGGTTCACAGGTGGTGGTGTGTCCAGACCCACGCCTGACCACCTTCACCTACTCAGTATTAATGCTTCCTCACTCCACCAAGCAGTTAATTGAGGATCAATCAACACAGCCGAGGCTGCGTGTCTCTCTCTCAACGTGGTCGCGTTGATTTCCTTCCCGATCCCCGGGTTTCCCCTCCACATGTAGAGAGTGACCACCGCTACGCGTCTAGAGTGAACACCGCCACGCGTCCAGAGTGAACACCGCCACGCGTCGAAAGTGAACACCGCCATGCGTCCAGAGTGAACACCGCCACGCGTCCAGAGTGAACACTAACACGCGTCCAGAGTGAACACCGCCACGCATCTAGAGTGAACACCGCCACGCGTTTGACAAGCCCCACCTTCACTATGGGAACCTCATTTGCCAGTAAAAATATGATAATTGTTTTTTTACCCTTCTATCTGGCAACAAAACTGACACCTTTTTACAAGGAGTCATGTTTGCATAGACCGCAATACCTGCAGTCATAATACAAACAAAAGACATAACTCTGATAATTTTCGATTTAAGGCTTTCGTGACTGCGGGGATTCATCTTCTTGGTTTTTTCGGTAAAGTCACGTAGAAGGGAAGTAATAAAATAATAAAATAAAACATAATAAAATAATTCTCACGACGTTTCGGCTACAACGCAAGCAGCCGTCTTCACCTGAAGACCTGAAGACGGCTGCTTGCGTTGTAGCCGAAATGTCGTGAGAATTATTTTATTATGTTTTATTTTTATTATTTTATTACTTCCCTTCTACGTGACTTTACCGAAAAAACCAAGAAGATGAACTCTGATAATGTGCACTGTCCTTGAAGTTGATTGGTCCACACCCGAGACAGCTTTCCTTAGAGCCTAGTCTCACATGGGTTGGACCAGATGATGCCAAAAGGCGCCTAGTCTCACATGGGTTGGACCAGATGACGCCAAAAGGCGCCATCTGGTCCAACCCATGTGAGACTAGGCTCTAAGGAAAGCTGTCTCGAGTGTGGACCAATCAACTTCAAGGACAGTGCACATTATTAGAGTTATGTCTTTTGTTTGTATTATGACTGCAGGTATTGCAGTCTATGCAAACATGACTCCTTGCAAAAAGGTGTCAGTTTTGTTGCCAGATAGAAGGGTTAAAAACCAATTATCAAGCCCCACCTTGTTGTTATTGTTGTTGTGGGCAAGTCGCTTCTGAAAACAGGAGCGGTACAGCAGCTCAAGCGGGCGTGGCCTGGTAAAAAATGAAAAAAAAAACTGTGAATATTTAAAATAAAACAAAGTTACAAAGTAGCTAGCCAGGTGAAGAGAACTTAAAACTTAAGCAAGATACTCTTTGGTTCTTTCGGTAAAGTCACGTAGAATAAATAAATTAATTAAATAATAGCATACGACGTTTTGATTGCAACACAAGCAATCATCATCAGGTACAAATGAAAGAGAAAAAAAACCTAGTAAACTTAGAAATGTAATGCAATACAACACAGAGAGTCGGCTAACATAACAGTCAACACCCCACCTGGTTGATAACGTTCTTCCAAAGATTTGCTCAATTTGAGAGAGATAAAACACAGACACGGAGACACAGACAAAGAGGGATTTCACAGAGACACACAGAGACAGACACACACATAGACACACAGAGAGATGACACAGAGACACAGAGAGAGAGAGAGACACACACATAAACACACAGAGAGAGATGACAGAGTGACACAAAGAAAGATACATATAGGCACACAGAGAAACAATGCCTCTGTGTCGAAGTCAACATTGGGTGGGACCAAATCTTCTAGGGGGTCTGGGGTCCCCTCCCCAGAAAAATATCTAAATTTGAATACTAATTTCCTGCCATTTCCTCCCTAAAATATTTTTAAGAGTTCACTAACACATGGGATGGACTTTTTTTTATTTGATACAATAATGTCTAATAGTGTATTGTATTACATTGCTCTGTTTTTTCTTTTTTACCTTTTCTCGTTTCATAGTATGTAATGGCAGAGATTAGGGATTCATAAAATCCAACGCAATCATATAAACATAAATCTATGCATTGTCATATGAAGACAAGTCCAGGTTTAGCAAATTGTTGTTTTTATAAACAGAGCATCGCAATTATTATTTACAAATATTTTTACAGCAATTTATTGGAGGGGCATATTTGATTATTATAATTATTATAACATATGATTATTATAACATGTTATTATAATTATAACATAAGTATTATAACATATTATAATTATTATAACATTATAATTAATATATATTATTATAATTATTATATATTATAATTATTATAACATTATAATTACGGCCTTGTGTCAATGAGAGGTTTGGAGGTTTGGTGACTGCACAGAGAGAGAGAGACACTTAATCAAACAAACTTCGTAAAATTGGAAATGTAATGCAATGCAACACAGAAAGTTTGTCAACACACAAATAACGCATCGCCTGGCTGATTGCGTTCTTCCACAGATTGATAAACTAAGCGAGAGAATTGAAGCAAACGCCATCAGGCGAGGGCAGGAGGCAAGGCCCTGCGTTGTAAAGTTCCAACCTGGACATCGCTTCCATGCTCGCTGCTACTCAATTGACATCCCTACGAGAGAGAGAGCGAGGCTCTACCTCGGTAAACAACAACCACCACCACAACAACCACCACAACCACCACAACAACCACAACCACCACCACCACTACAACCACCACAACAACAACCACCACCACAACCACCACAACAACCACCACAACAACCACCACCACAACCACCACAACCACCACCACAACCACCACAACAACCACAACAACCACCACCACTACAACCACAACCACCACCACAACAACAACCACCATCACAACAACCACCACCACCGCGATGGGAATTTCTCACCTCGGATTTCAGTTCACTACCTCGCGAGGCCACGCGGCAGCAGGCCGTGACGTCACTTCCGGGGTACAAGACACTCCCCCCCCCACAACGAGCGGCTCTGTAACTTAAATAAATTATGTTAATGAGCCCAGCACATACGTGGAGGGGTGTGGCGCGCGTGCTGAACACGTCGCCAAAACTCGCGACGGCTTTAACAAATACATTATGTTAATGAGCCCCCAGTCACCTGGCGTTGCTTGGCCCAAATAAGGATTGGCACTGGAACAGATATCGGCAGCGGCCGAACGGAGGTGACGTCACGCTCAAGAGCTTGGCGGTCGGGAGTGGGTGACATGACGTCACTAGCGAGGCACACCGCCCCCTGGCGTTTGACGCCGATGAGGTCACGCTGAGGGGTGACGTCAGAGAGCGGGGTCAGAGTTCAAGTTTGTTGACAAGGGGAGCGGCAGTGTCGTGGTGAGCGCTGCGCTCCGCACCGACCAGCCGAGTTCCATTCCCGCTCGTGGCCAACACCGCCAGTGACGACTTTCTGAACCGGTCCTGAGCCTCCCCTACGTCGACTCAGCCTCAAATGAGTGCGATGTGTCAACATCGCCACAGGGGAGACAAAGGCGGCCGGGCGTGGTGCTGGCCACCCACCCCCTCGTGTGCCGTCCCACCCTTAATAGGTGCTCGCTAACAGCACATGCCCCGACATTCTGTTGCCTCCCTATCGCCGGAACCACTCCAGTGGGGATCTGTCTGCAGATCTGGCTCATGTCAGGCAGAGATTGCAACCAGGTGGTCCGTTGTCAACAGGAGCAATCACAAGAGCGGCGTCGGCCCAGCTGCAGACTCATGACTTGATGGATCTTGGGAGCGAAGATGAGCTACTGGATGTTGGTGGCAGCAATGGAAGCCAGGACAGCAACCTTGACATTGCCGCAGGTAGCACAAGTTATACTGGTTGGAACCTCCTGGTTACACCAGCCCACAGGGGATTATTGTGTCCGTCCGTCGTGCAGGGAAGGGCTGGGTGGGGAGGGGCTGGTCACCCCGTGGTGCCCTTATAAAACTCAACGTTTAACCTAATCATGCCGGCTTGTACCCTCCCTCACAGTCGGGCATATTTGCGGAATACACCACGCCGCCGTTGACCCTAGCCATTGACCGAGCAACCCAACGTTCCTACCAGCTCTCTCCGCAGGAATGTGTTTCTGTTCATTTCCCATCACAACAACGGCAACAAGGAAATAACCCAAGAGTTAAATATTACCGCTTGATGGAATAAATTCTCCTTCACTTGCACACCCAGTGTGTCACAGTGCTTGTCTGACATTACTAACCAGAGGCGATGAATGGTAAACATTTAATAGAGAAATGGATCATTTATGCTGGTCTTTAGAAATAGTTTTAAACAATCCAGGACGGTTTGCTTTAATGGACACATTCCAACTGTGATTGTATATTTTTGGGATGTCCCAGCGGCAGTCGAGATTTTTGGCAATGATCTGCAGGGATGGTGCGTTTCCGTTCCTAGCTGCGAGGGCAAATCCTCGTTACTGCGCCGTCCGTTAGCGTTGGTTCACGTTCGGAGCAGTGATGAAGCCCGCTTATCTTATGTTGTTGAGTTGCGTCGGCAATAAACCCTAAGGGCAACCTTACCCGGTAAATACAATAAACTACATAGTAAACCACTGTAGTCTTCGTTCCTGCAATGAAGAAATAACAAAGCTACACCAACTCTCTCCCGAAGCCCTCTTCTGGCTAGCAGACCTCGACATTTTCCTTTATCTCCTGATCATATTGCCAGAATTGGAGTAAATTGTAATAGGGTGCCACCTAGTGGCGATACAGCTCAGACGAGTCTTTTAAGTAAACGGAGAGCAAACCTTAGTTAAAGATTAATGTTCATCATCATTATCAACCATAATGAAATCCAATGCTGGATGGAGGCCTCTCCAAGCTGTCATCATCAAATGTTCTTGCAATGCAACAATCCACGGAGCACCTGCATACGAGCTGATTTCAGAGCTCTCCATCTTTGATCTTTAAAGGTGCATTTGAAATTGATTTTATACTCCTACTGATGCTCCTGCTATTGTGGAGTGACTCATGCAGCCAGCTATGGCTACAGGGTTTGGTGGATCATGTTTTGTGTCGTTTATTGTGAAATATCGGTCACAATTCCTATGATCACTGTTACATTGCTTACGGCTTCATTTTCGTGATTTTAAAAAGATTTTTGGTTTAGCCATGTTTGTTTGTTGTAGTACGGAGTTAGAATGATGGCTTTAATCTAAGTTGTCTTGTGGTTGTTGTTGTTTGACTTGCATCCCACTGGGATTTTTGCACAGCGTTGGTGTACGGTGCTTTTTTCTGGAAGAATTTGCAGTTTCTCCCTGGATTTTTCTGTTTGCGCATAGTCACTTTGAGATGTTTTCTTGTTCATGTTTTTTTTATTTGTTGCGGTTGCACCCGATTCAAGAGCCGAATAGCTCACAGGGCTATACCAACTAAATGAAAATGAAATGAAACTGTTAAGGCTATATGGGGGATCTTTCTGTTTGTGTTAGGTGCTCGCTAATAGCACTTGCCCCTACAGTCTGTCCAGGCTATATGGGGGATCTTTATCTTAGTGTTAGGTGCTCACTAACAGCAGATCTTTGCCTTTGTGTGTTGGGAGCAAGTTAGAGTCGCGTGTAGTCGTGGGAGTTGAACGGGGGCCTGCTGCTACTGACAGTCGTTGACTACGATTGGACAGACGCTGATAGACAGACACACACAGGACAGGCGGACAGACACAGACATGAGGAACACAGAGACAGAGATACAGAGACGACATAGGACACAGAGACAGGCAGAGAGAGAAACACACAGAGGCAAACAGAGATACAGATGGACAGAGAGATGTTGAATCGAACACACTCAACTCGCTCCATTGAAAGAGATTCCTCGATATTTTACCATCCCCGGAAGTCGTTCTAGTTTCTATTTATTTCATTGTGGTGCGTACGTGTAAGCAATGTGGGATATCGATGTACACATACAGCGAGGGAAAAAGTATTTGATTCCTTGCTGGTTTTGTACGTTTGCCCACTGATAAAGAAATGATCAGTCTATAATTTGAATTAAATGTTTATTTGAACAGTGAAAGACAGAATAACAACAAAATCCAGAAAAACCCATGTCAAAAATGTTATAAATTTATTTGCATTTTAATGAGGGAAATAAGTATGACCCCCTCTCAATCAGAAAGATTTCTGGCTCCCAGGTGTCTTTTATACAGGTAACGAGCTGAGATTAGGAGCACACTCTTAAAGGGAGTGCTCCTAATCTCATCTTTTTACCTGTGTAATGCGGGCGTAAATGGGCTGGCCGGATGTGACGATCCGAGAGGGAGGAGTCAGGGTCACGTGGTAGGATATGGTATAGCGGAGAGACAGGAAGACATCTGGGTCAGTCGGGAGAGTGAAGAGTGGGGAACACGTTGGGTGGTCGTCGTGCCTCAGCCTGGTGGCTGAGGGCTCATGACGGCGCCAGCCAGCGGGGTGGAAGAGAGAGTTGGGGATAGAAACAGAGTGGCGAGATCGCCACAGAGGCCACGCAGGGCTGAGGTTGGAGAGTGGCGAGATCGCCACAGAGGCCACGCAGGGCGAACGTTGGAGAGTGGCGAGATCGCCACACACGGTAAGACTCGGCACCGCCAGCCAGCGGTGACCGAGCACGGAGGAACGGGGAGCAGCGGTGGAGCTGCTGTGAGAGCAGCCGGAGGGCTGCACAGGAGATCTGCAGCGGAGCTGCAGAGGTGTGGAGGCTACGGGAGCGAGAGCAGCTATGGAGCTGCCAAGGGGAGAACTCTGAGCGATGGCCGTGCGGGAAAGGTGTAAGAACCCAAATAAAGGACGACGGAGACAGAACCAGGATCGAGTCCTTTATGACACTGGTGTCAGAAGTGAAAAGGCTTGTCAAGACAGCTCAGAAGAAAGAATATTCCTGCGTCATCATCTGCTACATCATCCGACTTACGATTGAGACAGATGGCGCAGCTGGAGACCTGGAAAATCATGTTGGCGCAACTGTGTGAGCTCACCACGCCGACGACGGCAGTGGGGAGAGCCGATGGTGGTCTGCAGGCCGTCGCCTTGCCTGCGCTGCCAGCGCCATCGGCCACGCGGCACGAAGACGCCATCTTGGGCGTGGCAGGGGAGAAACGGCGGGAAGCCGCCATCTTGTCTTCACCGCGGCGAGGAGACGCCGCCATCTTCAACATCGCGGCGGAGAGGCAGCCTTGCGCTGCCATCTGGAGGTGCCGCGGGGGAGAGCAGCCTGCTGTGAGCTGCTGTTTGCGAGGAGGAGCTGCGGGGAGAGGACGACGACGCTGCAGCTGCTGGGGCGGGAGCTCTCTCGTCCTGGCTCGGGTGCGAGACAACAGAGCAGTCAAGTCGCCGAACGAGTTCTGCGAGGCGTCTCAAGTTACCACCCTGCCGTCCTCTTCTTGCTGCAGCCCCGGGCGAGTCGTAACGATACACACCCGGCCTTAACACACACCTCACCCATCTTTCGAGGGCCGGGGGGGCGATTTTTTGTCATGTCTCGAGCGTGTAGAGCGCGGTTCGGGCTGTGTGTGTGTGTGTTCTGGATGAACGCGCTATTTGCTTGTTGCTCGGTGTCAATTAGTGTGTATGAGTGTGTGTTGAGGAGGGAAGGAGAGTCTGCTGTGCTTGCTGAGTGTCAAATTGTGTGTGTGCGCTGCGGTGTGGAGTTGTTATCTTGATGGCGAAGTTAATTATTAACTCGGGAGCGTCGGGTATCCTGCGCTGTACCATCTCGTGGGTTACCGTGTGCGACGGGCTTGATTGAAAAATATTTTTTTTTGGAGTATGGTGCTGCGAAATGCTGCGTACGATGTGGTTGGTTGCAAGAGAGAGAATATTTGTGTTGTTGCTGCAATGTTACGACTGGATTAATGGTGTGTTGGTTGCCTGCAGATCTGCTTGCTATTGTGCTTAAATGTACGCGTGTGATCGCGATATGATGACTGCATGTGCTGTTACACCGTTCTGTACGGTTATGGGGTGCGATGCATTGGTTGTCTATTGGGTTTGGGAGTGTTATTAATTGTGCGTACCTGTTGGAAATTGGTCACAAATTCGAGGGGGACCCAAAAATTTGGCTGTATGGGTGTTGTGCACACGGGATTGCGTGTATATTATAGAGGGGGACCCAAAAATTTGGTTGTATGGGTGTTGTGCACACGAGATTGCGTGTATATTATAGGGGTAATTGAGCTTTTTGAAAATGAGGGTGCGCGATGACGCCGTTGTGGGTGGCTCAGATGTTAATGGTGATGGGGCCGTAAATTGGCACCAAATGGCGTCGCTCATTCGGTTGATTGCATGCAGCCAGAAGTTGCTTTGCGAGTTGATGTGTGTAACCAATGTGTTTTGGTAAAATATTGGTTAAAAATTATCCGATATGACTGCTGTGCGCAGCAAGCTGGGGCTGTGCGTCTATCGTTGGTGGGGTTGTTACAACGTGACGGGGGATGCATTTTGTGGCCCCCAGCAAAGGGAAGCTGGGGGCAACGCACGGTGAAAACTGGCCACGTGTTCGCACGTTGGGCCGCCATTTTGCGCGCACGCGGGGTATGGCGACGATGCGCTTTGCGCAAGTGGCCGCCATTTTGAGCGCGCGGGAAAAACCTCGGTGGGGCAAATATTCCATCTGTTATGCCTGCCATTGTTGATTGGGTGATGCACGAGTGGTGGTCACGTCGGCCTATGGCTGATGGCTGACCTGACAGCCCGGAGGCGAAACCTCCGTGGTATGTCTCAAACTAATGGGCCGTGTGCTCATATGGCTCGGGGAGTCATGGTTCAGTTGTGCGGTGGCAGACTGAACCTGGTGTGCCGGGGGCTCACGGGATTTGGGTTAGGGCGTTATTGTCTCTATAAGAGAACATTACCCCGTGGGGGGGGGGGGGGGGTCGTTGGTGTCTGGCCTTGCCGAGGGATTGATCTTCCCTTGGCTATACAGCGTCAGACTATAAGAGGCTGGTGTGTGTCCATCGCTGATGGGATAGTAAGGGAGGAGCATGGCCGAGTGCTGCTCATCCCCGAAATTGCACTAGCTGAGAGTATGATCAGTGGATGTTGCAGTGGTTTGACGACCACGGTGAGGGTTAGGGAGAGTTAAACGTTACCGCTGGGGAGCGTGGCTCTCTCCACGCGTGGGTGTGCGATTAGGGGTTTTGTTGAGAGTGACCGTGGGTACATGCTGTGTACGTGAGATGTCTGTGCTGGTCCTCAAGGGAGGACTGCTGGTGGGCAAGAGCAGAAATTTTTTTGTTGTTGTCACGTGTAAATAATATTGTTGTTAAAATGTAAATACTGGGGCATCCATCGCGTTTATTTTGGGAAATTATTGGGGTTTTCTTGAACGGGCCGGAATTACATCATCTCCACTACCCTGGGGCCGGGTGGCTGTCGTGTACGACATGCGGATGTGCGTTGTTGTGCTGTGCCTCAGGGGATTGGATTCTCCTTCTCGTCACAGATCTTCGGCGCCTGCCACACTGGGTGTTACCTGGTGTGCTAGCTGGATGAGGACTTGAAGGAGCAATTGAGCGCCCATTCGTCATTCTGCTCTACCACTTGCTCTTTGATGTTGGACTTGAGCCGAGTGGATGGAACAACAACATGGACACGCTCTAAGACACCACATTTCTGGGTTGTGCGCGTGTGCCATTCTTGCGTGTCGGTTGCCGTTGCGCTTTGTGCTATTATTATTCTTGTTGTTCTGTTCCGGTTCCTGATCCCTCTCCTTTCGTTACTTGCGTTGTTATAATCTCCGTTGTGTCTGGGGGACTCCTGTTTGTGATGCCTTCGCCCGCATTATTTTGTTCTGTTTCAGCCGAGGACGGCTGGAATTTTCTCTACGGGGGAGGGTGGTGTAATGCGGGCGTAAATGGGCGGGCCGGATGTGACGATCCGAGAGGGAGGAGTCAGGGTCACGTGGTAGGATATGGTATAGCGGAGAGACAGGAAGACATCTGGGTCAGTCGGGAGAGTGAAGAGTGGGGAACACGTTGGGTGGTCGTCGTGCCTCAGCCTGGTGGCTGAGGGCTCATGACGGCGCCAGCCAGCGGGGTGGAAGAGAGAGTTGGGGATAGAAACAGAGAGTGGCGAGATCGCCACAGAGGCCACGCAGGGCTGAGGTTGGAGAGTGGCGAGATCGCCACAGAGGCCACGCAGGGCGAACGTTGGAGAGTGGCGAGATCGCCACACACGGTAAGACTCGGCACCGCCAGCCAGCGGTGACCGAGCACGGAGGAACGGGGAGCAGCGGTGGAGCTGCTGTGAGAGCAGCCGGAGGGCTGCACAGGAGATCTGCAGCGGAGCTGCAGAGGTGTGTAGGCTACGGGAGCGAGAGCAGCTATGGAGCTGCCAAGGGGAGAACTCTGAGCGAGGGCCGTGCGGGAAAGGTGTAAGAACCCAAATAAAGGACACGGAGACAGAACCAGGATCGAGTCCTTTCTTACACCTGTATTAAAGACACCTGTTCACAGAAGAAATCAATCAATCAGATTCAGTGCGTAAATGGTTGTGAGGGGCACCGCAGGCGGTCAGGCTTGCTTCAACCCATGGTTGTGAAAATCCAGACGTTAATCAGCAAGGACCATTTCTTGTCATAATTCGACAAAATCTATGTCAACACATAATACTAAATTATAATTCGTGTTGTGGAGAATGTTCCTCCTTTTCGTGTAACTTTTAATTGGTATGCCTTGTAACTGATGAATGATCGGAGTGTTCTCCCTATTATAAAGACAATGAGTTGCTCCAGAGGGAGATGCTTCCTGCAAACACAAAAGTACCATTTGACCTGTATCACAAGAACAAGGAGTCTCACCTGAGTTATCTGTACAGGTTACTTGCAAAACACACACTTTGTCCTAACATCACATAATCAATGTTTGACCCTTATAGACAAAATGTTACATGTACGCACACAATCAGACAAGTATTCAGTCTAAATTATTGACAGGCATGTTAACAAAATTGAATTACTGCACTGGAATATACTGCATTAGGTTACATCCTATTAACAAGAAGCTAATTTTAAAAAATACGCAAAATCTGCTTAAGTGTATGTACAACATACTATATGAACCATTCAAAACGAGTAGGCCATTGCATGCTGGTGTCTGGGTAAAAATTTAGCAAATTCTAAACATTACCTACAAACTCCACAACTGAGATGCCACATCAACCATCGCCCCCCACTGACAGGCTCTTGTCCACATGCAGGCTGGTGCAGGGCCACCACCTTGTGCCACACAGGGGCAGCTGCTACTTGGGGATGCCCTTCGAGTGTTTGAAATGAGATACGATACAAAACTCCGAGTTGCCAGAGGCGATCAAGCAAGCACAATATAAATGTAAATATGATAACATAGCGAATGCTTTGGAGCTTATTGGCTCTCGCTCCTGGTTAGAGATCTACCCAACCCACAGGTCCACAAAGACTGGCCGCTCTTACCCTGCAGATTGAACCTAGGAATTGTGTTCAACTTCACATTCTTGTCATTAAAGGCCTGTGACAAAAATGCATCGATTGGAACGACATCGTCTGAAGCTTACGCATCTACCGGATCTCCATTTGACTTTCTATTGTCTCGGAGGAAGTCCACCCATACCTCTACTTTCAACACACTGCTGGGAGTTGCCTCGCTCTGCCTCACAGTCAGAATTCTCCTCCTGCTTCACGTTGCCACCATGGATGTGAAAGTCCGATATTGGAGTTGACTCATCTTCACACTTTACCTTCACTTCTTCGCTCTTCACCATCACCTCTTCATATTTCACCTCGATACTTTTAAAAGTGTCCAAGCTGGAATTTTCTTCCGGTTCTTGTTTGATAAGGGATGGGCTCATTGCGGCACTTTGACTTTCACAAGCTGATTTCAAACTCCACTCCTTGTGGATCTTCTGATGCTTGTGTGTTCTCTGGTGCATTACAAGAGCAGATGAATGTGCAAATGCCTTCACACACACGCTGCACTCGAAGGGTTTCTCTCCCGTGTGTGTTCTCTGGTGTGCTACAAGAGTAGATGACTGTGCAAACGCCTTCCCACACACACTGCACTTGCTGGGTTTCTCTACCGTGTGAGTTCTCTGGTGTTCTACAAGAGTAGATGACTGTGCAAACGTCTTCCCACACATGCTGCACTCGAAGGGTTTCTCTCCCGTGTGTGTTCTCTGGTGTGCTACAAGAGTAGATGACTGTGCAAACGCCTTCCCACACACACTGCACTTGAAGGGTTTCTCTCCTGTGTGAGTTCTCTGGTGCCGTGTCAAATTTCCAGGATTATTCGTGCTGTATGCACACCGGTCGCATTTCCGCCTTTTTGCACCGAGCTGCGCCGAGTGCCTTTGCTCCATCAGACCAAATCTGCAGAGGAAGCGGCAGCTGCAGACAGAAAAAAAGAAAATCCACACCATCTACACGTCAGTATCGAGGCACAGCGGAATGCATATATACACAGTCACACGTGACTTACACGCCAATACTTATTCATAGATTCATGATATAGTTGAAAAAGTGTCCCAAATTTATCACACGGGCTGTTGTGGCACACAATGAGAGGGCAAATGGTTATAAACATGCCTAGGAAGCCCTCGTATCTTCAAAATGAATGTTAACCCGAAACTCCGAGCACACAATTCTAGGTGTCTGACTTTAAAAGGAATATTTATGAAAGCTAAATTCAGCTGACATAGAAAAAGATGTTGAAAATAATACTATTTGTGTTATTCACAAATGCATAAATTAATGTTCAATCGCAACTAAGAGGTGTAAAGCCAGGCACAGATGTCCTTGATTGCTGTGATGAACAGTTCTGACTTCAGCTGTACGTGTGCTGTGATAACTTCCTGACTCCATTCTTACAAAGAGTTCCAGAGGAAAACTAAAAACTACTGTTTTGATATAACCCCCGTGCTCAATAGAGTTAATTGACTTTACTGCAAATACAAACTTGACGCTGTCACACACTCAGAGGCGGAGCCAGGATTTTCAGGTAGAGGGGGCAACCCCTCCAGCAATGAAAAATCGTAGGAGTTATTATTAAGTAAGGACTTGTCCCTTAATTTTTATTTCACCCGTGTGATCGGCATCGCGCTCGCTGAAGTCGTGTACTGGATACGCAACTGCGCACAATTCTGCAAGTTGCTTGTAACTGCTTTGCCGTTACTTATTGCCAATTATGGACACGGACTGTTGTCCTATCATCTCATAGAGTCCCTATCATGTAATAATATTCCACACGGTGGCAGTGGGGGTCGCAAAATGCTGATTTATCTATATATATAAAAAGGAAATTTGTGAATGTGTCTGTTCTAAATGTTTAGCATACTTCCCGACATACAACAAACTTGAAATTTGGCACGTGGGTAGTTTCCAGACTGTACACAATGCAAAAAGTATAAAAATAGGCTTTTATATATTTTTGGGGGGGCGCAATTATGGATATATATATATAAAAGGGAAATTTGTGAATGTGTGTCTGTTCGAAATGTTCAGCATACTTCCCGACATGCAACAAAATTGAAATTTTGCATGTGGGTAGCTTCCAGACTGGACACAATGCAAAAAGTATAAAAATAGACTTTTGTATTTTGGGGGGGGGGGGGGGGGGCGCAATAATGCATATATTTTGCACGCAAGTGAGCGGTGATGTCATAACGGTGATGTCACCCACATGCGGCAGCGTTACGCAGTGTACCTGCTGACGTCACGCATCCCCCCCCCAACACTCCGCGTAGGCCGTGTTTTAATCCAAGACAAGAATCCAAGTCCCGGGCGAAGCCGGGTAGTAAAGCTAGTCTATATATAAAAGGGAAATGTGTGGATATGTGTTTGTGACTGTTAGAAATGATTAGCATACTTCCCAAAATGCAACACACTTGAAATTTGTCATGTGGGTAGGTTCCATACTGTACACAATGAAAAAAGTATAAAAATAGACGTTTGTATTTTGGGGGGGGGGGGGGGTGGGGGAAATGACCATGAAGTGTGTGGCGTCAACCCGCAACACACCTGAGTTAAGTGCTCTGCAATGCTTACCCCTACCATATGGCTCTTCGTGCGCCGTACTTCTCGAGCTGTTAACAGCGTGCTGGGAGATTTTAGGTGGCGCTTTGCTCCTGGACGATGAAGTCATTGGCTTCTCGGAGTTTCAATACATATCCGTGCGAAGAACAGGTACGACTGCTATCTTAAATATGAAGCAGAAATTACATCTGTTTGTTTGTGTGAAGCACCAAAAACTCTCCAACGCTGAGCTCTAGCATCATTAAATTTGCACAACTTATGCTGTCTGGAATGTCTAAGTGAACGTGACTATTTTCAGCTTGCCATGTCATTCCCTTCCCGAGTTGCCAAAATCGACCTTACGTCGAAGTGGGTTAAGGTTGAATTTTCTGCAGTGAAAAACATCCGATTTAGTTAAATTGATTTGTTTTGGCTTTTTTCTTTCTTGCAAGCATACGTTTTTTTCAGGATTTTACAGTGAAATATAAGGGAATATGAAATTAATCCAAGACAAGAATCCAAGTCCCGGGCGAAGCCACGTAGTGAAGCTAGTTACTAATAAACCCCAATGATCCCATCGAAATTAGGGATTTCGATCGGACCGTTAGGGGGGCACGTGCCACTCCACCCCCACTTCCTCCACCACTGTCACGCACTGGCATAGTTCACAGGTGGTGGTGTGTCCAGACCCATGCCTGGCCACAATCACCTGCTCAGTATTAATGCTTCCTCACTCCACCAAGTAAATAATTGAGGATCAATCAACACAGCCGAGGCTGCGTGTCTCTCTCTCTGTGATCATGGGGATTTCCCTCCGGATCCCCCGGTTTCCCCGCCACGCGTCCAGAGTGAACACCGCCACGCGTCCAGAGTGAACACCGCCACGCGTCCAGAGTGAACACCGCCATGCGTCGAAAGTGAACACCGCCATGCGTCCAGAGTGAACACCGCCACACGTCCAGAGTGAACACCGCCACGCGTCCAGAGTGAACATCACCATGCGTCGAAAGTGAACACCGCCACGCTGTTGACAAGCCCCACCTTGTTGTTATTGTTGTTGTGGGCAGGTCGCTTCTGAAAACAAGAGCGGTACAGCAGCTCCAGCGGGCGTGGCCTGGTAAAAAATGAAAAACTGTGAATATTTAAAATAAAACAAAGTTACCAAGTAGCGAGCCAGGTGAAGAGAAATTAAAACATAAGCAAGATACTCTTGGGTTCTTTCAGTAAAGTAATGTAGAAAAAAATAATAATAGCATACGACGTTTCGATTGCAACACAAGCAATCATCATCAGGTACAAATGAAAGAGGAAAAAAACCTAGTGAACTCATAAATGTAATGCAATACAACACAGAGAGTCGGCTAACATTACAGTCAACACCCCACCTGGTCGATTACGTTCTTCCAAAGATTTCTCAATTTTAGAGAGACGAAACACAGACACGGAGACACATAGACAGAGAGAGATGACACACACATAGACACACAGAGAGAGATGACACAGAGACACACAGAGAGAGATGACAGAGAGACAGAGAGAGACACACATAGGCACACAGAGAAACAATGCTTCTGTGTCGAGGCCTTAAATAGAGAAAGAGATGGGTAGAGAGAGAGAGAGGGGGGGTAGAGAAATTAGCATGTCAATGCAAGGCCGTAGCCATGGAGTCAACATTGGGGGGGGATCAAATCTTACAGGGGGTCTAGGGTCCCCCACTAGAAAAATATCTATATTTGAAAACTCATTTCCTGCCATTTCCTCCCTAAAATATTTTTAAAAATTCACTAACACATGGGATGGATTTTTTTTTATTTGATACAATAATGTGTAATAGTGTATTGTATTACATTGCTCTGTTTTTTTATTAACCTTTTCTTGTTTCATAGTGTGTAGTGGCAGAGATTAGGGATTCATAAAGTACAACGCAATCATATAAACAGAAATCTATGTATTGTTATATGAAGACAAGTCCAGATTTCGTGGCCAAGGTTTAGCAAATTGTTGTTTTTATTAACATAGCATCGCAATTATTACTTTTAAAGAAGATTTTTATAGCAATACATTGGAGGGGCATATTTGATTATTAGAATTATTATAATATATAATAATTATTCTAACATATTATAATTATGGCCTTGTGTCAATGAGATATTTGGAGGTTTGGTGACTGCAGTAGAGGACACAGAGAGAGCACACTTAATCAAACAAACTTCGTAAAATTTGGAAATGTAATGCAATGCAACACAGAGAGTCGGTCAACACACAATGAACGCATAGCCTGGCAGATTACGTTCTTCCACAGATTGCTAAACTAAGCGAGAGAATTGAAGCAAACGCGATCAGGCGAGGGCAGGAGGCAAGGCCCCGCGTTGTAAAGTTCCAACCTGGACATCGCTTCTATGCTCGCTGCTACTCAATTGACATCCCTACGAGAGTGAGGCTCTACCTCGGTAAACAACAACAACCACAATCACCACCACAACCACCACCACTACAACCACCACTACAACCACCACAACAACCACCACAACCACCACCACAACCACCACAACCACCACCACTACCACCACCACTACCACCACCACCACCACATCCACCATCACCACAACCATCACCACAACCACCACCACAACCGCGATGAGAATTTCTCACCTCGGATTTCAGTTCACGCGCGGAGATGCAACAGCCACGCGGCAGCAGGCCGTGACGTCACTTCCTGGGTACAAGACACTCCCTTCCCGCAATGAGCGGGTCTTAACTTGAATAAATTATGTTAATGAGTCCAGCCCATACGACGGAGGGGTGGGGCGCGCGTGCTGAACCCGTCGCAATAAACTCGCGACGGCTTTAACGAATACATTATGTTAATGAGCCACCAGTCACCGGGCGTAGCTTTGCCCAAATAAGGATTGGCACTGGAACAGATATCGGCAGCGGCCGAGCAGAGATGACGTCACGCTCAAGAGCGCAGTGGTGGGAAGGTGGGTGACATGACGTCACTAGCGAGGCAAACCTCCCCCTGGCATTTGACGCCGATGAGGTCACGCTGAGCGGCGACGTCAGAGGGCGGGGTCAGAGTTCAAGTTTGTTGACAGAAGGGGAGCGGCAGTGTCGTGGTGAGCGCTGCGCTCCGCACCGACCAGCCGAGTTCCATTCCCGCTCGTGGCCAACACCGCCAGTGACGACTTTCTGAACCGGTCCTGAGCCTCCCCTAGGTCGACTCAGCCTCAAACGAGTAGCCGGTGCGGTGTGTCAACATCGCCACTGGGGACACAAAGGCGGCCGGGCGTGGTGCTGGCCACCCACCCCCTCGTGTGCCGTCCCACCCTTAATAGGTGCTCGCTAACAGCACTTGCCCCTACAGTCTGTTAAGGCTATACGGGGGATCTTTGTGTGTTATGTGCTGGCTAACAGCACTTGCCCTGACATTCTGTGCAGGCTATACGGGGGATCTTTGTCTTTGTGTGTTGGGAGCAAGTTTGAGTGGCGTGTCGTCGTGGGAGTTGAACGGGCGCCTGCTGCTACTGACAGTCGTTGACTCCGGTTGGACAGACGCTGATAGACACACAGACAGACAGGACAGGCGAACAGACACAGACAAGAGGAACACAGAGAGAGAGAGACAGAGACGACATAGACACAGAGGCAAGCAGAGAGAGACACACAGAGACGAACAGAGATACAGACGGACAGAGAGATGTTGAATCGAACTCACTGAACTCGCTCTATTGAAAGAGATTCCTCGATCTTTGCCCATTCCCGGAAGTCGTTCTAGTTTTTATTTATTTCATTGTGTGTGGTGTGTAGTGTAAGCAATGTGGGATATCGATGAACACGGACATGAACAACATCAGCAGACAAGACATCTTTCATACTCTTTGGTTCTTTCAGTAAAGTCACGTAGGTAGAAAAAATAAAATAATAATAAATAAATCACGACGTTTCGATCGCAACACGAGCGGTCGTCCTCAGGCGAAAACATCTAGACATGAGGACTGCCTGGATGAAAACCAGCATGGAAGGGGCCCAGTGTGGGGACAGCTATGCTAATGGCATAGTCCCGTGTGTGTGTGTGATGTGAGGTCTTCTGGCAGCAGTCATTCTCCGCTGTAGTCCTGGCATCTGCTGCTCAGCTTCATTCCCCAGCTGTGGTCCCAGTGGCACCGTCTCTCTGGGGAACCGTGTGGTGTGTGTAGCGAGTATCACAGGGTGGGCGGGTAGTGTGGTGATAGTGGTCACGGTTGGCACTGATGCACGACCACTACCACCACCCCTACTGGGCGGTGGACCTGCCACCACAAAGCAGCACGCGGCGGAGGAGTGAGTTGATCGCTCTCGCCACGCGAGCGAGGCCCCCTCGCTTCCTCTTTTCGTGCATCTCCACCTGCACCTCTTCCATCTTCTCCTCCGTCTCATCCTCCTCCATCCCCTCTTCTTCATCCTCCACCACCATCTTCTCCTCTACCTCGTCCTCTTCCTGCGCCACCTCCATCTTCTCCATCTTCTTCTCCTCCGCTAGCACCATCACTTCCTCCTTCATCTCCTCCTCAACTTCCGGCACCACCATCTCCACCACCGTCTTCTCTTTCTCCTCTACCACCATTGTTTCCCCTTTGTCCGTCGTCTCCGTGTCCTCCACCACGGCCATCTGTTCATCCTTTGTTGTCTCCTTGTCCTCCATCTCCGTATTGTCTTTCTCCTCTCCCTCCGTGTTCTCCATTGTCACCATCACAATCTCGTCCTCCTTTGCCTTCTCTTCCTCCGAGTTCTCCTCCTCTGTCTCTACCTCATCCTCCATCATCTCCTTCACCTCTTCCTTCGTCTCCTTCTCCACAACCCCTGTCTTCACTTCAAAGGCCTGGACGAGTGAGGAGGAGAGCTGAGCTGGCTCAGATCTGTGAAGAGACAACACGACACCGTTCTAGATTTGAAGCTTTCGTGACTGCAATGATTCATATTCTTAGGTTTTTTCGGTGAAGTCACGTAGGTAAAAAACATTAAAAAGTAAAATAAAATAAAATAAAAAATAAAAATCACGACGTTTCGGAGGCAACACAAGCTTCCGTCTTCAGGTGGTACCGTCACAGCCACGACAGCTGTATCAAGTAAATGAGAGATTGCAGAAGCTACCACTCCGTTTATATAATGGTTGGAGAAGGTGGTGGGGCAAGGGCCGCATACTTTTATTAATATGGTTTGGTGAGGCTTCAGACTAAGAATAGACTGCATAGCAAAGGCTGAGCCTTTGTTATGGAGAGGTGCGGTTTGTGACTCAACCTGTAACAGGGAGACCACCACTAGACATGGTAAAACTGTGATGGTTGTCTGTCAAACACGACACCGTTCCACCTTCCTGCTACGGCAGACATCGCCATCTTCCCATCGTCCGTGGGTGGAATGTGTGGGGGATTAATTCGAGCTGAATAGAAACAGCAATAACGACATGGCCAGTGAGTGTGCTTAGTATTGGTGCTGTCATTCTCATGGCGCCAGGCTATCCTTGAGATAGGTGCATCTGTGTCTCACACAGACTGCTGTAGTTTCACAGTAGTGGGTGGCGTTGCTGTGCAAATTTAGCTGAATAATTTGAAGTGACATTTTTTTGGTTATTTCGGTAAAGTCAGGTAGGTATAAAATATAATTAATTAAATCACGATGTTTCTATTGCAACACAAGCAATCATCATCAGGTGGGAAAACCACAGCAAGAAACGTTCTTGCAATAACAACATGGCCATCGAAACGTCGTGATTTAATTTATTTGATTTCATACCTACGTGAATTTACCGATATAACCAAAGATTATGGATCCCTGTAGTCACGAAAACTTCAAATCTAGATTTACATTTTATATATGTATATTCTAATTAACCCCTTGCACATAATGTTCTAAGCATTTCAAATGTCATCGATAGAGATCCTGCACGTCCACTGTGACGGAATGGGTGTGGATCTGTGTGGTCAATGCAGCAGCAATAATAGCCGTCGCCCACCCTTTTGGCCCCGCCCCCCCTCCCTCTCGATACGTTCCATTCATTGGCTACCATATTCTGATGAGCTCCCCCCTCCCTCTCCTCCCCACTCAACTCGCTTTTAAGGGATTACATCTTGAATCATTGCCTCACTTGATGCAGCTAATCTGGCTGTGACGGTCCCACCTGATGACGGAGACTTGTGTTGCCTCCGAAACGTCGTGATTTTTGTTTTTATTTTATTTTATTTTCATTAATTTTTATGTTTTACCTACGTGACTTTACCGAAAAAACCTAAGAATAAGATCTGAACTGTAAGCGGTGATGAATGAGTGCACGACCATTTGGCCGCTTCAACACATCCACGATTTCAAAAATGTGTCCGTCAGTGATTTGTGGTCGAGAAAGTCACCTCCCTTGACGTCGAAGGCATCTCAGAGTGCATTGCATGCGATGAGCCTCTCGCATCTCTAATCTCATCGCGTTTTAAATTGAACACCCCTCTCAGTGGTAGCTGTCGCTGTGCATTACAAGGCGACTTGGCAGCTGGCCTGGCAACAGGCGATAGACAGCGAAAATCTCACAGTGGATGGAGGGTTACATGGTGAAGATATGCCCACTTTGTTACGTGGTCTAACCCAAAAACCAGTTATGAAAAATAAATCTGTCCTCAGTATAGCGGAATGTACACGTGGGGTTTGCAGTGTCTGTGAATTTTGAGAGCGCGACAGGGATTGAGCATCTGTGCGTCACAGCAACATTGACCTGGGTTTGATTTCCACGTTTTGCCACATTCTCCGTGTGGATTATGCAGCCACCTGTTCTGGGAAGGTTCTGCAGCTTTCTCCCTGTTACTGAACCCACACAAGCAATGCAAATTGTTCAATTTGAATCGCAAACAGTAGCAACTTTCTTGCAAAATGCGAGCAAACTTGGCAGGATCCTCCTGAAAAAACGTCTTGAGACCGAGTAAGGCTGATGCTGCGTGAGAAGCATGGCAATAAGTAACAAAAATAAACACACAGGGCGCACACGCAGAGTGGTTTACCGTGGCTCAGCGACTCCGGAGTTTGCTTTATCTTCTTGGAAGCCCTCTTCTCCAAAGCTCGGAGCTATTGGGCCCCACACAGGATTGGAGGACGTGGTGTTGGTGGCGGCGGTGGTGGTGCTGCTGGTGGTGGCGGTCTGGAGCCATTGTCGCTCGATCTTGGCGAGGCGCTCCTCCTCGAGGCGCTTTTGCTCCACAAGACGCTTCTCCTCCATCAAGAGCTCCTCCTCCTCCTCTTGACGCTTCACCTCAACGAGGCGCTTCTCCTGCATGAGACGTTTCTCCTCGAGGAGCTTCACCTTGCGAAAGCGCCTCTCCTCAAGACGCTTCTTCTTCTTCTCGAGACGCTTCAGCTCTATGAGACGCTTCACCTCAAAGAGGCGATTCTCCTCCATTTAGGCACTTCTCTTCCTCGACCCGCTGCACCTCAATGAGGCGCTGCTCCTCGACAAGGCGCTTCTCTTCTTCCACCCGCTTCTCCCCCATGAGGCGCTTCTCTCCTTCCACCCGCTTCTCCTCCATGAGGCGCTTCTCTTCCTTGACCCACTTCACATCGATGAGGCGCTTCTCCTGCTCCAGATGCTTCTCCTTGAGACGCTTCACCTCGCGAAGGCGCTTCTCCTCCATGAAGCGCGTTTCTTCAAGGAGGCGATTTTCCATGACGCGTTTCACGTCGTTGAGGATTTTGTTTCGAAGGCACTTCTGCTCCGTTTGGTGCTTCAACTTGGCGAGGCGCTTCACCTCATTGGGGCGCTTCTCTTCCATTGTGCATTTCTCCTTCGCAAGGCGCTTGTCCTCCTGGAGACGCTTCACTCCGCTGAAGTTCTTCACCTCCCCAATGCTCCTCTGTTCACGAGAAGATAAGCACATGACCATTTAGACATGCGCACTCAGGACAAAATCCATTCTCGCAGGCAGACAAACATGGACGGGCACATAGACAAACCAAAATGCATACTGGCACATCTATGTACGGATGCAAACATGTACATTAACTCATGGCATGACGTGATGATGGAGAGATGGAGTGATGGTGTTGGGAGATGGCGTTGTGATATGGAGAGGTGAAATTGTGGAATGTTCTGGAGAGACGGTGCCTTGTGATGGTATTGACGCTTTATGAGGCTCTATGATATTGTATTGATTCTAGATTTGAAGCTTCCGTGACTGCAAGGATTCATACTCTTAGGTTTTTCCGGTAGTATATTGTATTGAGTTGGTGGTGATGTGAAGAGATGGTGTGGTGATGTGAGGTGTAGTGATGTTTTGGTGCAATGGTGTGGGAGTGTGGAGAGAATGTGGTGTTTGACTCCCATAGACCCCATACACACCTTTGGGGAACGATTTTCATAGCTTTGGCCTGGGAAAGGGTCCACTTCATCCATAATGTCCCCCCACGTGGTCGACTGGCGCCATGACTCCCGGGCTACGGAAAACAAAATTTATTCAAAGGACGAGTAACGTCTTAGAGAACGAAGCACGTGGATATTCACGGAACTAATTCTGAGATCCCTGTAATTACCTCTTAACACATAACATGACCTGCTGTTGAGAAACATTAATCACATGGCAGTAAAACTTTACAAGTCCTATTTTTGTAAGTATGTTGAGATCATCAATTTCATAAAGTTGAGACCCCCATTTAAACCAATATGGCTGAATCTCAGTTCTAAATCCATGCGCTCTGCACACTTGACCTTAACATCTTCCCATCACCGCCACGTCTACTAAAAATAATTAATCAGGGGGCTGCCTCCTCATCATAAAAGCCACGTGATGCAGGTAACTGTGACTTACCATCATAGTCCTCCAAGATGTCAGCCCACTTGCGTTGTCTGTCCATGTTGTTGGGAAGCAGTAGTTTCTGTTTGATGTTGGAGGGCCTGGGGAGGTTGTAAAAACGCTAAGATTTAGCAACCTTTTGAATCACTCATCCTCACAATTATTCCATATTGACCACTCGCTGTACTAATCAAATCACTTTCGTGCCGTTTGTTTTACAAGTCCACTCGCTTGTTTGCCCACTCACGCGTGCGTCAGATCACTCACTCATCCACCCACGCGAACATGTTTATTCCAACTGCCTATTGCATTAAACATAATCGCCAGACATAACCGTGATGTTTAACCTCTAATCCAGACAAGCATGTTGATGCACAGCACATTTGTATTAATCGACTGTTTGATATAGGCCCCCCTATGTCTTGTAGGTCATTGGGGTCAAATGACTATACTTAAATTATTTGTTATAACCAGAGAATGACGTCGTAGGTCACGTGATGTCAGAGGTACCGCCCATGTGGCTGTGACGTCACAGATAGGAGACGTCTATGGCAGCAGCTAGGGTCTGAACTAAAAGGCAGACTCCTCCCCCGTGTTGGATAACATTCAATACATGTAATGCAGGGCACAATTATGCAGGCAATCAGAACACAATCATTATAGACATGTTCATCATATTTTATAAGATTAAAACAGGTTAGTTATGGACGTTTTAAATGTTGACTTTCTTTGGGTCTAAACAATGCCAGTAACAGCAACATATCAGAGCATGCCAAGTAAACTAACTAATAGTCCTAATTTGGTTGCAGAAAATCCTAATACCAACATATACAAAAGTAATGAAGCTTTAGTTTGTAGTCAAAACGTGCAGTAAAAATAAACAACACACATCGTCAACAGGGACGCTCACCTCGTTGAGGATTCGCTCTGCAAAGGCTTCTTCTGCTGCTGCTCACTCGTGCGCATTCCTCTCGACTGCGGGTGGAGGCGTGGCTATGACGTACAGAGGTGACGTCACTACAGCGAGGCTCCGCCCCCACGCGCTTGACGGGCGCACCACGTGGTGCAGTGCGGGTGGTGTGCGTCACCGGAAACAGCAGAGTCCTCGGTTCGACATTAAACATTTGCCCCCTCGCTTTGTGCCGTCTTTGATGTCGCCGTTACTGCAGCGAGGACTGAAGCGATGCCTGGCCATCAGGCCTGGCATATACCTAGGCCTCAGGCTTCATATTCGTTCATTGTTATTTTTGTTTAATTGGAATTATTAACTTGCATTTCATTAATTACATTTCAAGCGTATAAACACCATCCCATTGGTTTATTTACTTTTAAATTAAGGTTTATATTCTAGTTATTGATCTGTAGTTATATTTAAGTGAGTGAGGTGGTTGTACTAAGTGTGAATTTGAGTTCCATTTAAATTATTATTGTGTAAAGGATGTGTCTGTGTGCACCTATCCTGGCAGTGGTAATATGGGCTTTGTATAATTAAGTTGTTAATGAGATTGTTTATTTGTGTGTGTCTGTTATCTATGTCTGTGTCAGGTTACATATCTATGTTTGTAGCTGTGTGTGTTTGTTATTTATGATGGGTGGTGATTATGTTTCTTGATAATGGATGGTGGTGATGATAATGATGGGTGGTGATTATGAAGGGTGGTAATGATGATGGGTGGTGATGATAATCTTAAACAACTACGCTGGTTTGGTCGTATGCGTGCGTATCTGGACGTTAATTTATTTACGGACCCGCCCAAATAGCTAGCTCTGATTCTCGATAAAAATTAATAAAACAGCCCGCAAAAAGCCACAGCTCACTTTCATTCGACAAACATAAATAAACTAGCATAAGTACCCGGCGTTGCCCGGGTGAAAAATATATTTCTTAATAACCTTACATATATATACACCCTCACCACTCACCACTCACCCTCACCATTCACCCTCACCACTTTCCCTCACCACTCTCCCTCACCACTCATCCTCACCAATCACACTCTCACCAATCACCACTCACCACTAACCCTCAACACTCACCCTCACCACTCACCACTCACCCTCACCATTCACCCTCACCACTCTCCCTCACCACTCATACTCACCATTCACCCTCACCACTCTCCCTCACCACTCTCCCTCACCACTCATCCTCACCAATCACACCCTCACCAATCACCACTCACCACTCACCCTCAACACTCACCCTCACCATTCACCACTCACCCTCACCATTGACCCTCACCACTCTCCCTCACCACTCTCCCTCACCACTCATCCTCACCAATGACACGCTCACCAATCACCACTCACCACTCACCCTCAACACTCACCCTCACCACTCACTACTCACCCTCACCATTCACCCTCACCACTCTCCCTCACCACTCTCCCTCACCACTCATCCTCACCAATCACCACTCACCCTCAACACTCACCCTCACCACTCACCCTCACCACTCACCCTCACCACTCAACCTCGCCTCACCACTCACTAATCACCACTCACAATCGCCACTCACAACCGCCCTCACCATTATATTTTTGCCCCAGTCAACGCCGGATATTTCCCATTCGTAGCAGTTTATATCAACTCTATAAGCAACTTATATTAAACAGGAAGCGCGATCCTAAAGTAATTTACAACCTTCGATTAGTCCTTTGTGCGATTCAAAGAATCGATTCCTGGTATGTTGGGGGTTTACATTTTGAATGATAGAGTTTCATTTTCATTGTTATTTTATTTTTTTATTTTTTCAGGAGTTTTTAATTACATTTTTGCCCCGGTCAACGCCGGATATTTCCCGTTCGTAGCAGTTTATATCGACTTTAACCAACTTATAGTAAACGGGAATCGTCCGAATCTAAAGGAATCTACAACCTTCGATTCCTTTGCGCGATTCAGAGAATCGATTCTTGGCGCGTCGGGTTTAAAAGCAATTACACAGTTGTTTTTTCATTGGTATGTAATGTTTGAAAGTTTTCATAAGATTTTAAATGTATTTTCCCCCCGGGCAACGCTGGGTATATCGAGTTTATAGCACAAATGCGTGCGCATATTTTTAAGAGGAATTAAAAATGGCGTCCACCCGGCAGCGAATGCTTCGCTACCCGTTGCCAGGGGCAACCGCCGTCCAATGAAACTGAGTATGGTCCGGCGACACACAGACACACACACAGACAGACAGACAGATTTGCGATTTTATATATATAGATAAACCTGCCGCACAACAGCGTCTCTTCGGTCAACAATTGCACCTACTTTCACGCAACACCATATTCACAGTGATGGTCGCAACCCAAAATCTACTGTAGGTACAGTGTTGCTATTGCACCCGCCGAACACTGCGTCCTGCTGGCGATATCTCCCCAACGAAGAACGTCCGCGGCTGCAACCAAGAACCCTCCACTAATCAGATAGCCACATACATTTTCAATTCCAGAACTTTCAATAATATCTGTTCATTATTGGTGGGGTTCGGTTCGACGGCCGAGTGGACTAAACTGACCACTCTTTCGTACGCAGCTCCATCAATATTGCGCCCATTCCCTTGAAACCACTGTGCTTAATCTTTCATTGGGCCGAAACAAGTGTGTGCAAAGTGGCTCTGCACAGTTCCCCGCCCTACATATCAAACCAGCACTCGAGAAATTCTGTCGGTGTCGCCTTCAATCTCATTGGACTAATTAATTATCCTTTACATTTAATTGCCTCAAAGTGGCCTGCGTGCTTTGTGGCGGCAGCACGCGTCGGTCAGTCAGTCGTCCATTTCCAAACAAGCAGAAGCACACAGAAGGTAAGCGCTGTGTGATAGCATAGGTCTGACAAGGTCTGCGCCGCAGTGGTGCAGTGCACTGTGGGCGCAGACCCTGCGCTGTGTGAGTGTGGTGTGTATGCAAGTGTGCGAATGGTAGTTATGGTAATATACGTATATTTATGTAAAAATGGGTGCTGCGTGCTGCGATTAGTGGAGTCCCCAAACAACTTTACCTTACGAGTAGGCAGGGGTCGCTACACAGTGAGTCTTCGCGGACTGAGCTGGCAGCTTCACCTGCCGGGACCACGGCCAGTTGCGTAGCGCCCCCTACAGTTTCGCCCATGGGTCAATACCCCCATGGGGCAACCCAGCTGACTGTTTGATGGGTACAATGGGTACTTTTTGGTTTATCCGGCTTATTACCATTATTATGTATTGACGTTGATCACGTCTCCATGGACGGCTTGCTGTCTACTTCGGTTGTGTAATTGAGATGTTGTGCATGCTGCTGCTGGTAAGAGCATGTGTTGCATAATATGCAGCATGTGTCCGCGTATCATGTTTGGCACGGATGCAGTTGGCGTTACTGTACATTTATCATGTTTTGGAGTGCCAATCCCATGCACATTGAAATGTAATAAACTGTCTAAAAATGTTGCAGCCCGGCCCCCGCCGCTGTCACTCTCTCGCCGTTGCACAAGCCATATCGGAATTTGGGACATGCTAAAACAATGAGTACAGTGTGACACCACCCGGGTAACTCCCGGGATCAAAATGGGCATTGGAAAGTGATCGCTTTATTGAGATGATTATGGTACTACCACAGGGTATTGTGAACGGTTCAGGAGGAGGAGAGGTCTGGATTTGTAAGTCTCACAGTACCGGTAAGAAGCGCCTGGTGGGGGATGCCCTCCACTGGGGTACAAATTCTGTCATTATTAGTATACGATCATGCAATGTTTCTATCTGCAAGCTGTCATAACTCAAACAATCCCCGTTATTGTTCGATTGAGAAATGGAGTGACCCACACCTCTGATACCATATGTGACGAACCCAAAAATCTGATGCATGCGTAAAACACCCACAAAGGGAATACGTAAACGTAAAAACACCAACAAAATACATTTTAATATAAGAAAAAAATAGGTGGCCCCATAGCGGATCTGTATGTGTGTGTACATACAGACGGAGGATGCAGGGGCCAACCTGTGTGCGATCGGAACGGTGCAATTGCTGACCAATGTCACTGTGGATGGCGCACACGCTGACGCACACCGGAGCTGTGTCTTTGCGATGCAAGGGCTTGGTGGATGGTGGAGCGCATATGGATGGTGCGTTACGAATTAAATAAAACAAAACAAACCGCTGGAAGCAGCCCTGCGAGCAGGCTACCTTGAGAGCGATCGCGAATGGATTGCGTGTCTGGAAGAAGCCTCGCTCTTTCAGATGCCGTACCAGCTTCGTCAACTCTTCGCTACCATTCTGCTGTATTCCATGCCAGCAGATACGAAGGCTCTCTGGGATAAATTCTACGACGAATTGGCTCGCGATTACGAGTACCAGTACCGCCAGCTGACCAACAAAGAAGAAATGCTAAATCTTCTTGGTTCTTTCGCTAAAGTCACGTACAAGGGAAGTAATACAATAAAAAAAAATTAAACATAATAAAATAATTCTCACGTTTCGGCCACAACGCAAGCCGCCGTCCTAAGGTGAAAACCAGGTCTGTCGAGGCGACAGCGTCTGAATGAAACAGCACACGTGCTTGGAGCATATATATAAGCTGGGTTGGAAGGGGGGGAAAGGGCGCCTTGACAAAAGAATTTGCATATCAAGAGCAATTTAGCATATTTATGGGAAATGCAGGTATGTGATTAGTACTACTCATGCCCGTGCATTATGCAGGATTAGCAGCATCAAAGGGGATATGGGAAATGCAAGTATGTGATTAGTACTACTTATACCCGTGCATTATGCAGGATTAGCAGCATCAAAGAAAATAAAAAAAATGGTAAAGTTCAAGACCCTTCACAGCCTCCACGAGTTCCTCACGGCAGGTGGGATGGCTCTGTCGGACTTTGACGACCTCCCGCAGCTTTCCGAGTACCCACACTTGGTCTTGGACTCGCTGCTTGAGAACAACCATATCCGCCGCGAAATGGACACGAAGGACTTCCCATTTCGACTTGGGCGCAAACAGTTCCCCATTGTCCCAGCATTCGCGATGACCATCAACAAGGCGTAAGGGCAAACTGTTCACAACCTGGGATTATATCTACCAACGCCATGCTTCTCGCACGGCCAACTGTACGTGGCACTATCGCGAGTCACGGCAAGATCCAACATCAAGGCGCTTATTGAGGGACCTGACGACGAGGAGGAAGACGGAGTGTACACGACGAATATCGTGTATGGCCAGATATTTCAATAAGTTGCATTCTATATTTGAATAAGTTGCATTCTTTAATATTGTCGATTGATCGTCTCATAAAATGCATATAACCTCACAAAAATTTTAACATAAAACAATCACCAAAACATGTCTATTGTGTCCAGCCACTTTCAACTCCCCACCAACCAAGCATATACACACCGCCCGCGAATCGGGTGGCGACTGCTTGTAATGATCAAATAGAGCAAGTCAAGATCTATAAGTATCTTGGGGTCATCCTGGATTCAAAACTGAATTTTGAAGATCACATTGATTATATTGGGAAAAAGACAAAAAAAATTGGTTTTCTATATCAACACAAGCACTGCTTCCCCCCTATGTTCCGTTTGGAATTGATAAAAGCTACCATACTGCATCTACTTGATTACTGTGACATTGTGTATAAATCAGCCCCAAGTACTGTACTGAAGAAACTTGACTCAATGTATCACTCGGCCTTAAGATTTGCATTGAACTGCCCATATAGGACTCACCACTGTGATCTCTACATTGGGTCAAACTTAACATCTCTGAATGTTCGACGGCTTGTGCACCAGATATTATTTATTCATGATGTACTTGCAAAAAAATCCGCAGATTACCTTCTGGATCTCATCTCTGTTTCAAAGAACAAATTTGACCTAAGGTCTACACTCATTTACCAGCTTAACATTCCCTATTGCCGTACATATACTGGAGGAAGAGCCTTTGCTATTGATGCCCCCAGGGTCTGGAATGCTGTTGCCAATAAATTGAAACTTGAGTCGCTACCTATGAGATCTTCACTCAAAACTGCTCTAGAGGAGTTGTACACCCCTAGCTGCCAGTGCTATTCAGTGGCCTAAAATAAAATGTTTCGCTCCGGATGATCGCTACAAAGTAGGACCTGTGTTTTGATTTAGTGTGCTGATCTTAAAGGTGCATTGAAAAATTATAATACTCCTATTGATGCTCCTGCTGTTGTGGAGTGGCTCATGCAGCCAGCTATGGCTGCAAGGTTTTGGTAGTGCATGTTTATGCCATTTATTGTGAAAATTCCGTCACAGTTCCTATGATTGCTTTTTCATTGCTTTCATGGCTTTATTTTGGTGATTTCGAAAAGTGTATTGGTTTAGCCATGTTTGTTTGTTGTAGTACAGAGTTAGACTGATGGCCTTAATCTAAGTTGTCTTATGGTTGTTGTTGTTGTTTGACTTGCATCCCACTGGGATTTTTGCACACAGCGTTGGTGTACGGTGTTTTTTTCTGCAATATTTTGCTGTCTTTTCTCGGATTTTCTGTTTGCACTTAGTCACATATTCACTTTAAGATGTTTTTTGTTCATGTTTTTGTTTTTTGTTTGTTGCGGTTGCACCCGATTCAAGAGCCGAATGGCTCACAGGGCTATACCTAATAAATGAACTTGAACTATCTCTCATATCTTCCTCGTCTCCATCTCTACTGCTACCCTATACTTCTTCTTCGGCTCCACTGCTACCCTATACTTCTTCTCATCTCTTCTTCTGCTCTGACCGTCTCCGTCCAGCTCCCAGCACAACTCCCATTCTCACTCTCACGCTCCCGTATTTATCCCCATCCGTATTCATTTCCAATTAATTAACCGGCGTCCCCCCAATGGCACGCGGCCCCTGCCGCCCCCGCCGCCACCTACTCCCATTCCCAGACTTACAGGCGCCACCTCGTCCCTGACAACAACAACTGGCCAATCACTGCCCTGCATCCCAAAATTACCTAACGAGCCGTCTCCATCCGGCCGTTGTCCCCCAGCAACACCAGCATGTCCCGTTACGACCCCACTGTCCACAACCCACACGTGTTTACAATTACCCCCCTTGGCGAGCGTTAAACCACTGCATATGTATTTATTAGCAAGGCATACTCCCAACCAACCTCGAATTTCCACAAGTAAACAATTGCATGTTTTGCATTACCCATATTTGTGGATCTCTTTATTCACTACCACTGAAAATTATTTATCATAATAGAGTTGAAAATACAATTTTTACCATGCAAGAATGATGATCCTGGTGAGGCATACAAATGTAACTCAGTGATATTTATTCAATCAAATTAACTCCACACATATAACGGTATGTGTTTGCCAACAAATAGAACATTATTGAAACCAACATTACCCATTAAGTAGTTACACAACTAATTAACAATGCACCATTAATATAATTAAAGCTCAAAATAACAACCGAAGGAGATGATTAATGGATAGCCGAATATGTTCTAGAATTGGTGACAAAAGAGGCATTTAACCAAAGGAAAGAGTTGTCAACAATAACGATGAGTAAAACAGTGAAGAACAAGAGTGACGATGATGGTCATATCGATTATAGCTATGCATGGAACAGAGGCGTGGAATTTGGGAAAAAATGGAGTGAGATGTTTAGAAGCGTTTTATACGTGGATATGGAGGTTGCAGAGAGTAGCTGGACAGAAAATATGACCAATAAACATATTTTAACAGCATCTACCAAAGAAAAACCAATTTGGAATCCAGCAGAAGGAGAACACACCTGGATTGGATGCATTCTACAAGGGGACGGTTTGAAAGGGAAACAAATGAAAAAAGTTCAGGGATTGGGATTTTGGAAATTCTGAAGGAGGCATTTGTGGTGATGACAGAGAACAAAACAGAGTGTACTGCTAACATGGCTGGTGGAAATGGCATCACATTCAACTACATTTTGGAAAGTGAGGTTCTCACATTGTGTGACGAAATCACCTTGGCATTCAAGGTTATCCAATGTGAGAATTTTATCACCAATTTTTTGCCAACCCCTTTATCAATTTGCCCGCGTTGATATCGGTTAAATAATAACAATCACACAACTTTTTTCCAAACATTAATTTATATTGGATCATCTTGAGGAAGTTACTGTGAATCCATGTTAAAGAGACAGACCGAGGTAATGCGTTACTAATCTTTTGGTAGCTTGGTAAAAAAAATCCGCCAGAACAGATTCAAGTTCTACATTCACACATACAGGTAAACAATATAGTACATTACATTTTATATCAACATTTTGTAGTGCTATATGTTAGAATGCTCTGGAGATACAAACGAACGCAAAATATAAATTTCAAAATGTAAAAAGGTTTTTTCATAAATAAATACAGTATTATTAAGACGAACGTATGTTGAAAATAAAATAAAAATTCATGAATATTTATGCTTTTTTTCATGACTTGTATTATTATATATAATGATAATTTATCAGATGCCTGGAAACAATGCCTATCAGAGTGCCACGCATGCAAAGGAGGCATGTAAGTGGGAAACAACAGAGGGAATAGACACAAAATAGAGAACTAAAAAGAGAAGGCCGTTTATACAAATAGGTCTTTAGCCAGTAAATAAACGTCTCAAACTACTGTGAGTTCCTGACCTCCAAGGTCAGGGAATTCAATAGCTTGGGAGCCGTACAAACAAAAGCACAGTGGTAGCCCAGTTTTGAACCCTGCAGCATGGGTACGCTGAGTAGGGCACGATTCATGGATCTCAGAGATCCCAGTGGCCAGATAGTGGAACATATGACTGGATATTGAGGCTTGTGGCTGAAGAGTGGAGTGCGTGGCTGCATAATGGAGTTTGTGGCTCGATCGTGGAATGTGTGGCTGAATCAACTCCTGTATATACGCTGCATTGTGCCCATTTGAAGCCGTGGACCCCAGTAGGAGGAATCTGAAACTCAATTCGCTTTTAAAACATAAGCCAAGGCAGAGACATCAGCACAGGTCAAACATGGTCATGAAGAGGAGTGCGAGTGAGCCTCGCACGGCCACATGTTGGGCAGACTCCAGGCTACCCAAGAGGTTACTTGGGGCTCTGGAGAGCAAAGCATTGCAAAACGAGCACATGGACAAGTTTATTAGCATGTTCATGAAAATGAATTTGGTGTCACTTGGGTAAAATTCCTTGAATAAAAGGATGATGTCCTCACAAATGTTGTGACATGTGAACGAAAAGTTGACGACTGATCCAAGAAGACACCATGATGTCTAGCTTCGTTTGTTAAGCAGACATGATGACGGTGGATCACTAGATTAATGGGGGGTAAACTTGGACAGCTGGTGGGGGGGGGGGGTGCCAATGAGAGGAATCTCGCTTTCATCACAGTTAACTTATAGAACATTCTGCCACATCCAATAGTTTATGAGAGACAGCGAAGATGAGAGCACACATGCCAATTACACCGAGTCTGATTCCAGTTAAAAATAGATTAGTGTATCGTCCATGTACCAACAGAAACATAGCCCTTGCCGTTTTAAGCGAATCTCCAAGCAGGACCACGTGTACACTGTATAAATTGTGATCTAGAACAGATCTTAAAACTGCCCATAGACGATTTTTCAAGGAAGGAGTGGAATCATTGCAAGGCAATGTCCGGGACCCCTATAATGAGTTTCAAATGCTCTGATCAAGAAGACTAAAAGCTGCGCTCAGATCAAGGATAACGATAATGCTTGCAAAGCTTTTTATTTGGAGACTTTAGCAAATCATTGACGGCCTCACCAAAGCTGTCTCGGTGCTGCACCCCGGTCTAAAACCTGACTGTTTGTTGCGTTTGCACCCGATTCAAGAGCCGAATGGCTTGCAGGCTATACCTAATAAATGAAACTGAAAACTGAAACTGACTGAAAGTGACCAAGCAAGTTGTTTAAGGACAACATGTTGATGAAACAGTGTGGTCACTGCACGCTAAAGTATTTTGAACAAATATGGAAAATTTAAATTTGGACAGAAATTGTGGTGCCTTTACAAGGAGGTGGGGGGATATCTGTAGGTATCGGCACCATTGAGGTTGGCAGTAATTCTGAGCAAATAGTGCTGATTTCATGATAAAAAATATTGTTGGAATGAATTGCAATGAACAGTAGAGATTACAATTTAAGATATTGGCCTGTATTCAGAGGTGATTAACAATAGTATATATATTTTATTTATTAAACCTTCTGGTGGTAATTAGGCTGGCAAGATGGTTAAATGTCGTTAGAGAGATGGCATCCTTGTAGTTGTGGAGTGATGTCTTAAATAGATGTCGCTAAATGACAAAACCTGAATTCTGCATATCCTCTCAGATTGAAGAACCTTTGATTTCATCATCCATAGCCATGGGACGGGCTTAGTGGTAGAAATCAGTAAGGTCTTGAGAGGAGTTAAGGGATCAAACATGTGTATGTAAAAATCAGTCTCCTTAAAGAGCACGGAAAGGCAAAGGCCTCAATAACTGATACGTAAATACGTAAGTAGTGTAGGTTAGCAAATAGTAAGACAAATGGCATTGTGAGAAGGAGAGTAACCAAAGTAAGCGCATCTTGGAAATGACTGCACAGTGATTAGATGAGCCTGCATCAATAATATAAAGTTCATTGACTGGAAAGCAAATGGATCCGACTCATTTCAGGGTATGTCCGAGGGTATGAGTAGGGCCAAGCAACTGAAGAATGGAAAGGAAGTGTGTTACTGCATAATGTATTTGGGCATTTCCATGAATGTTAACAGCTGCAAAAAACAGAACACAGAAGTAAATCGCTTAGAGCAGATCAGATGGTTGTGAAAGGAGTATGGTAGAGCAGAATTGCAGCAATGGCCGCACAGTCCTACAATGGACATACATCTTCATATACAGTATATGCTTACGTTGGCATGCAAATATCTATGTACCATTGTTAATATTACTGCAAAGTTATCATATTAACCAGCATTAATAATATAAATATTGCTAACTGGGTAGCGAAGCATGGGTTTTACCTCATAGTATGCTGCCTTCCCTTCAGCCTTCGCACGTTCAGCCTGGATATGGCCATGAACACATGAATCGAATAATGAATACATTGAAAATAGGTTTTTCCCCTTTTTTCTGGCAACAAAACAGGTGTTAAGTTGTCAAACACCAAACTAAAAACTTTTACAAGGAATCATGTCTGCATTAACCACAATACTTGTGGTCAGAATGCAAACAAAAAACATACTCTGATAAAATATGCATTGTCCTTTAAACTGATTGGGGAGCATGTATTATGCAATGCAATGGTTACTTAAGCTTATGTACCTGTAACGAGAAGATGGATACAAACTGATCAATCATTGGATAGATGTTATTAACCAGGTAAGTCATAACTTGCTGTGATGTTTCCATCCTTCCTGCCATTGTTTAGCTGTTATTTCGGACTCGCTGAATTCTCACTGGCACGGCCACCGTTACGTTGGTTCTCTTGCGTTGATACGCTGGCCTCTCACCGTGCAGCAGCCAATTCTGCAGCTTGTGTTGCCCACAAGGTGGCGCTATGCCCGGTCTTCTGACACAGACATGCAATCTTTCCATTAAACTCGTTAACATTGACATGAAAATCTCTCCCATTAACGCAGCTGTTGTACGGGCGTGCAGCGATGGTGCTCGTGTGCGACGACGGGGTTCATTTCCCATTGTGCTCGTTTGCATTAGCATGCCAATCCTCCTTTTGCGCAGCTGCTGTGCGTGCGTATGGCGACGGGACCCCTTTACATCTCTGACCCCGCCTACTTACCCTTGGGTGACACCCACCTCAAACCTAAAATAACCTCTTGTTGCAACAGCCTTTCTTGTTCAGCAGTTCTGTTACTGTCTTTCTGCCTGATGACGATTGCTTGTGTTGCGATCGAAACGGTGTTAATGATTATTAATTTTTCCTACCTACGTGACGTTTACCGAATTAACCAAAGAGTATCAATTAGAAAGTGTTCACAAAGCTGTGTTTTCACTGGAGCGCATCTTATATTGCTCGAAACAACTGTCCCCACCTACCACGACCTATTTCTATGTGGGCACACTCCCCACTTCCACAGCCTCCACTACTACCCCATATTCACATTTTGTCACGATGTTTTAATGTCTCATGGCCATGCAATGTAATAATTGCCAGGCGATGTCCGAGACCTCTATCATGAGTTTCAACGGATTGAGAAAAATGCTATGGCTAGTTGTATTAAAAGCCATACTCAGATCAAGGAGGAGAATGCTTGGAAAGTCTTTGTTTGCAGACAGCAAATCATTGACGACCCTCACTTGACCTGTCTCAGTGCTGAACCCTGGTCTAAAACCGGACTGAAATCGATCAAGCAAGTTGTTTAAAGAAAAACGTTGAAAAAACAGTGTGTCCACTGTACCCTCAAGTATTTTGATATATATATGGGAGATTTAAAATTGGAAACAAATTGTGGTGCCCTTTCAATGAGGTGGGTGGAAATCTGGAGGTATTGGAACCATTGGTATTGACAATCATCAAGAACCAATTAAGTTTATTTTATGAGGAAAAAAAGTGTTGTAATGAATGGCAATGGTCAGTAGAAATTGCGTAATAAAGCTGCTGGCCTGGATTCAGAAGCTGATTAAAACTGGCAAAAATAATTTTAGGAATACATTTTTTGGAGGAAATTAGGTGGACCAAAATGGACAGATGTCTCTTGAGAGATGACATCCTTGTCGTTGGGAGTTTGTCTTAAAGATATGCTGCGAAAGGACGATACCTGACTTTCTCCAGACCTGCTCAGATTTACGAACCATTAATTTCATTCTCCATAGTTCCTCTAAATGCCATGGGAAGGGGTTATTGGTCGAAAACACTTAAGTCTTGAGAGGAGATAAGTATTTTTAATGTGTAAAAGAGTGGCATTTAACAAAGCAATAACCTTAAAGAGGCAGGAAAGTCCAAAGGTCTCAGTAATTGATGAAAAGTAATGGAGTTTAAAATATGTAGAGACATCTGGCACTAATGGGAAGAAAATGAGGAAGATAAGGGCATCGTGAAGATTACTGCACAGTGATCGTAAGGGCCTTCATCAATAATAGAAAGGTCGCTGACTCGCAACCCATTGGAGCACACTTCTTCTTGAGTATGTCCAAAGGAATGAGAAGGGACTTGAACATGCTGCGGGAGACCAACCAACTGAAAAATGGCAAGGAAGTATGTAACTGAATAATGTAATGGGACATTAATATGAATGTTAAATCTACAAACAAGAGAATGCAGCAGCAAGCTGCTGACAGCAGATCAGGTGGTGGTCAGTATTGGAGTGTGGTATAGCAGAATTAGCAGCAATGGCTGCACAGTCCTCCAATCTACAAGCAACTGCATGAAAATGCTTACGTTAGCATTCAAATATCGATGCATCATTGTTAACAATTACAGCACAGTGATTAGATTATCATGTATCAGTAATGTAATTGTTGGTGACTGGGTAGTGAAGCATGAGTGTTACCTGAGCTTTTCTCGCATTCTCTTGCTCCACTGCACACTTCGCCTGGATATAGCCATGAACACACGCATCCGATGATGAATACATTAACACATATTCTGGGGAGCATGTACTCTGCCATGCAATGCATACTTCAGCATGTGTAACTGTAACATACATAATGGTAGGTTTTTACCCTTTTAACTGGTACAAAACTGACACCTTTATTCAAGGCATCATGTTTGCCACTGGTAAAAGAGATCTCATAGTGTAAATGTTTACCCCGAACTCTCAATACTCTGATATTGCACTGTTTTTTGAGTTGTACGCCTTCTGGTGTCATCTGGCCCTACACAAATGGGGACTAGGCTCTAAAGAAAGCCGTCTCGGGTGTGGGCCAATCAACTTCAAGGACAGTGCATATTATTATCCTTATCAGAGTTGCTTCTTTTTGTTTGCTTTATTGACTACTTGTGTTGTGGTCATTGCAAACATGATGCCTTGAATAAAGGTGTCAGTTTGTACCAGTTAAAAGGGTAAAAACCTACCATTATATTTTGCCACTGGTAAAAGAGATCTCATAGTGTAAATGTTTACCCCGAACTCTCAATACTCTGATATTGCACTGTTTTTTTAGTTGTACGCCTTCTTGTGTCATCTGGCCCTACACCAATGGGGACTAGGCTCTAAAGAAAGCCGTCTCGGGTGTGGGCCAATCAACTTCAAGGACAGTGCATATTATTATCCTTATCAGAGTTGCTTCTTTTTGTTTGCTTTATTGACTACTTGTGTTGTGGTCATTGCAAACATGATGCCTTGAACAAAGGTGTCAGTTTTGTACCAGTTAAAAGGGTAAAAACCTACCATTATATTTTGTCACTGGTAAAAGAGATCTCATAGTGTAACATACATATAGAGAAATTAGGAAATGTTCACAAAAGCTGTGTTTTCGCTACAGCTCATCTTATATTTCTCAAAACAACTGCCCCCACCCACCACTACATATTCCTATTTGGGCACACTCCCCACTTCTACATCCTCCACCACTCCCCCATACATGTTAAGTCTCAAGGACGACGCTTGAGACCACCATTTTTTCACGATGTTTTGGGTCTCATCGTCCGAGCAGTGGAATTGTATGTTTAGTCTTGTTCATCTGTTGTAAATAACTCCCTCAGTCATCTGTAATGCAGTGCACTGGACAGCTGGTGCCAATGGTTGAGGTATAATGTGAGGGTCAGATTCAAAAGTTACGTCTTTCCTCACAACCTTATATTTTATGGGAATAGAAGAGGAAACAAATACACTATCCAATGAAATTACAATTATTTAGTTTGCTATGGGCATGGATATTGTGGAATGTGGAAGAATAGCAGAGTGTGTGAATGGATAGATGAGGGTGTGGCCGAACCAGTGTCTGGATATAACCTGCAGCAAGACCAATTGAAGTGGTGAACATAAGTAGGAACATCCTACAATAAATCTTGGTTTGAAGTGAAAGCCAATACAGAGACATCAGCATCGGCGATAAATGGTCATGAAGAAGAGTGTGAGTGAGCTTCTTGCGGCCACATTTTGGACAGATTGCAGGCGACTCATGAGGTCACTCGAGTCTCCAGAGAACAAAGCATAGCAACAGTCGAGACGTCAAACATCGAGCACATGGACCAGTTTCCCAGCATCTTAAGAACAAAGAAAGTGGCGCAGCCAGGCAACAATCCTTGCATACAATAATAACGTCCCTAAAAACTTTGGTGACATTTGAGCGAAAAACTTAAATACTGATCGACGAAAACACCAATATTTCTAGCTTTCTTTCGATTTAAAGCTTTCGTGACTGCAGGGATTCATCTTCTTGGTTATTTCGATAAAGTCACGTAGAAGGGAAATAATAAAATAAAAAGAAAACATAATAAAATAATTCTCACGACGTTTCGGCCACAACTCAAGCAGCCGTCCTCAGGTGAAGAACAGGTCTGTCGGAAAGACAGAGTTGAAAATGGGCACCACCATGCTTGGCAGCGTATATTTAAGCTGGGTTGGAGGGGGAAGAGCGCCTTAGAGTCGCGGCATCTTTTCAGAAAGGTGAGAGACTCGATTAGCTGATCCTTCTTATCCCGGAGTTTGTTGAAGGATCTTAAAGTTTTGTGGAATCCCACCCCGTAGTGGCGGTTAAATTTCGATTTAAAGCTTTCGTGACTGCACGGATTCATCTTCTTGGTTCATTCGGTAAAGTCACGTTGAAGGGAAATAATAAAATAATAAAAATAAAACATAATAAAATAATTCTCACGACGTTTCGGCCACAACGCAAGCAGCCGTCAGGTTAAGAGAGATCACCTTTCTGAAAAGATGCCGCGACTTTAAGGCGCCCCTTCCCCCCTCCAACCCAGCTTAAATATACGCTGCCAAGCCTGGTGGTGCCCATTCAGACGCTGTCTTTCCGACAGACCTGTTCTTCACCTGAGGACGGCTGCTTGCGTTGTGGCCGAAACGTCGTGAGAATTATATTTTTATGTTTTATTTTTATAATTTTATTATTTCCCTTATACGTGACTTTACCGAAAGAACCAAGAAGATTTCTAGCTTTGTTTGTTAGCAGATATAATGACCATGGATCACCAAATGGAGGGAGCCAACCCTGGATAGTTCATGGGGGGGCACCATCACATTGGAGAAAAATTGCCACATCCAAAATATTAAGAGAGAGTGAAGAAGAGAACACCCAGGGCGAGGACACAAAGTCTGATCCCAGTTGAACACAGAATAGTGTGTGGTCCATGTAGCAATATTAAAGTAGCCCTTGGTAAAAGTAGCACAGAAATTACAACTGCCCATCGTGGCAAGGTTTACAATGAAGGAGTGGAACCATTTCAAGGCCATGTCCAAAGACCTATATCATGAGTTTCAACTGCATGAGGAAAGCGCTATGGTCAGTTAACTCAAAACTGCGCAAAGATCAATGAGGAGAATGCTTGGAAAGAATTTGTTTTCAGACAGCAAATCAATGACGACCTTCACGAGAGCTGTCTCAATGCTGAACCCTGGTCTAAAACCTTACTGAAATGGATCAAGCAAGTTGTTTAAAGAAAAACTTGGATAAAACAGTGTGGTCACAGTTTGCTCAAGTATTTTGAGAAATATGGGAGAGTGAAAATTGGAAATAAATTGTTGTGCCCTTTAAAAGAGGTGGTGGAAATCTGGAGGTATCAAAATCTTTGGTGTTGACAATCATGTACAGCCGGTGGAAATTATTAATCATAAAAACAAACTGATATAATTAATTGAAATGGTCCTTAGAGGTTACATAATCAAGCTATTCGCATGGATTCATAAGGTGATTAAAACTGGCAAAATATAATTTAAGGAATATACTTTCTGGTGGTTATTAGGTGGGCAAAATTGACAAATGTCGATTGAGAGATAACATCCTTGTTTTTGTCTTAAAGAAATGTCGCTAAATGATGAAACCTGACTGCACAGTGATCAGATGGGAATGCATCGATAAAAGAAAGGTCGCTGACTGGGAATCCATTGGAGCACATTTCTTCAAGAGTATGTCTGAAAGAATGAGTAGGGACTTGACATGCTGCATGAGACCAAACAATTGAAGAATGGTAGGTAAGTCTTTAACTGAATCATGTAAGGGGACATTTACGTGAACGTCAACATCTACAAACAACAGAATGCAGAAGCAAGTCACTGAGAGCAGATCAGGTGGTCGTAGGTTTAGGACTTTGGTAGAGCAGAATTAACCACAATGCCTGCATAGTCCTGCAATCGACATACATCTTCAAATAAATACATATGTTGGTATGCAAATATCTATGCACTATTGATAATAAATACTGCACAGTTATCATATTAAATTGCATCAGTTAAAATGCCCATAGTGACACAGTTTGCAAAAAGGGAGTTGAACCATTACAAGGCCATATCCGAGAAAACTGTCATAAGTTTCATCTGATTAAGGAAAATGCTATCATCAGTTAAAACTAAAAGCTGCGCTAAGATCAAGAAGGAGAATGCTTGGAAAGCCTTTGTTTGCAGACAGCAAATCATTGACGACCCTCACAAGAGCTGTCTCAGTGCTGAACCTTGGCATAAAATCGGACTGAAATCGATCAAGCAAGTTGTTTAAAGAAAAACGTTGAAAAAACATTGCGTCCACTGTACCCTCAAGTATTTTGATACATATGTTAGATTTAAAATAGGAAACAAATTGTGGTGCCCTTTCAATGAGGTGGGTGGAAATCTGGAGGTATTGGAACCATTGGTATTGACAATCATCAAGAGCCAATGGAGTTCATTTTATGAGAAAAATATATGTTTTATAATGAATTACCATGGTCAGGAGGTATGATGAAATACAACCTGGCCTGGAATCAGAAGCTGATTAAAACTGGGAAATTAAATTTTTAGGAAAAAAAAATTCCGGAGCTAATTAGGTGGACCAAAATGGACAGATATCCCTTGAGAAATGACATCCTTGTCATTGGGAGTTTGTCTTAAAGATATGCTGCTTAATGACGAAAACTGATTTTCTCCAGACCTGATCAGATTTATGAACCATTATTGTCATTCTCCACTGCTCTTCTAAATGCCATGGGAAGGGCTTATTGGTAGAAATCAGTTACGTCTTGAAAGGAGATAGTATTTTAAACGTTTAAAAGAGTGGCATATAACAAAGCCGTATCCTTAAAGAGGCAGGAAAGGGCTACGGTTTCGGTAATTGATAAATAAGTAATGGAGTTTAAAATATGGAAACACATCTGGCACTGATTGAAAAAATGAGGAAGATAAGGGCATCGTGAAGATTACCGCACTGTGATCAGAAGGGCCTTCATCAATAATAGAAAGGTCGTTGACTTGTAACCCATTGGAGCACACTTATTCCTGAGTATGTCCAAAGGAATGGGAAGGTACTTGAACATGCTGCGTGAGACCAAACAACTGAAGAATGGCAAGGAAGTCTGTAACTGAAAAATGTTATTTATTTTAATTTTTTATTATTTCCCTTTTACGCGACTTTACCGAAAGAACCAAGAAGATTAATCCCTGCAGTCACGAAAGCTTTAAATCGAAATGTAATGGGGCATTTATATGAATGTTAAATCTACAAACAACAGAATGCAACAGCAAGCCGCTGACAGCAGATCAGGTGGTGGTCAGTTTTGGAGTATGGTAGATCAGAATTAGCAGCAATGGCTGCACAGTCATACAATCTACAAGCAACTGCATACAAATGCTTACTTTAGCATTCAAATATCGATGCATCATTGTTAACAATTACAGCACAGTGATTAGATTAGCATGCATCAGTAATATAAATGTTAGTGACTGGGTAGTGAAGCATGAGTGTTACCTGAGCTTTTCTCGCATTCTCTTGCTCCTCCGCACACTTCGCCTGGATATAGCCATGAACACACGCATCCGATGATGAATTCATTAACACATATTCTGGGGAGCATGTACTCTGCCATGCAATGCATACTTCAGCATGTGTAACTGTAACGAACATATAGAGAAATTAGGAAGTCTTCACAAAAGCTGTGTTTTCGCTGGAGCTCATCTTATATTTCTCTTAACAACTGTCCCCACCCACCACTACAAATTCCTATATGGGCACACTCCTCCCATCCACAACCTCCATCTATACCCCATACATGTCAAGTCTCAAGGACGACGCTTGAGATCACCATTTTGTTACGATGTTTAGGGTCTCATCGTTCATGCAACGGAATTTTATGTTTATTCTTGTTCATCTGTTGTAAATAACTCCCTCAGTCATCTGCAACGCAGTGCACTGGGCAGCTGGTGCCAATGGTTGAGGTATAATGTGAGGGTCAGCTTCAAAAGTTCCGTCTTTCGTCACAACCTTATATTTTATGGGAATAGAAGAGGAAAGAAAACAAATATCCAATGATATTACAATTATAAAATTTGCTATGGGCATGGATATTGTGGAATGTGGAAGAATAGCAGAGTGTGTGAATGGATAGCGGAGGGTGTGGCCGAACCAGTGTCTAGATATAACCTGCAGCAAGACCAATTGAAGTGGTGATCATAAGTAGGAACATCCTACAATAAATCTTGGTTTGAAATGAAAGCCAATACAGAGACATCAGCATCGGCGATAAATGGTCATGAACAAGAGTGTGAGTGAGCTTCTTGCGGCCACATTTTGGACAGACTGCAGGCGACTCATGAGGTCACTCGAGTCTCCAGAGAGCAAAGCATAGCAGCAGTCGAGAGGTCAGACATCGAGCACATGGACCAGTTTCTCAGTATCTTAAGAACAAAGAAAGTGGCGCAGCCAGGCAACATTCCTTGGATACAATAATAACGTCCTCACAACTTTGGTGACATTTGAACGAAAGACTTTAAAGACTGGGAGACGAAAACACCAATATTTCTAGCTTCGTTTGTTAGCAGACATTATAACCATGGATTGCCAAATGGAGGGGGGCAGCACTGGACAGGTCGTGGGGGAGGGGCAATTAAAGGAATTTCAGTTTCATCACCATCACATTGGAGAAAAATTGCCACATCCAAACTATTAAGAGAGAGTGAAGAAGAGAACACCCAGGGCGAGGACAAAGAGTCTGATCCCAGTTGATCACAGAATAGTGTGTGGTCCATGTAGCAATTTTAAAGTAGCCCTTGGTACAAAATAGCACAGATGTTACAACTGTCAATCGTGGCAAGGTTTGCAAAGATGGAGTGGAACCATTTCAAGGAAATGTCCAAAGACCTATATCATGAGTTTCAACTGAATGAGGAAAGCGCTATGGTCAGTTAACTCAAAACTGCGCAAAGAACAATGAGGAGAATGCTTGGAAAGTATTTGTTTGCAGACAGCAAATCAATAACAATCTTCACGAGAGCTGTCTCAATGCTGAACCCTGGTCTAAAAAATTACTGAAATGGATCAAGCAAGTTGTTTAAAGAAAAACTTGGATAAAACAGTGTGGTCACAGTTTGCTCAAGTATTTTGAGAAATATGGGAGAGTGAAAATTGGAAATAAATTGTTGTGCCCTTTCAAAGAGGTGGTGGAAATCTGGAGGTATCGAAATCATTGGTGTTGACAATCATGAACAGCCGGTGGAAATTATTATTGATAAAAACAAACTGATATAATTAATTGAAATGGTCAGTAGAGGTTACATAATCAAGCTATTCGCATGGATTCATAAGGTGATTAAAACTGGCAAAATATAATTTAAGGAAGATACTTTCTGGTGGTAATTAGGTGGGCAAAATTGACAAATGTCGATTGAGAGATGACATCCTTGTTGTTGTCTTAAAGAAATGTCGCTAAATGATGAAACCTGACTGCACAGTGATCAGAAGGGAATGCATCGATAAAAGAAAGGTCGCTGACTGGAAATCCATTGGAGCACATTTCTTCAAGAGTATGTCTGAAAGAATGAGTAGGGACTTGACATGCTGCATGAGACCAAACAATTGAAGAATGGTAAGTAAGTCTGTAACTGAATCATGCAAGGGGACATTTACGTGAACGTCAACATCTACAAACAACAGATTGCAGAAGCAAGTCACTGAGAGCAGATCAGGTGGTCGTAGGTTTAGGACTTTGGTAGAGCAGAATTAACCACAATGCCTGCATAGTCCTGCAATCGACATACATCTTCAAATAAATACATATGTTGGTATGCAAATATCTATGCACTATTGATAATAAATACTGCACAGTTATCATATTAAATTGCATCAGTTAAAATGCCCATAGTGACACAGTTTGCAAAAAGGGAGTTGAACCATTACAAGGCCATATCCGAGAAAACTGTCATAAGTTTCATCTGATTAAGGAAAATGCTATCATCAGTTAAAACTAAAAGCTGCGCTAAGATCAAGAAGGAGAATGCTTGGAAAGCCTTTGTTTGCAGACAGCAAATCATTGACGACCCTCACAAGAGCTGTCTCAGTGCTGAACCTTGGCATAAAATCGGACTGAAATCGATCAAGCAAGTTGTTTAAAGAAAAACGTTGAAAAAACATTGCGTCCACTGTACCCTCAAGTATTTTGATACATATGTTAGATTTAAAATAGGAAACAAATTGTGGTGCCCTTTCAATGAGGTGGGTGGAAATCTGGAGGTATTGGAACCATTGGTATTGACAATCATCAAGAGCCAATGGAGTTCATTTTATGAGAAAAATATATGTTTTATAATGAATTACCATGGTCAGGAGGTATGATGAAATACAACCTGGCCTGGAATCAGAAGCTGATTAAAACTGGGAAATTAAATTTTTAGGAAAAAAAAATTCCGGAGCTAATTAGGTGGACCAAAATGGACAGATATCCCTTGAGAAATGACATCCTTGTCATTGGGAGTTTGTCTTAAAGATATGCTGCTTAATGACGAAAACTGATTTTCTCCAGACCTGATCAGATTTATGAACCATTATTGTCATTCTCCACTGCTCTTCTAAATGCCATGGGAAGGGCTTATTGGTAGAAATCAGTTACGTCTTGAAAGGAGATAGTATTTTAAACGTTTAAAAGAGTGGCATATAACAAAGCCGTATCCTTAAAGAGGCAGGAAAGGGCTACGGTTTCGGTAATTGATAAATAAGTAATGGAGTTTAAAATATGGAAACACATCTGGCACTGATTGAAAAAATGAGGAAGATAAGGGCATCGTGAAGATTACCGCACTGTGATCAGAAGGGCCTTCATCAATAATAGAAAGGTCGTTGACTTGTAACCCATTGGAGCACACTTATTCCTGAGTATGTCCAAAGGAATGGGAAGGTACTTGAACATGCTGCGTGAGACCAAACAACTGAAGAATGGCAAGGAAGTCTGTAACTGAAAAATGTTATTTATTTTAATTTTTTATTATTTCCCTTTTACGCGACTTTACCGAAAGAACCAAGAAGATTAATCCCTGCAGTCACGAAAGCTTTAAATCGAAATGTAATGGGGCATTTATATGAATGTTAAATCTACAAACAACAGAATGCAACAGCAAGCCGCTGACAGCAGATCAGGTGGTGGTCAGTTTTGGAGTATGGTAGATCAGAATTAGCAGCAATGGCTGCACAGTCATACAATCTACAAGCAACTGCATACAAATGCTTACTTTAGCATTCAAATATCGATGCATCATTGTTAACAATTACAGCACAGTGATTAGATTAGCATGCATCAGTAATATAAATGTTAGTGACTGGGTAGTGAAGCATGAGTGTTACCTGAGCTTTTCTCGCATTCTCTTGCTCCTCCGCACACTTCGCCTGGATATAGCCATGAACACACGCATCCGATGATGAATTCATTAACACATATTCTGGGGAGCATGTACTCTGCCATGCAATGCATACTTCAGCATGTGTAACTGTAACGAACATATAGAGAAATTAGGAAGTCTTCACAAAAGCTGTGTTTTCGCTGGAGCTCATCTTATATTTCTCTTAACAACTGTCCCCACCCACCACTACAAATTCCTATATGGGCACACTCCTCCCATCCACAACCTCCATCTATACCCCATACATGTCAAGTCTCAAGGACGACGCTTGAGATCACCATTTTGTTACGATGTTTAGGGTCTCATCGTTCATGCAACGGAATTTTATGTTTATTCTTGTTCATCTGTTGTAAATAACTCCCTCAGTCATCTGCAACGCAGTGCACTGGGCAGCTGGTGCCAATGGTTGAGGTATAATGTGAGGGTCAGCTTCAAAAGTTCCGTCTTTCGTCACAACCTTATATTTTATGGGAATAGAAGAGGAAAGAAAACAAATATCCAATGATATTACAATTATAAAATTTGCTATGGGCATGGATATTGTGGAATGTGGAAGAATAGCAGAGTGTGTGAATGGATAGCGGAGGGTGTGGCCGAACCAGTGTCTAGATATAACCTGCAGCAAGACCAATTGAAGTGGTGATCATAAGTAGGAACATCCTACAATAAATCTTGGTTTGAAATGAAAGCCAATACAGAGACATCAGCATCGGCGATAAATGGTCATGAACAAGAGTGTGAGTGAGCTTCTTGCGGCCACATTTTGGACAGACTGCAGGCGACTCATGAGGTCACTCGAGTCTCCAGAGAGCAAAGCATAGCAGCAGTCGAGAGGTCAGACATCGAGCACATGGACCAGTTTCTCAGTATCTTAAGAACAAAGAAAGTGGCGCAGCCAGGCAACATTCCTTGGATACAATAATAACGTCCTCACAACTTTGGTGACATTTGAACGAAAGACTTTAAAGACTGGGAGACGAAAACACCAATATTTCTAGCTTCGTTTGTTAGCAGACATTATAACCATGGATTGCCAAATGGAGGGGGGCAGCACTGGACAGGTCGTGGGGGAGGGGCAATTAAAGGAATTTCAGTTTCATCACCATCACATTGGAGAAAAATTGCCACATCCAAACTATTAAGAGAGAGTGAAGAAGAGAACACCCAGGGCGAGGACAAAGAGTCTGATCCCAGTTGATCACAGAATAGTGTGTGGTCCATGTAGCAATTTTAAAGTAGCCCTTGGTACAAAATAGCACAGATGTTACAACTGTCAATCGTGGCAAGGTTTGCAAAGATGGAGTGGAACCATTTCAAGGAAATGTCCAAAGACCTATATCATGAGTTTCAACTGAATGAGGAAAGCGCTATGGTCAGTTAACTCAAAACTGCGCAAAGAACAATGAGGAGAATGCTTGGAAAGTATTTGTTTGCAGACAGCAAATCAATAACAATCTTCACGAGAGCTGTCTCAATGCTGAACCCTGGTCTAAAAAATTACTGAAATGGATCAAGCAAGTTGTTTAAAGAAAAACTTGGATAAAACAGTGTGGTCACAGTTTGCTCAAGTATTTTGAGAAATATGGGAGAGTGAAAATTGGAAATAAATTGTTGTGCCCTTTCAAAGAGGTGGTGGAAATCTGGAGGTATCGAAATCATTGGTGTTGACAATCATGAACAGCCGGTGGAAATTATTATTGATAAAAACAAACTGATATAATTAATTGAAATGGTCAGTAGAGGTTACATAATCAAGCTATTCGCATGGATTCATAAGGTGATTAAAACTGGCAAAATATAATTTAAGGAAGATACTTTCTGGTGGTAATTAGGTGGGCAAAATTGACAAATGTCGATTGAGAGATGACATCCTTGTTGTTGTCTTAAAGAAATGTCGCTAAATGATGAAACCTGACTGCACAGTGATCAGAAGGGAATGCATCGATAAAAGAAAGGTCGCTGACTGGAAATCCATTGGAGCACATTTCTTCAAGAGTATGTCTGAAAGAATGAGTAGGGACTTGACATGCTGCATGAGACCAAACAATTGAAGAATGGTAAGTAAGTCTGTAACTGAATCATGCAAGGGGACATTTACGTGAACGTCAACATCTACAAACAACAGATTGCAGAAGCAAGTCACTGAGAGCAGATCAGGTGGTCGTAGGTTTAGGACTTTGGTAGAGCAGAATTAATCACAATGCCTGCATAGTCCTGCAATCGACATACATCTTCAAATAAATGCATATGTTGGTATGCAAATATCTATGCACTATTGATAATAAATACTGCACAGTTATCAGATTAAATTGCATCAGTTAAAATGCCCATAGTGACACAGTTTGCAAAAAGGGAGTTGAACCATTACAAGGCCATATCCGAGAAAATTGTCATAAGTTTCATCTGATTAAGGAAAATGCTATCATCAGTTAAAACTAAAAGCTGCGCTAAGTTCAAGAAGGAAAATGCTAGGAAAGCCTTTGTTTGCAGACAGCAAATCATTGACGACCCTTACAAGAGCTGTCTCAGTGCTGAACCTTGGTATAAAATCGGACTGAAATCGATCAAGCAAGTTGTTTAAAGAAAAACGTTGAAAAAACATTGCGTCCACTGTACCCTCAAGTATTTTGATACATATGTTAGATTTAAAATAGGAAACAAATTGTGGTGCCCTTTCAATGAGGTGGGTGGACATCTGGAGGTATTGGAACCATTGGTATTAACAATCATCAAGAGCCAATGGAGTTCATTTTATGAGAAAAATATATGTTTTATAATGAATTGCAATGGTCAGGAGATATGATGTAATACAACCTGGCCTGGAATCAGAAGATGATTTAAACTGGGAAATACAATTTTTAGGAAAAACATTTCTGGAGCTAATTAGGAGGACCAAAATGGACAGATATCCCTTGAGAAATGACATCCTTGTCGTTGGGAGTTTGTCTTAAAGATATGCTGCTTAATGACGAAAACTGATTTTCTCCAGACCTGCTCAGATTCATGAACCATTATTGTCATTCTCCATTGTTCTTCTAAATGCCATGGGAAGGGCTTATTGGTAGAAATCAGTTACGTCTTGAGAGGAGATAGTATTTTAAACGTGTAAAAGAGTGGCATATAACAAAGCCGTATCCTTAAAGAGGCAGGAAAGGGCTACGGTTTCGGTAATTGATAAATAAATAATGGAGTTTAAAATATGGAAACACATCTGGCACTGATTGAAAAAATGAGGAAGATAAGGGCATCGTGAAGATTACCGCACAGTGATCAGAAGGGCCTTCATCAATAATAGAAAGGTCGTTGACTTGTAACCCATTGGAGCACACTTATTCCTGAGTTTGTCCAAAGGAATGGGAAGGTACTTGAACATGCTGCGTGAGACCAAACAACTGAAGAATGGCAAGGAAGTCTGTAACTGAAAAATGTTATTTATTTTTATTGTTTTATTATTTCCCTTCTACGCGACTTTACCGAAAGAACCAAGAAGATGAATCCCTGCAGTCACAAATGCTTTAAATCGAAATGTAATGGGGCATTTATATGAATGTTAAATCTACAAACAACAGAATGCAACAGCATATCAGGTGGTGGTCAGTTTTGGAGTATGGTAGAGCAGAATTAGCAGCAATGGCTGCACAGTCCTACAATCTACAAGCAACTGCATACAAATGCTTACTTTAGCATTCAAATATCGATGCATCATTGTTAACAATTACAGCACAGTGATTAGATTAGCATGCATCAGTAATATAAATGTTAGTGACTGGGTAGTGAAGCATGAGTGTTACCTGAGCTTTTCTCGCATTCTCTTGCTCCTCCGCACACTTCGCCTGGATATAGCCATGAACACACGCATCCGATGATGAATACATTAACACATATTCTGGGGAGCATGTACTCTGCCATGCAATGCATACCATTATAAATCTATTCGCAACGTTACGGTCCCTAATCATCAAGTATGACATGTGAACTGTAACACTATCAACGATAACAAAAATAATTAAAATACTATAATCTATTAACTAGTTTCATCATTTATAACACCAAAAACAGAGGCACGGTATCATTAGTTTTGAACAAAATAAATGGAGGTTCGTGATTATAATCGCATAATAATAATTATAATCGCACTGTGATAATGTTAGAATCACACTGTGGCCATATGCATGTTAAGTAAATGCGAATCTTATTACAATTATTAAAATCCCACTGTAGTCGTATTAGAATCAAACTGTCCACTGTTGGATGAATGTCATGTTAATTTAATCGAATAGCTATATACCGTATGTAAACATATAAAGTGTATAACAATCACATATTATAACATAATTACATTACATATGATTTGAAAAACATACGTTTATTTTTAAAAACCGATAATTTCGTGGACCATGTGGGGAGATGGAGCGCAGTGGATCGGATCGTCTCCGATGCTTTCGACCGGACCAAGGAGCGAATGTTTAACTCCAGTCACAGCGCCTTACCCAAACTACATCTCCCCAACAAGGCAGCCTTCCCTCTGCTGTGTATTTTAGCCGTATATTTGAGGACGATATTGAAGATAACAATTCGTCAAGAAAAGGCATGTTTACAATTTCTTTCATAAAGGAGTATGAGTTCATTCATGAGTAGTATTCGCTAAGCCCAGATGGCACTAACCTTCACTCAGTTATGTTGAAACAAAGTAAACATTAGTCGCTCAACTCTCAGCTCATTCATGGTCATTACAATTATTTCCAAATCCGTGTGGGGTCCCACGAGGACAGGGCACGGCCAAAAACTCTCCCATTATAAACTCACACTGTCATTAGAAGTATATTATCGCACTCTGCTCATATGTATGTAAAATTGACGTTCAATCGAACCGCGGATCGGATATGCGAACTGTGGGGGGTGCAGGGATAGCATCGCATTACAATTCTTAGAATAACACTATGGTCGTATGAGCATTTTGCTTTGATTGAATGTATGTTATGTGCAAGTGCAATCGTTAGTCTTAAATACGAGGCAGGGATTAATAGGTGCACGTTGCATCCAGTATTAACGTATATTTTAGCATTATATTTTAGGCCACTATCGTTGATAAGAGTTCGTCTGGACGTGGCACGTGCCTTGTTTCAACTCGATCAACCAAAATGAGTATAATTGTCGGTCATAAAGGAGTGCGAGTTCATTCATGAGTAGTATCCAATTAGCCCCGATAACACTAACCTACACATACAGTTATGGTTTAACAAAGTCATCTTTAGCCACTTAATTCTCAGCTCAGACATGATCATCGCAATAATTTCCAACGACGTGTAGGGTCCTGCGAGAGCAGGGCCCGGTTACAAAAAAGGTGCTGAAATGAGTCCTGAAAAATATTCCACCTTCGAGCCCATGAAGTTAGATCCTGAGATATGGCTGGATGTAATGGAGTGGCTCGAAATTCAAATCGAAAGCAACGGATAACTGAAATTATTTTGGGTTTGGTGAGACCTATTAAGCCACATTGTGTGCAATTGTGTATGTTTTCGACCAAGTAATACGTTACAATTGATGTATCAGTGATTTTGATACTCGAGTTTTGCAGTTTGTTAGAATATTTCGTCACGTGCAGTTGGTGGTTTCTGATATCGAATTACTTGCTGAAGTGGTGCGAGGAGCAGTGTTTGTGAGACCGTTCAATTACTGACAATATTGTCGTGGTCAAGTGTTCATGTTGGAATGAGTCTGTTGTTACAACTTTACTCGATATATTTTACATGTTTTTTCCTTGATATCGCTTTTTTGGATGGTAATAAGCGACTTTAGATAACTGATTTCAGGATGTACATTGATGACGCGTTCGTTGGATGTTTGGCTTTGACTTAAACACAGACGCAAAGTGAACAAATGTGGTGAACTAATAAGGAGATCAATGGGGAATTATACTTTGGTTTGGTATTCCTGGAAGTGACTTGATTTGCATTGTACTTTAGCTATACTCTTTGGTTCTTTCGGTAACGTCATATAGGTAGACAAAATAAAATATAACAATAGATAAATAATGTGATCTATTATTTTTCTACCTGCGTGACTTTAAGGAAAGAACCAACGAGTATGGACTCCTGCAGTCACGAAAGCTTCAAATCAAGATTGTACTGTAACTGTTTGAACATAGGACATCCTAAACTTTCGATACGAGTTGTAGTACTGTAAATATTCTTGCAGATGAATAAAACATTATTTTCAACAACTGCTTGTCCGTTTTTATTTAAAAATGTTAATATGCAAAAACGTGTGGAGTTTCAGGTGGAGCATCTCCGTCACACGAGTCCGACCTTATCCGGCATCATGTTGGCTGTCTCCCCATTAACATGTGTGGTTCAGGAGGGGAATGTCCCTATTATGAATCGATTCCTAACGTTACGCTCCCTAATCTTATCTTAAACAACTACGCTGGTTTGGTCGTCTGCATGCGTATCTGGACGTTAATTTATTTACGGACCCGCCCAAACAGCTCGCTCTGATTCGATGAAAATAAAACAGCCGGCAAAAAGCCACAGCTCACTTTGATTCGATAAAAATAAATAATTAACACGCCCGGAAACGAGCGATAGCATAGGTTTGGCAAGGTCTGCGCCCACAGTGCTGCAGTGAACTGTGGGCGCAGACCCTGCGCTGTGTGAGTGTGGTGTGTATGCAAGTGTGCGAATGGTAGTTACGCTAATATTACGTTTATTTATGTAAAAAATGGGTGCTGCGTGCTGCGATTAGTGGAGTCCCCAAACAACTTTACCTTACGAGTAGGCAGGGCTATAAAGTAAGTTTTAGCGGACTGAGCTGGCAGCTTCACCTGCTGGGACCACGGCCAGTTGCGAAGCGCACCCCTACAGTTTCGACCATGGGTCAATACCCCCATGGGGCAAACCAGCTGACTGTTTGATGGGTACAATGGGTACTTTTCGGTTTATCCGGCTTATTAGCAATATTATGTATTGACGTTGATCACGTCTCCATGGACGGCATGCTGCTGCTGGTAAGGGCATGTGTTTTATAATATGCAGTATGTGTCCGCGTATCATGTTTGCCACGGATGCAGTTGGCGTTACTGTACATTTATGATGTTTTGGAGTGCCAATCCCATGCACTTTGAAATGTAATAAACTTACTAAAAAGGTTGCAGCCCGGCCCCCGCCGCTGTCACTCTCTGGCCGTTGCACAAGCCGTATCGGAATTTGAAACATGCTAAAACAATGAGTACAGTGCGACACCACCCGGGTAACTCCCGGGGTCAAAATGGGCATTGGAAAGTGATCGCTTTCTTGAGATGATTATGGTACTACCACAGGGTATTGTGAACGGTACCGGTAAGAAGCGCCGGGTGGGGGATGCCCTCCACTGGGGTACAAATTCTGTCATTATTAGTATACGATCATGCAATGTTTCTATCTGCAAGCTGTCATAGCTGAAACGATCCCCGTTATTGTTCGATTGAGAAATGGAGTGACCCACACCTCCATATGTGACGAACCCAAAACTCTGATGCATGCGTAAAACACCCACAATGGGAATACGTAAACGTAAAAACACCAACAAAATATTTTTTTTATAAGAAAAAAATAGGTGGCCCCATAACGGATTTGTCTGTGTGTGTACATACAGACGGAGGATGCAGGGGCTAACCTGTGTGCGATCGGAACGGTGCAATTGCTGACCAATGTCACTGTGGATGGCGCACACGCTGACGCACACTGGAGCTGTGTCTTTGCCATGCAAGGGCATGGTGGATGGTGGAGCGCATATGGAAGGTGCGTTACGAATAAAATAAAACAAACCGCTGGAAGCAGCCATGCGAGCAGGCTACCTTGAGAGCGATCGCGAATGGGTTGGGTGTTTGGAAGAAGCCTCGCTCTATCAGATGCCGTACCAGCTTCGTCAACTCTTCGCTACCATTCTGCTGTATTCCATGCCAGCAGATACCAAGGCTCTCTGGGATAAATTCTACGACGAATTGTCTCGCGATTACGAGTACCAGTACCGCCAGCTGACCAACAAAGAAGAAATGCAAAATCTTCTTGGTTCTGTCGCTAAAGTCACGTACAAGGGAAGTAATACAATAAAAAATAAACATAATAAAATAATTTTCACGACGTTTCAGCCACAACGCAAGCCGCCGTCCTCAGGTGAAAAACAGGTCTGTCGAGGCGACAGCGTCTGAATGAAACAGCACACGTGCTTGGACCATATATATAAGCTGGGTTGGAAGGGGGGGAAAGGGCGCATTGACAAAATAATTTGCATATCAAGAGCAATTTAGCATATTTATGGGAAATGCAGGTATGTGATTAGTACTACTTATGCTCGTGCATTATGCAGGATTAGCAGCATCAAAGGGAGGGGATATGGGAAATGCAGGTATGTGATTAGTACTACTTATGCCCTTGCATTATGCAGGATTAGCAGCATCAAAGAAAATAAAAAAAATGGTAAAGTTCAAGACCCTTCACAGCCTCTACGAGTTCCTCACGGCAGGTGGGATGGCTCTGTCGGACTTTGACGACCTCCCGCAGCTTTCCGAGTACCCACACTTGGTCTTGGACTCGCTGCTTGAAAACAACCATATCCGCCGCGAATTGGACACGAAGGACTTCCCATTTCGACTTCGGCGCAAACAGTTCCCCATTGTCCCAGCCTTCACGATGACCATCAACAAGGCGCAAGGGCAAATTGTTCACAACCTGGGATTATATCTACCAACGCCATGCTTCTCGCACGGCCAACTATATGTGGCACTATCGCGAGTCACGGCAAGATCCAACATCAAGGCGCTTATTGAGGGACCTGACGACGAGGATGAAGACGGAGTGTACACGAAGAATATCGTGTATCGCCAGATATTTCAATAAGTTGCATTCTATATTTGAATAAGTTGCATTATTTAATATTGTCGATTGAGCGTCTCATAAAAATGCATATAACCTCACAAAAATAAACATAAAAACAATCACCAAAACATGTCTATTGTGTCTAGCCACTTTCAACTCCCCACCAACCAAGTATATACACACCGCCCGCGAAGCGGGCGGCGACTGCTAGTCTTAAACAACTACGCTGGTTTGGTCATCTGCGTGCGTATCTGGACGTTAATTTATTTACGGACCCACCCAAACAGCTCGCTCTGATTCGATGAAAATAAAACAGCCAGCAAAAAGCCACAGCTCACTTTGATTCGATAAAAATAAATAATTAACACGCCCGGAAGAGAGCGATAGCATAGGTTTGGCAAGGTCTGCGCCGCAGTGCTGCAGTGCACTGTGGGCGCAGACCCTGCGCTGTGTGAGTGTGGTGTGTATGCAAGTGTGCGAATGGTAGTTACGCTAATATTACGTATATTTATGTAAAAAATGGGTGCTGCGTGCTGCGATTAGTGGAGTCCCCAAACAACTTTACCTTACGTGTAGGCAGGGGTCGCTATACAGTAAGTCTTAGCGGACTGAGCTGGCAGCTTCACCTGCCGGGACCACAGCCAGTTGCGTAGCGCACCCCTACAGTTTCGCCCATGGGTCAATACCCCCATGGGGCAACCCAGCTGACTGTTTGATGGGTACAATGGGTACTTTTTAGTTTATCCGGCTTATTACCATTATGTATTGACGTTCATCACGTCTCCATGGACGGCTTGCTGTCTACTTCGGTTGTGTAATTGAGATGTTGTGCATGCTGCTGCTGGTAAGGGCATGTGTTGCTTAATATGCAGCATGTGTCCGCGTATCATGTTTGGCACGGATGCAGTTGGCGTTACTGTACATTTATGATGTTTTGGAGTGGCAATCCCATGCACTTTGAAATGTAATAAACTGTCTAAAAAGGTTGCAGCCCGCCCCCCGCCGCTGTCACTCTCTGGCCGTTGCACAAGCCATATCGGAATTTGCGACATGCTAAAACAATGAGTACAGTGTGACACCACCCGGGTAACTCCCGGGATCAAAATGGGCATTGGAAAGTGATCGCTTTATTGAGATGATTATGGTACTACCACAGGGTATTGTGAACGGTTCAGGAGGAGGAGAGGTCTGGATTTGTAAGTCTCACAGTACCGGTAAGAAGCGCCGGGTGGGGGATGCCCTCCACTGGGGTACAAATTCTGTCATTATTAGTATACGATCATGCAATGTTTCTATCTGCAAGCTGTCATAACTGAAACGAGACCCGTTAGTGTTCGATTGAGAAATGGAATAAACTTAAAAACACCAACAAAATACATTTTAATATAATAAAAAAATAGGTGACCCCATAGCGCATCTGTCTGTGTGTGTACATACAGACGGAGGATGCAGGGGCCAACCTGTGTGCGATCGGAACGGTGCAATTGCTGACCAATGTCACAGTGGATGGCGCACAGGCTGACGCACACCGGAGCTGTCTTTGCGATGCAAGGGCATGGTGGATGGTGGAACACATATGGATGGTGCGTTACGAATAAAATAAAACAAAACAAACCGCTGGAAGCAGCCATGCGAGCAGGCTACCTTGAGAGCGATCGCGAATGGGTTGCGTGTCTGGAAGAAGCCTCGCTCTTTCAGATGCCGTACCAGCTTCGTCAACTTTTCGATACGATTCTGCTGTATTCCATGCCAGCAGATACGAAGGCTCTCTGTGATAAATTCTACGACGAATTGGCTCGCGATTACGAGTACCAGTACCGCCAGCTGACCAACAAAGAAGAAATGCTAAATCTTCTTGGTTCTTTCGCTAAAGTCACGTACAAGGGAAGTAATAAAATAACCAGGTCTGTCGAGGCGACAGCGTCTGAATGAAACAGCACACGTGCTTGGAGCATATATATATGCTGGGTTGGAAGGGGGGGAAAGGGCGCCTTGACAAAAAAATGTGCATATCAAGAGCAATTTAGCATATTTATGGGAAATGCAGATATGTGATTAGTACTACTTATGCCCGTGCATTATGCAGGATTAGCAGCATCAAAGGGAGGGGATATGAGAAATGCAGTTATGTGATTAGTACTACTTATGCCCGTGCATTATGCAGGATTAGCAGCATCAAAGGGAGGGGATATGGGAAATGCAGTTATGTGATTAGTTTAGCCCGTCCATTATGCAGGATTAGCAGCATCAAAGGGAGGGGATATGGGAAATGCAGGTATGTGATTAGTACTACTTATACCCGTGCATTATGCAGGATTAGCAGCATCAAAGAAAATAAAAGAAATGGTAAAGTTCAAGACCCTTCACAGCCTCCACGAGTTCCTCACGGCAGGTGGGATGGCTCTGTCGGACTTTGACGACCTCCCGCAGCTTTCCGAGTACCCACACTTGGTCTTGGACTCGCTGCTTGAGAACAACCATATCTGCCGCGAATTGGACACGAAGGACTTCCCATTTCGACTTCGGCGCAAACAGTTCCCCATTGTCGCAGCCTTCGCGATGACCATCAACAAGGCGCAAGGGCAAACTGTTCACAACCTGGGATTATATCTGTCAACGCCATGCTTCTCGCACGGCCAACTGTACGTGGCACTATCGCGAGTCACGGCAAGATCCAACATCAAGGCGCTTATTGAAGGACCTCACGACGAGGAGGAAGACGGAGTGTACACGAAAAATATCGTGTATCGCCAGATATTTCAATAAGTTGCATTCTATATTTAAATAAGTTGCATTCTTTAATATTGTCGATTGAGCGTCTCATAAAAATGCATATAACCTCACAAAAATAAACATAAAACAATCACCAAAACATGTATATTGTGTCCAGCCCCTTTCAACTCCCCACCAACCAAGTATATACACACCGCCCGCGAAGCGGGCGGCGACTGCTAGTGTTAATAGTATGTATGTTTGTCTGTTCTTTATTTAAAAATGTTCTAAGGAAAAACGTGTTAAGCGAGTTTCAGGTGGAGGATCTCCGTCACACAACTATGCCCTTAACCGGCAGTATCTTGGCTGTCTACACGATTAACACGTGTTATTTGATGGGAAAGGTCCCCGTAGTTAATCGTTCATCAACATACCAGTCCCTAATCCTGAAGTATGCCGTAGATAATCTATACTCTATAACATCTAAACTGTAACACTATAAACGATAACACTAAACATTAAACGATTATAAACTAGTGTTTTAATGTATAACCATATACACGGAGGTAAGGTATTATAATATTATTAGAAGCATTAGAATCACAGTGTGGTCGTATAAGAATCGCTAATATGAATGTATAGTGTACGTGCAAGGATAGGATAGCATCAAAGGGAGGGGATAGGGGTAGCATTAATAAAGGGAAGGAGTGTTAATAGTATGTAGCTGCGGTAACTAAAACCACCACGTAAACAACTAAAGTATAAACTACATAGTATAATCAGTATACTAAATATACTCTACAGAAAGCTGAGTTACTAACAGTAAGTAATATATTACAATTCTACGTCGTAAAAAATATGTAATATGCTTCCATCTAAACTTTATTTTCTTACATGACACGAGTCTACACCGTACTATATACTGACTTAGACAAATCCATCATTAAATTATATACTGTATTGCTATAAACCACCCTAAACCTTAGTATCTTTCACACGACGGTCAATAGTTCAGTGTATAATAACAAATAGTATAACATTTATATGCTTAATACAATGTACAAAGTAATATATAGTTTCGTAATTGTATAGTGAATATGCAGCAGCAACTGCAGCAGTTCCTGCTGCTGCTGCAGTTGCTGCTGCTGCTGCAGTTGCTGCTGCTGCTGCAGTTGCTGCTGCTGCAGTTGCTGCTGCTGCTGCAGTTGCTGCTGCTGCTGCAGTTGCTGCTGCTGCTGCAGTTGCTGCTGCTGCTGCAGTTGCTGCTGCTGCTGCAGTTGCTGCTGCTGCTGCAGTTGCTGCTGCTGCTGCAGTTGCTGCTGCTGCTGCTGCAGTTGCTGCTGCTGCTGCTGCAGTTGCTGCTGCTGCTGCTGCAGTTGCTGCTGCTGCTGCTGCAGTTGCTGCTGCTGCTGCTGCAGTTGCTGCTGCTGCTGCAGTTACTGCTGCTGCAGTTACTGCTGCTGCAGTTACTGCTGCTGCAGTTACTGCTGCTGCAGTTACTGCTGCTGCAGTTACTGCTGCTGCAGTTACTGCTGCTGCAGTTACTGCTGCTGCAGTTACTGCTGCTGCAGTTACTGCTGCTGCAGTTACTGCTGCTGCAGTTACTGCTGCTGCAGTTACTGCTGCTGCAGTTACTGCTGCTGCAGTTACTGCTGCTGCAGTTACTGCTGCTGCAGTTACTGCTGCTGCAGTTACTGCTGCTGCAGTTACTGCTGCTGAATATGCTTCAGTCTCAGTGGTGTTCAAATACTTTTATCAAACGAGTAATTACAATTGTATCGATTCATAATTGCACGGGCTTATGTTGGGTTTGTGCGATTATTTTATATGTTCATACTGAATATTGCTATTTGATGCCACTGAGATGGAACATTCATCCAGCAGTGGTTAGCTTGATCCTAATACCACCAAAGTGTTATTCAAATAATTTAAATCCCATTCTGATCCTACACCTTCCGTTTCACATATCCTGCCCTTAGTTCGAACGTCAATATTACATACATGTTGCATGCATACATGTTACATGCACATATACTTATTACAAAAATACATGTTACATGCATACATGTTACATACATACATGTTACGTACATACATTGTTACATGCACATATACTTACTACATACATGTTACATACTTACGACTGTAGTGTGATTAGAAGAGGACCACGGAGTGATTCGATTAGAATATCACACTTCAAGGTAATTTGTTCTAATCTGTAACACTAGTTAATTATGTTATTGTATAGCGTTATAGGTTATATTGTTAGAGTTAACAAATTTAGAGTTTACTATAACACTAGTTTACAGTAATTTGTAGATTCTTCAAATGTATATGTGAATGTTTTTAAGTTACCATTGTTGAAGTTCATAATGTTAAAGTTAAATTTCGATTTAAAGCTTTCGTGACTGCAGGGATTCATCTTCTTGGTTCTTTCGGTAAAGTCACGTAGAAGGGAAGTAATAAAATAATAAAAATAAAACATAATAAAATGAAATAATTCTCACGACGTTTCGGCTACAACTACAACGCAAGCAGCCGTCTTCAGGCTGCTTGCGTTGTAGCTGAAACGTCGTGAGAATTATTTCATTTTATTATGTTTTATTTTTATTATTTTATTACTTCCTTTCTATGTGACTTTACCGAAAGAACCAAGAAGAAAAAATATTAAAGTTCACAATGTGAGAATTTATAATGTGAGAGTATATCCAAGACGTCGATTGATGGCGTTGGTCTGGTAGGTTCGATCATAGTTTTTGATGAAAGGCGTTATCCCTTCACGGGACACCAACATGCTGCGTATATAACAGTAACAGAAGCAACTACAGCAGCTACGAAACCGTTCGATGGAAAAGCAGCGACTTCTGCTTCTGCTCCAACTGCCTCCCGGCTGTTTGCACGCAGACTCTGCTCTCGTGGGACCCTACACGTCTATGGAAATAATTGAGATGATCCTATCTGAGTTGAGATTTGAGCGACTAAAGTTTACTTTGTTTAAACATAACTTAGTGTAGGTTATTGCCATCGGTGTTTAGCGAATACTACCGAAAAATTAGCTCACACTCATTTATGACATAATTTGTCATAATTTTGGTTGATAAAGGAGAACAAGACACCTGCCATGTCGACGAATTCATATCATATACAGTGTACTTAACTATATAGCTAAAATAACGTCAACTCTCGAATAAACTTGCAGGTCTTAGCCCCCTCATATCGTTGCTTCGCAGATGCTCGAGATTGAGTGTCCTGCTGTGGTCCGAATTGTTGACTGTGATAACATTTGGCTGTTCAAAGCAGTCTGCAACCGTGAATTGTGCAGCTTGGAATAATTGAGGACATCACATATATTTTGTTGGTTCTCGAAAACTGAGACCAATAATTAGGAGGCAAATCACGAGCGAAAGCGATAGCACTTGCCAAGAATGTCTTAATTAATCGAGAACGAAAGTAAGATGTTCAAAGGCTGTCAAATACCGCCACATTTACGAGTTGGCTCTTTGGGGCTGTACAATGTGTATAGTTGAAGGTGCTAGGTGTTGTCTTCTTCTAATAGCTACTAACATGCGTGTGATGACTGTTTTTTTGGATTTGTCCATTGTTGTTCTTTTTTTAGGCTTTTCTTTGTTCTGCCACTTGAGTGTTGCAGTTTTAGAATTCGTCATGTGACAGTGGTGTTTTCTAAGTATTTATATATAAATATTCCGGCTATTGCTATTAGATGACATTGAGATGAGGCCTTCATCTAGCAGTGAAAATCGTGATTGTAATACGACCGTGTTGTAATTTTAATAATTTTATCCGATCCTTGCACGTAGACCATACATACATATGAGCAGAGTGTGATTCTAATACGACCACACCGATTCTAATGCTTCTAATGAGATTATAATACCTTACCTCCGTTTATATGGTTCTAAATTTAAACACTAGTTTATAATCGTTTAATGTTTAGTGTATTCGTTTATAGTATTACAGTTTACATGTTATATTGTACAGTTTATCCCCGACATATTTCGGGAGTAGGGACTGGTACGTTGATGAACGATTAACTACGGGGACCTTTCCCCTCAAGGAACACGTGTTAATCGGGTAGACAGCCAAGATGCTGCCGGGTAAGGGCACACTTGTGTGACGGAGATCCTCCACCTGAAACTCGTTTAACATGTTTTTGCTAGGAACATCATAAAATAAAGAACGGACAAACATTTGTTAAAAATACGTTTTTATTCATCTGCAATAATGTTGACGTTAAAATTCGAACCGAAGGTTTATTATGTCCTATGTTTAAACAGTTACAGTACAATGCAAACCATATCCGTTCCAGGAATACCAAAGCGTAAAAGTATCATTCTCCATTATTTTCTTATTAGTTCATCACGTTTGTTCACCTGTGCGTCTATGTTGAAGTCAAAGCCATACATCTAACGAACGCGTCATCAATGTACATCCTGAAATCGGTTATCTAAAGTCAATTAACACCAACCAAAAAAAACTATATACTTGAAAAAAATCCGTTTAAAATGTTGAGTAAAGATGTACCTTCAGACGCTTTCCAACTTTAGCTCAACGGAAACACTTAACGACCAGTGCTCATCACACCACTTCAGCAAGTAATCCGATAACATTACAAACCACCACTGTGCACGTCACGAAACTCTCACAAAAACTGTATAACTAAAATGGTAAAAATTACGCACAAAAGTACTCGATATGGCTTAATATGTGTAACCACATGCAATATTATGTTTCAGTCACCCCGAGCTCTCGGTTTGATCCTCGAGCCACTCCATTACATCCAGCCATCTCTCGGGAACTAACTGCATGGGATCGAAGGTGGAAACTTCTTCAGGACTCATTGCAGCACCTTGAATTTCAGCTTCTGATTTCAGTTTCCTATCATTGTGGACCTTCTGATGCCTGTTCATGTTTGATGACTGTGAAAATGCCTTCCCACACACAGAGCACAGGAATGGCTTCTCGCCCGCGTGTGTTCTCTGGTGTCTCTGAAGAGTTGACAGGTGTGCAAATGTCTTCCCACACACAGGGCACAGGAATGGCTTCTCGCCCGTGTGTGTTCTCTGATGGTCTTGAAGAGTTGACGAGTGCGCAAATGCCTTCCCACACACAGAGCACAGGAACGGCTTCTCGCCCGTGTGTGTTCTCTGGTGTCTCTTAAGATGTGATGACCGTGAAAAGGACTTCTCACACACAGAGCAATTGAATGGCTTCTTGCCTCCGTGTGCGTGGGGCTGTGGAGAGCCTCTCTGCTCCATGTGAGCGTAGTAACAGCAGCGGTGTTATTGAGTCAAAAGTACGCTATCGGCCGCAAGGATGTTTAACGTTGAGTTTTGGATTTTGTTAACTGCTAAAACAAGAACGACACTCGCGTCTAACCGAGAGAAAAAAAATCCCGCTAATTTAACTACGAAAACGTTTAAGAGTTCATCCGCGAAAATAGACACTTACTAGGAGATGTCTGGAACCCGTCTTAAGATGTCGCCACGAACTCTCCCGACGCAAAGTGACCTAACTGTCGACACAGCAATTGTGCTCGCCAGGCTGCGTTATCTCGCGGTTGAAGGGCGATCAGCAGAGCGACGAGTCGAGCGTCCAACCTCATCAAGTTCCCTCTCGAAATGGCAAAGAGCTCTGCTTCTGAGCCGCCTTATAACTCCCCCCCCCTAGGATCCAATCCTTTGTCTTTCAGGATATTTACATTCGATTGTTAATTTTGGAATGCACAATCCGCATGTCTATTAACATACCGAAGGGTAATGTGCCCATTGTGCTTCATGCATGAATATGTAAGTGCATATCAGTGTGTAATTGTGCGCTTATTTTGAATAAGTGGAAAAACACGTTCCCCATGCCCTCCATTGTCCTCGATTTAAAGTGAATGCTGCCCCGTGGCGTTGCCAAAAACCGCCGAGCTTCGGGAGTGAGCACGTACAGACGCGTAGTGACCACACTTGCAATACAATCACTCTAACATCAGTAACCAAAATCCGATCTGTAACATGGTCTCCGCTTGGTCAGGTTTGTGTCCGTCATCACTCAGGAGACAAACATCGAGGCATGGCTCGGCCAGCCACCACCTCGTTTCACGCAGGAACTTTAATAGATGCTCTCACACAACACTGTCACCAAAAGTGGTTTATGGGCTAGGGTGTTAAGCGGACAATCAGTCGGTTTGGGCAAGGCGTATGGGATAATACACACCTCTGTTATCCCATAAACACAATACACAGCAGCGGGAAGGCTGACTTGTTGGGGAGATGTAGTTTGGGTAAGGCGCTGTGACTGGAGAATTATTTACTGCGATAACATTTGGCTGTTCAACGTAGTCTGCAACGTTCTGGTCCCGAAACCCGAAGTATACGTGGGATCACCTGTACTCTGTAACATGTAAACTGATAAACGCGATGTCCTCAATTATTCCACGCTGCACAATTCAAGGTTGCAGACTGCTTTGAACAGCCAAATGTTATCACAGTAAACTATTTCGAGTGTTGACGTTATTTTAGCTATATAGTTAAGTACATGTATATGATAAGAATTCGTAGACATGGCAGGTGTCTTGATCTCCTTAAATCAACCAAAATGATGACAAATTATGTCATAAATGAGTGTGAGCTAATTCTTCGGTAGTATTCGCTAAACACCGATGGCACTAACCTACACTAAGTTATGTTAAAACAAAGTAAACTTTAGTCGCTCAAATCTCAACTCAGATAGGATCATCTCAATTATTGTAGGGTCCCACGAGAGCAGAGTCGGCATGCAAACAGCCGGGCGGCAGTTGGAGCAGAAGCAGAAGTCGCTGCTTTGCCATCGAACGGTTTCGTAGCTGCCGTAGTTGCTTCTGTTACTGTTATATCGGCAGCATGTTGGTGTCCCGTGATGGGATAACGCCTTTGATGAAAAACTCTGATGCAACCTACCAGATCGAAGCCATCGATCGACGCCTTTTGATATACTGTTACATTGTAAACTCTCACACTGTGAACTTTAACATTATGAATTCCAACAATATAAATTAAACATTAACATATACATTTGAAGAATATACAAAATACTGTAAACTAGTGTTTTAGTAAACTCTAACAATATAACCTATGAGCTATACATTATAACGCTATACAATAGCATTATTAACTAGTGTTATAGATTAGAACAACCTACATTGAAGTGTGATATTCGAATCGCATTCAAATTATTCGAATCACTCCGTGGTCCTCTTCCAATCAGACTACGGTCGTAAGTATGTAACATGCATGCATGTAACATCTCTATATGTAGTAAGTATATGTGCATGTAGCATGTCTGTTTGTAGTAAGTATATGTGCATGTAACATGTCTGTACGTAACATGTCTGTATGTAGTAAGTATATATGCATGTATCATGTCTGTATTTAACATGTCTGTATGAAGTAAGTATATATGCATGTAACATGTCTGTGACTGCAGGAATCCATACTCTTTGGTTCTTTCGGTAAAGTCACGTAGGTAGAAATGAAACAAAATAAGTCACGACGTTTCGAACGCAACACAAGCGCATTCAGATGAAAATCGCGTTGTCCGCGATGTGTTACGTCCGATACGTCGTAATTAATTGTTTTATTTCTACCTACGTGACTTTATCGAAAGAACCAAAGAATAGAGATATTCTAATACAATATTAGAATATAATTAGAAGTATTAGAATCGCAATGTGATCGTTTTGGAATCACGCTGCGCATATTTATGCATAGTGAACGTGCAAGCGAACGCTGCTCGTATGTATGAAAACGCACTCCCTTATGACCGACATTGTACTAATTTTTGTTGATCGAGTAGAACAAGGCACGTGCCACTTCCAGACGAATTCTTATCAACAATAGTGTCATTAAATTGTATGCTAAAGTAAATGTTATAACTGGATTAAACATGGACCTCTCAACTTCTCCCTCGCATTTACGACTAACGATTTGCATTTGCACATAACCTACATTAAAGCACAGTAATTTGCTAATACGACCATATTGTTATTCTAAAATTTGAATGCGATTCCTACCCTCTACCCCCACAGTTCACATATCCTACCGTCAGTTCGATTGAACTGACAATTAACCATCATATGTAGAGTTCCATTATAATACTTGTAATGCAATTAAAATACCGTACCTCCGTTTATGGTGGTACAAATTATAAAACCAGTTGGTAGGTTTTTTGTCAATTGTTTTTTTTTACCCTTCTATCTGGCAACAAAACTGACACCTTTTTACAAGGAGTCATGTTTGCATAGACCGCAATACCTGCAGTCATAAATACAAACAAAAGACATAACTCTGATAATGTGCACTGTCCTTGAAGTTGATTGGTCCACACCCGAGACAGCTTTCCTTAGAGCCTAGTCTCACATGGGTTGGACCAGATGACGCCAAAAGGCGCAGAGTTATGTCTTTTGTTTGTATTTATGACTGCAGGTATTGCGGTCTATGCAAACATAACTCCTTGTAAAAAGGTGTCAGTTTTGTTGCCAGATAGAAGGGTAAAAAAAACAATTATCATATTTTTACTGGCAAATGAGGTTCCCATAGTGGTTTTTTGTCGTTAAATGTTTAGTGTTATTGTTTATAGTGTTATCAATTTACATGTTTTTTAAGTGCAGGTGATTCCCGGTATACTTCGGTATTCTGGACCTGAACGTTGCGAAACGATTCATAACGAGGACCTTTCCCCACCAGAGCGCAATCCGCGAATGAAAAGAACACGGGCCGGCGGGAGTACGTGCTTCCATGGGCAGTGGGGGACAGGGCATGGTGTATTGCCTACAGGTGCCACCGGGAAAATCCCCCAAGTTGCTCCGACCATGGCGGGGTCAGGTAGAGGTCATAGAGGTGGGTGATGTAAAGACAGTGGGTCAACTAAGCGACAAGTGGTGACAACAAGATAGAGAGAGTTCGAGAAGGGAAGGCGAGACCAAGTGTGGGCGGAGGTTCACGCCGAGAATGAGAGAGGGGGAGGAACGAGGTTTGGGGCTGTGTTGGCTGGTTGCTGTCTCGTCGTCGTCGTTGCTATATCGTGACGCCTGGTTCTTAAGCCGCGTTAAAGGCTAAATCAAAGAACCCTCTGCAGTCTGAGTCCGGAGTCATTACAATTGTAACGATTCATTATTTCACGGGCTAATATTGGGTTTGTGCGATTATTTTACATACTAGCAGTCGCCGCCCGCTTCGCGGGCGGTGTATATATACTTGGTTGGTGGGGAGTTCAAAGTGGCTGGACACAATAGACATGTTTTGGTGATTGTTTTATGTTTATTTTTGTGAGGTTATATTAATTTTTATGAGACGATCAATCGACAATATTAAAGAATGCAACTTATTCAAATATAGAATGCAACTTATTCAAATATCTGGCGATACACGATATTCTTCGTGTACACTCCGTCTTCCTCCTCGTCGTCAGGTCCCTCAATAAGCGCCTTGATGTTGGATCTTGCCGTGACTCGCGATAATGCCACGTACAGTTGGCCATGCGAGAAGCATGGCGTTGGTAGATATAATCCCAGGTTGTGAACAGTTTGCCCTTGCGCCTTGTTGATGGTCATCGCGAATGCTGGGACAATGGGGAACTGTTTGCGCCGAAGTCGATATGGGAAGTCCTTCGTGTCCAATTCGCGGCAGATATGGTTGTTCTCAAGCAGCGAGTCCAAGACCAAGTGTGGGTACTCGGAAAGCTGCGGGAGGTCGTCAAAGTCCGACAGAGCCATCCCACCTGCCGTGAGGAACTCTTGGAGGCTGTGAAGGGTCTTGAACTTTACCATTTTTTTTATTTTCTTTGATGTTGCTAATCCTGCATAATGCACGGGTATAAGTAGTACTAATCACATACCTGCATTTCCCATATCCCCTCCCTTTGATGCTGCTAATCCTGCATAATGCACGGGCATAAGTAGTACTAATCACATACCTGCATTTCCCATAAATATGCTAAATTGCTCTTGATATGCCAATTCTTTTGTCAAGGCGCCGTTTCCCCCCCTTCTAACCCAGCTTATATATATGTTCCAAGCACGTGTGCTGTTTCATTCAGACGCTGTCGCCTCGACATACCTGGTTTTCACCTGAGGACGGCGGCTTGCGTTGTGGCCGAAACGTCGTGAGAATTATTTTATCATGTTTAATCTTTTTTTATTGTATTACTTCCCTTGTACGTGACTTTAGCGAAAGAACCAAGAAGATTTAGCATTTCTTCTTTGTTGGTCAGCTGGCGGTACTGGTACTCGTAATCGCGAGCCAATTCGTCGTAGAATTTATCCCAGAGAGCCTTGGTATCTGCTGGCATGGAATACAGCAGAATGGTAGCGAAGAGTTGACGAAGCTGGTACGGCATCTGAAAGAGCGAGGCTTCTTCCAGACACGCAACCCATTCGCGATCGCTCTCAAGGTAGCCTGCTCGCATGGCTGCTTCCAGCGGTTTGTTTTGTTTAATTTTATACGTAACGCACCATCCATATGGGCTCCACCATCCACCATGCCCTTGCATGGCAAAGACACAGCTCCGGTGTGCGTCAGCGTGTGCGCCATCCACAGTGACATTGGTCAGAAATTGCACCGTTCCGATCGCACACAGGTTAGCCCCTGCATCCTCCGTCTGTATGTACACACACAGACAAATTCGTTATGGGGCCACCTATTTTTTTTATTATAAAAATTATTTTGTTGGTGTTTTTACGTTTACGTATTCCCATTGTGGGTGTTTTACGCATGCATCAGATTTTTGGGTTCCTCACATATGATATCAGAGGTGTGGGTCACTCCATTTCTCAATCGAACAATAACGGGGATCGTTTCAGTTATGACAGCTTGCAGATAGAAACAATGCATGATCGTATACTAATAATGACAGAATTTGTACCCCAGTGGAGGGCATCCCCCACCCGGCGCTTCTTACCGGTACTGTGAGACTTAGAAATCCAGACCTCTCCTCTTCCTGAACCGTTCACAATACCCTGTGGTAGTACCATAATCATCTCAATAAAGCGATCACTTTCCAATGCCCAATTTGATCCCGGGAGTTACCCGGGTGGTGTCACACTGTACTCATTGTTTTAGCATGTCGCAAATTCCGATATGGCTTGTGCAACGGCCAGAGAGTGACAGCGGCGGGGGCCGGGCTGCAACCTTTTTAGACAGTTTATTACATCTTCTTGGTTCTTTCGGTAAAGTCACGTAGAAGGGAAGTAATAAAATAATAAAAATAAAACATAATAAAATGTTTTATTTTTATTATTTTATTACACCCACTTAGCTACCCTGGCGACTAACGCCCACTGAGCTACTCGGGTGACCAACACCCACTTAGCTACTCGGCGACTAACGCCCACTGAGCTACTCGGGTGACCAACACCCACTTAGCTACTCGGCGACTAACGCCCACTGAGCTACTCGGGTGACCAACACCCACTTAGCTACTCGGCGACTAACGCCCCTGAGCTACTCGGGTGACCAACACCCACTTAGCTACCCTGGCGACTAACGCCCACTGAGCTACTCGGGACACTCCCTGCCCGGGGTGTCCGTCTTGACTGTGGGTCCCCAGCCCGACCCACGTGGGCGTCGGACCCTGGGTCCCACAGTCTCGCCTCCGAGCCACACAGGGCCCCGGTCCCTACAAGGACGGCGGGACTAGGGGTCTCGGGGCACTAGGTCTTCAGCTCCGTCTTCTGGTCTTCAACTGGGTAACTTCTCCCCGAGTGCTCTCGCGCGTCCCCCTTTATACCCCACCTGCGGACGTCGCTGCGAGCACCCATCCTATTCGACCAATCACTGGGCGCTGGCTACGATCCTGTTTTCCCACATCTCAGCGTGCCTCACCACCCACGCCGCGCCGCCCCGTCATCTGTCACTCCCGGCGCGCGCGTCCACACCACGCCCACAACGCGTGCCCAACCCCGCACCCCGCGCCGCCCCGTGATCCATCACTGTCACAGTCGGCGCACGTCAACACCACCACTACATACCCATCAAACAGTCAGCTGGGTTGCCCCATGGGGGTATTTACCCATGGGCGAAACTGTAGGGGTGCGCTACGCAACTGGCCGTGGTCCCTGCAGGTGAAGCTGCCAGCTCAGTCCGCTAAGACTCACTGTATAGCGACCCCTGCCTACTCGTAAGGTAAAGTTGTTTGGGGACTCCACTAATCGCAGCACGCAGCACCCATTTTTCCAGAAAAAATATGTATATACATAAATATACGTGTATAACCGTAACAACCATTCGCACACTTACATACACAGCACACTCACACAGCGCAGGGTCTGTGCCCACAGTGCACTGCAGCACTGCGGCGCAGACCTTGGCAGACCTATGCTATCACACAGCGCTTACCTTCTGTGTGCTTCTGCTTGTTTGGAAATGGACGACTGACTGACTGACGCGTGCTGCCGCCACAAAGCATGCAGGCCACTTTGAGGCAATTAAATGTAAGGGATAATTAATTAGTCCAATGAGATTGAAGGCAACACCGACAGAATTTCTCGAGCGCTGGTTTGATATGTAGGGCCGGGAACTGTGCAGGGCCACTTTGCACACACTTGTTTCGGCCCAATGAAAGATTAAGCACAGTGGTTTCAAGGGATTGGGCGCAATATTGATCGAGCTGCGTACGAAAGAGTAGTCAGTTTTGTCCACTGGGCCGTCGAACCGAACCCCACCAATAATGAACAGATTTTATTGAAAGTTCTGGAATTGAAAATGTATGTGGCTATCTGATTAGTGGAGGGTTCTTGGTTTCAGCCGCGGACGTTCTTCGTTGGGGAGATATCGCCACCAGAACGCAGTGTTCGGCGGGTGCAACAGCAACACTGTACCTACAGTAGATTTTGCGTTGCGACCATCACTGAATATGGTGTTGCGTGAAAGTAGGTGCAATTGTTGACCGAAGAGACGCTGTTGTGCGGCAGGTTTATTTATTAATATTTGTCGAATGAAAGTGAGCTGTGGCTTTTTGCCGGCTGTTTTATTATTTTTTATCGACGAATCAGAGCTAGCTGTTTGGGCGGGTCCGTAAATAAATTAACGTCCAGATACGCACGCAGACGACCAAACCAGCGTAGTTGTTTAAGATTCCTTCCTTTTATTACTGCTAACCCTACTCCCTCCCTTTGATGCTGCTTATCCTACATAATGCACGGGCATAATATGACTTTGAGACCCCCCCCCACCTCCTACGCATTCCACAAGTAGTGACTAATCCCATATCTGCATTTTCCATAAATATGCTAAATTTCTCTTGATATGCAAATTACTTTGTCAAGGCGCCCTTCCCCCTCTAACCTAGCTTAAATATACGCTGCCAAGCTTGGTGGTGCTCATTCAGACGCTGTCTTTCTGACAGCCCTGTTCTTCACCTGAGGATGGCTGCTTGCGTTGTGGCCGAAACATCGTGAGAATTGTATTTTATGTTTTATTTTTATTATTTTATTATTTCCCTTCTACGTGACTTAAACGAAAGAATCAAGAAGATGAATCCCTGCAGTCACGAAAGCTTTAAATCGAGGGCTAATGATGTTAATGTGAGAAATTTGCATTTTCATTTAAGATCTGAGAGCAGCCTCCATGACGAGGGCATGGAGGTGGCTATGTTAATGTGAGAGATTCGCATGTAAATGGGAGATCACAGAGCAGCAACGTCGTGCTCGGAGAGCGAGGTGGCTGTGTTAGCGTGGGAAATTTAACCTGTTAATGTAGGTTGGGAACATCACAGCCAGTTATGACTTAAACTGGTTGATAACGTCCTTTCAATGATTGCTCAGTTTATTTATTTGCTATGTGACTTTACCGAAAGACCAAACGAATAAGCATTCCTTGCAGTCACAAAAGCTTTAAGTCAAGATCTAGTACAGCGGTTTTGAGCTGGTCCCATTGTGCGTAGATGGTGGTGGCTTCTGGTGTTGAAAGATTTTCCAATGTGGTCTGATGTGGTGCTTAAAGCTCCTCTCGCTCTCTCTGGCCTTTTTGGCTGAAAGATTCCGCTTTCTCTGGCTGACCTTCCTGGTCCTCCGGTATCTCAGCACCAGGTGAATAGCCATCACGAAGCGTACAAGAGGATAGTCGGTCCAGCAGTCCTCGAATCTCTTTGTGGCCTTTGTAATAAAATGTCTCTCAGATCACTGATACGGACGGATGATGGTGCCAGTGCTTGGACCAGGGTTGGTTCCATGTGGTATTTCGTTAGTCTCTTTTTCGAAATGCTGTTTGTTATGAGCAGGCTGTGTTGGGTACACTTGGTCAGAAGGAGGATGCCGTTGTCTTTGACTGTTCCAACAAAATGGACAATGGGCTTTAAAATATGTTATTTTAAAATTATTTAGCGATAAATTATTATTTAACAAACAATGACGAGGAGGCGGGGGGTGCAGGGGAGCCCAAAGATAGTATCAAATGCAGAGGATAAATCCAGGAGGAGTACGTAAGTTAGTGATACAGTCGTAAGATAAGAGATAGTTTAAGACAAGAAGTAAAGCAGTTTCAGTTGATATATTTTTCCAAAAAACAGAATGAACTCAGTCATAGAGATTATGTTGAAGGTGATTACTTAAAAGTTTGTATATGACACGGAGTTCAGATCAGAATGTTTATTTATCCTGGAGGAATCCTTAACTTACGACCACGCGCACTTACAAACCAGCTTCCATGAAATAATATATATGTTTATATTGATTTAAAACGTGAACTCGCACATGCAAATTAAACCACGGGACTATTTTGTTCACCAGAGTGATCCTGCGTGAGATGTAATGAGTCAGGCTCGTGCTGGGAGTGAGTGTGTGAATATGCGCACATGCTCATAGTGCGCAACAAACCTGGTGGCCCCAGTTAAATTCACGACCAACATCATTGACGATGATTTTAATCGGTCCTGGGTCTCCCCTAGGTCGACTCATCCTCAAATGAGTATACCTGGTGTGATGTGTAAACATTGCCACTGGGGAGTGAAAGGTGGCCAGGCGTGGTACTATCCACCTGTAATAAGAGAGCGCCATCTCCTGCATTATTGTGGGGGTTACATTTACATTGATACAGTCCACGTATTATCTACAGTAGGAATTCTATCTGGGGGAAAGGTGAATGGGTGCGGATCAAGCAGGGAAGACTCCGGAACAAAGGCGGTGCTTAGCCTTCGAGAAGGGAATATAAGCCGGGGGCACAGCAGCGTGCGGGGTCGGTGGTTGAAGATCGAAGAGGAGCTCCCCGCCACTGCCATCTCCACCTGCCACGTGGCGGCTCGACCTCCAGCCGCTCAGCCGCTCCATAGCGCGCCGCCAGCTAGGCGGTGCGTTGGCAAGTAGGGTGAGCGCCACGTGGCGTGGGGCAGCACAGCCACGACAGCTGGTCGACATCCGCGGAGAGAGGGTGGCTGTACCGAAGATTTAATAAATACCTTGACGTTACTTACCGTGTCGGAGCCACTCATTACACACCCACCCCATCGTGTGCCGTCATGGCCTTCGTCGGCGCTGCTCGCTTACAGCACTTGCCCAAACAGCTTGTGAAGTCTAAATGGGAGATCGTTGTCGATGTTGTGTGTGTATATGTGTGCGTGCGTGCTCCCGTGTGTGTGCAATTGTGGGGACTCTATATGCTCCGGACACTCTCCGGACTCAAGGTAAAGTGAAAAAAAAAATATCTTCTATTTGATACTTAATTTTACGTTTTATTTGTTATATGTTTATTAAAGTAGTATATGCAAATGCACAATGTTCCTATTTATAAGTTTAACAATGCTTCCCTTTTTGAACCCTAACGTATTTTATAACACTGACCACAATGAGTTTATGTGCCTTCTGATGAGCATTACAATTTTGGTTAAAAAAGGCAAATGTCTCTTTGTAACGTTTGCTTCCTGTATATGTGGTGTGTGTATTGCACCAATACATTATATTATGTGCTGAATCTGTGCTGTATTTATATGATCAATGCATGGATGAGGTTCTTGGAAGCAACTGGAATAAGGATATTGTACATGCGGGAGATGTTGCTGAGATAGAGATGAGATTTACGTGAAGAGAAAGATGTTTGTGGAGTCAGTGGTAAATGTAAATAAATAGCTGGGTGTGGAGGTGTATATCAAGTGTGCAGACGGAGTAACTGCACCAAGGTTCATTGGGGGCTGGGGGTAAGGAATTGGACTGGGGGCTCCATTTCATTAATTGCACCAGGATCTATGCCGGCCATGCTACACCACTCTCTCGATGCCATCAGTATATACGTAATGATCAACACACGTGTGACGTCATTATGCCGGGAGCGTCACTACCAAGTGGGTCTACACTCACAAATAACGTCATCCCGGCTGGAGGCGGGATTGACGTCAGGGCCGGTTCTGGACTCGAGAGGCCACGGGGGGTGGTGTGAGGTCGTGGCACGCTCTGTGATCCCGGCTGGATACGTGACCGGATCCCAGTGGGGGGCCGGGGGCCCAGGGGGGCACCTCGGGGGGCACGTGGACAGCAGGGGGGCTTCGAGAGGGTTCTCGAAGGGAGACGTGGCCGGGGTGGGGCCCGGGCACGCCGAGGCCCATATAAGCAACCTCCTCACGAGGTTCGAGGCTGCCCGTGCCAAGAATGAAGATGCATCGTGAAGATGCCTCCAGTCAGCGGACCTGCCAGTAGCCCACCTGGCTGGGTCACGCTAGAGTAGCAGAGAGTTAGAGAAGTGTGTGTTAGCTAGAGTAGGTCGGTGGTCACCACCCTACGTGTAATGTACAGTGTTATAATACTTACTGTTCTAATAAATGAGTGGTGCCTCCCAAGAAGTTGTGTGTGCCTAAATTGAACTCATTACATAATCAACAGTAAATCTGAGGAAACCATTTGCTTCGCAAACATATCAATGAGCTAGAAACCAAGACTGTCAAGACTAAATAAGTCACCATACCGAAAGACTGTTAAGTATGCAGAGCCAATTTCAAGTGATAATTGCATTAATTGTATTGATCGATTTCGCTTTGCTAATGTTTGCGGTGTAAACAACGTGGTACAGAAAGTTTGTCTGCAGTCCAGTACTGTTTGAACATTTACATTTTTTACGACATATTCTCTGGATTTCTGAGTGGTTTTGGTGTCAATACAATAGATACATCTTTACATTTAAAAGTTAAGGATGTATTTTTATAACATCTTGAGAAAAGAAGAAAAAAAATACATGTATTAATTATCAAGGCCTACACACAACACCACCTCTAATTTCAGCTCTGAAGCTTTCGTGACTGCAAGGATTCATACTCTTAGTTTTTTTGGGTAAAGTCACATAGGTACAAATATTTATTATTTTATTTCTATTATTATTTCTATCATTTTATTTATTTTTATTTTTACCTACGTGACTTTACCGAATAAACCTAAGAGTATGAACCTCTAATTTACACAAACTATTTAAGGGTTTGCGTTACCCATATTTTTGGACCTCTTATTTCATTACCACAGATAAAAAAAAGTTGAAAATACAATTATTACCACGAAAGAAAAACGATCCTGATGAGGCATACAAATGTAATTCAGTGATTTTTATTCAATCAAATAAACTACACACAAATAACGTGATGTATTTGGTCAAAATCTTTACATTATTCAAACCAAAATTACCCATTAAGTAACACAACTAAGTAAAAATCCACCCATGAATATAATCGAAACTTAAAATAACAACCGAAGCAGATTATTAATTTTATATAGCAGAATAAGATCGAGAATTGATGGCAAAAGAGGCATTTACAGAAGGAAAAAGTTCTCAACAATTACGATGAGTGGAAAGAGTGAAGAACAAGAGTCACGATGATGTCGAGCATAGCTAGGCATGGAGCTGAGACGTAGTTGTTAAAAATGATGGAGTTAGACGGTTAGAAGCATTTGAGACGTAGATGTGGAGGTTGCACAGAGTAGCTGGACATAGAAAAAGACTGATGAATACATTTTTAAAAGCATCAACAAAAGAGAAACGAATTCGGAAGCCAGCAGAAGAACACCTGGATTGGATGCATTCTACAAGAAGGAGGGGTTGATGAATGTGGATTTTAGAGAAAGAAGAATTGAAGGGAAACAAATGAAAATAATGTTAGGAATTGGGATTTTTGAGGATCTGAAGGGGGAATTTGTAGAGACGAATACAATCGCAGAGAATAGAACTTAAATAAAGTGTACTGCTAACGTGGTTGTGGAAGATGGCGTCACATTTAACGACATCTTTGGGAGGTGAGGTTCGCAGATAATGTGTGATGATACCAACCGTTCAATTGAAGAGCAGTTTTTTATCACCAAATTTTGGCCAACCCCTTTATCAATTTGGCCGCGTTTCTGTCAGCTAAATAATAACAATCACGTAACTGTTTTAAAAACATCAATTTATATTGTATCATCTTGAATTTACGATTAATCATGATAAAGTTATGCAGACAGAGATAATGCCTTAAAATTAAAACGTTACTTGGACGCTTACTAAAGGTTCCACCAGCGCCGTCTCTGCATTCACGCATACAGGTAAGAAATATTTTACGTTACATTTTATATCAACAACATTTTACAGTGCTTTATGTTAGAATGCCTTGGAGATACATACGATAGCAAAATATATATTTCAAAATGTAAACATATGACCGTATGTAAAAAATCACGAAAAGTTAATGCTTATTGATGATGTTTTCATGACTTGAATTTTATAATACGATATATTGAACATTTGTATTTATAAGACGCCTGGAAACAATACATATGAGAGTGCCACGGATGTAAATGAGGAATATAAGTGCAAAACAACTGGGAAAATAGACACAAGATAGGGAAATAGCAGGAAAAGGCCTTTTATACAAGTGGGTATTTAGCCAGTACTTAAACGTCTCAAAGTACTGTGAGTTCCTGACTTCTAAGGCCAGGGAATTCCAGAGCCTGGGTGCCGTACAAACAAAAGCGCAGTGGTAGCCCAGTTTTTAATCCTGGAGTATGGTTACGCTGAGTAAGGCACGATTGGTGGATCTCAGAGCTCCCAGTGGAGTATGTGGCTTGATAGTGGAACATATGACTCGATATTGAGGCTTGCGGCTGGATAGTGGAGTTTGTGGCTGGGTAGTGTGCATTTGATGCCAATGCATAGAAGAGGTGTGCGAGGGAGCCTCGGGGAGCCACATTTTGGACAGAATTCAGGCTACTCAGCAGGTTACTTGGGGCTCTGGAGAGCAAAGCATTGCAAAACGAGGACATGGACCAGTTTCTCAGCATGTTCATAAAAAGGAATGTGGTGCCAGTTGGGCAATATTCCTTGAATAAAATAATTATGTCCTCACAACTCTTGTGACATGTGAACGAAAAGTGAAATACTAATCTAAGAAGACATCAAGATTTCTGGCTTCGTTCGTTAGGCAGACAGTATGACGGTGGATCACCGGATTTCTGGTGGGCAACCTGGGACAACTGGTGGGGGGGAGGCAATGAGAGTGATCTCTCTTTCATCACTGTTAACTTCAAGAAAATTCTGCCATATCCAATAGTTACTAAGAGAGAGCGAAGCACGCATGCCAATGTCGAAGTTAAAAATAAAGTGTTGTGTCATTCGTGTGTCAATGGTAACATAGCCCTTGCTGTTCGAGCAAAGCTCCAAGCAGGACCATGTACACACTGGAAGAAGTTCGACCTAGCACAAATCTTAAAACCGCCCATAGTGACACGGTTGGCAAGGAAGGAGTGTAACCATTGAAATTCAATGTCCGATACCTCTGTAGAGGAGTAGTGGGTGACATCACGTCACGCGTGGCCTCGGAGAGAGTGGCGTCGCGGGACGTGACGTCAGGCGGGCCGTGGGGGACGGTGACGTCATGCCCCCAGGGGGTATTTAAAGGGGGACCCGGGATGTAACCGGGGTTCATCGGGGGTAGGAGTGGGGACTCGGGTAGTTTGTCCTCACACGAGGCTAGGGGAGGCTACTCCGCCCGACCAGCCGAGGTTGGGGGTAGTCCCAGTCCGGGGCAGCGTGGAGAGCCGGGTTAGCCGGGGTGTAGGGATCCCAGTACCCTGTCCCCTGGTGAGTTATTGGCTAGGGGGGTGTTGGTTTGGCGTAAGCCCTTAACAACCTGGCGTAAGCCCTTAATAAACGTGGCGTGAGACCCTAACAGCAACCTGCCTCGGAGTCGTGAATTGCGCTACAACATCTCTATCATGAGTATTAACTGATCGTAGTAAAATGCTCTGATCAAGACGAAAAAAAAATCTGTCCTCAAATAAAGAACAAGATTGTTTGCAAAGTTTTTTGTTAAATTTGTAGAGAAATTGTGGTGCCCTTACAAAAATGTGGGTGGAACATGGTTTGTGAAGCATGGGTTTTACCTGAAGGTTTTCAATCCTTATTAGCATTTCCGCACGCTCCACCTAGATATAGCCATGAAAACATGAATCGGGTGATGAATACAGTCATATAAATTCCGTGAACCATGTATTATGCCATGCAATGCACACTTAAGCTTGGGTAACTGTAAAGTACATATTTAGCAATCAGTAAGTGAACCTTACGGCGGGATCCCGGGGTCCCAAAGAAAAGAAGCAAAAATCGTAATTAATGTATTTATTTTTGGCGACTCCATCCCACCGCGCACATAAATGCTACGACCCACCTGGCGCGGATCATTCTGTTTTCATGTCGTCCAAGTACAGCCGTAGTCATAAACAAAACGTTTAAACTTTTGTAATGCGAGCAAGGATTGAGGGGGGGCGGAGTCTGGGTCACGTGGGGAGAGGAAGGAGTTAGGGTCACGTGGGAAAGAGGATTTAGGGGGAGAACCGGAAGGGGAAGGGGGAGTTGAGACGGAGTGAAACGGGAGGAGGCCACGCTGGGCAGTACGGAGAGAGTGGCACAGTCGCCACGCGGTGGGAGACGTTGACACCGTCAGCCATCGGTGTCAGACGAAGAGAGCTAGCGGGCTGTGGGAGGCTAGCTGCAGACGGGGCCGCAGTGAAGCTGGAGAGCGGAGCAGCGGTGTGGCTGCGAGACGGAGCAGCAGGGGGACTGCATATCAGAGCAGCAGGGAGACTGCATATCGGAGCAGCAGAGTGGCTGTGGAGTGATCGTCAGGAGAGACGCGGGCCTGAGCGAGGACGCCGTGGTAACGAGATTCTACGAACCCAATAAAGGACAACGGAGATCGACATATGAGAGAGAGTCCTTTATTACATTGGTGTCAGAAGTAAAACGGCATGTCAAAACAGCTCAGAAGGAAGAACGTCCCTGCACCATCTTCTGCAGCATCTTCTGACGACGACCTCCCTCCAGCGGTGGCGCTACCGACGATGGAGGAGGAAAGCGACGCTGGGACGAGCGGGGGTCCGGGCGTGCGGGACGTGGCCGCCTCGGTGGGCCCATCCGCGCGAGTGGACGCTGATGACGGATGGCGACAGGTGGCGGCCCAACTGGAGGTGCTGAAGATGGTGTTGCCGCAATTGTGCGACCTTGTGACGCCGGCGACGACTTCGGGGAGGCCCGGCGGGGAACAGCGGGCCGGAGCCTTGCCGTTGCCATCAGCCCTCTCGACCACGCGGCACGAAGACGCCATCTTGGGTGTGGCCGAGGAGGAACGGCGGGAAGCCGCCATCTTGCGCCCTCCGCCGCGGGAAGCCGCCATCTTGCACACGTTGCGGAGTGACGCCATCTTGTCGCTGCCGCATGAGTCACCATCGGCGGAGGACGGCGGAGCAAGGATCCGCAGCCGTCATTTAACAACGGTCAAAGAATTCTCCATTGGCGGCGATTGGAGCGCATTCGCCTGCCGTTTGCAAGCGGCCGTACGATCCGCCAAATGGACGGACGCGGAGGCCCTGGAAGTCCTACCAACACTTCTCGACGACGAGTCCGTCCGGTTCTTCCGCTCCATCAAGGCCGACAAGAAGAGGATGCTGCAGGGTGTCTTCGAGGAAATGGCGGATGCGTACGAGCCTCCGGACGATGCCCATCGTAGATTTGTACAGCGGCAACGGGCGCCTGAAGAATAGCCGGTGGCTTTCAGAGGCGCCGTTCTGGAACTGGCGATGGCAGCATACCCCGAGACCGAGCAGGATTTGTTGGAGCCCCTTGTGTTGGGCAAGATGCTGGAATTGTCTAGAGACCTGGGGATCCCCATGCCGGTGTGCAGTCATGATAAGTTGACGTCCCGTGCTGCGGCTAAGTGCTTGGATGCTCAATTTAATCTCCGACGCTGGAAACAGGTGTCAGCTTGGATGGGGGGCCCCATCGTTGAAGGCGGTGCTACGGGGTGGGATCCTAAGAAGGTGGTCCACGTTCCTGATGACAAGGGTCCGCAGGAGTTTACGGCCGCCTCCGCCCAGTGGCCTGCTCGGGGGGGAACGGGGCCGAGGTCCGGCCCGCCGGTGCGGGAGCATCGTGACAGAGGGGGTGCCGCTCGCCGAAACGACGTGGAGTGTTTCCGCTGCGGCCGTAAGGGCCACTTCGCCAGGGACTGTTGGGCTCGCATCCCGGGGCCGCCCCAGCAGGAGGCCTCGACCATGGACGTCACGCGAAAAGACCAGCCAGGACAGGCAAGTCGGTGTGCATCAGACACCCGGCAAGGCCTGTCACCTCATGCATCACCATCGCCGCGCGGTCCGTGTGTCGTTAACAACGAGGTGCCGCCGATTGACCCGTGTCGCTCGCTGATGCAATGGCGACGATTGGCATGGAGGGTAGTTGCGGCCGCTACTGGGTCGTCCACGGTACCGGGTTCTATTCAGGGGGTCGAGGTGCGTATTTTGGTGGACTCCGGTGCGTCCGCGACCATTATTTCGGATGTCATTTTCCATCTTTTGGGCATTCCGCCAGGGAGAGTGCGAGCGGTTTATGATTCGTGCATAGCGGCGAACGGGGGAAGTATGGGCATTGTGGGCCAGGTGGACGCCAACATATCGATTGGGGGGGTGTCAGCTTCAGGGACCGTTTTGATCTCTAGGTCCCTCACGGTACCGTGTTTGTTGGGGACTGATTTCCTGGCAAAAATGCCCATTCAAATAAGGGTTGATCAAAATTGCATTGAATTACCGGGGGGCGGAAAATTTCGTTCTTACCGTCACCATGGGGCCGGTCTGCCCCTGTTTGCCAGGTACATGCGCTGTCCGTGGTATCTGTTGACATTCCACATGGTTCGCAGATGCTTATCCCGTTGAGATATCGGAAGCCAGTGCCTGGCGTTGAGGGAGCGGCGGGGTTTTGTTATCTCCGTCCACGGCTATAACGGGCGGCTCGGCGCTGGTTGGGGCACAAACGATTGTCCGGCCGGGCCAGCCCCCGTTCTTACAGGTGCAGATGCGGCGAATCCTGCTCTGGGTGGGCCTACCACGGCGACGGGGCCACTTGACCCCGCTGCCCCTCCAACCCCACCACAGACATGGTTGCCAGAGACCCCGGACAAAGGTCTCTCTGGGGAACGGGACCTTGGCGTTAACGGGCCTCCAACAGCATCGGGCGGTTCTACTCCCGTCGATCTTAAAACCCCGTCGCGTTCTCGGTCCGTGGGGGGACCGCCGCCCGTTCGGGACGGGCCGGCGACCCGCACGCGTTCCAAATCCCTTTACTTTCGTTGATTGTTCTTGTTCTTGTTGTTCTTGTTATCGTTGTTATATTCTCCATTGTGCAGTGATGCCAGATGGTTAAAATGTTGCTCGCATTATTTTATTATATTTATTGCAGCCGGGAACGGCTGGGTTTTCATCAGGGGGGGGGGGGGGGGGGTCGTGTAATGCGAGCAAGGATTGAGGGGGGGGCGGAGTATGGGTCACGTGGGGAGAGGGAGGAGTTAGGGTCACGTGGGAGAGAGGATTTAGGGGGATGACCAGAAGGGGAAGGGGGAGTTGAGACGGAGTGAAACGGGAGGAGGCCACGCTGGGCAGTACGGAGAGAGTGGCGCGGTAGCCACGCGGTGGGAGACGTCGACACCGTCAGCCATCGGTGTCAGACGAAGAGAGCTAGCGGGCTGTGGGAGGCTAGCTGCAGACGGGGCCGCAGTGAAGCTGGAGAGCGGAGCAGCGGTGTGGCTGCGAGACGGAGCAGCAGGGAGACTGCATATTGGAGCAGCAGGGAGACTGCATATCGGAGCAGCAGATTGGCTGTGGAGTGATCGTCGGGAGAGACGCGGGCCTGAACGAGGACGCCGTGGTAACAAGATTCTACGAACCAAATAAAGGACAACGGAGATCGACATATGAGAGAGATTCCTTTATCACACTTTGATTAGCGCATTGTGTAGAGCTCGTGGAGAGGAATAGATTGCCGTATCGTTCGCCTTCAACAGACATAAAATGACGTCGCAACGCAGGTTATGCGAGAGACGGAGGTCTTATAGGACCCCGGGGTCCCACAATGAGGTTTAAGTGTTCAAAAAGCCTGTGTTTTCACTAAAACTCATCTTATATTGCTCTAAGAATCTGTCTCCACCCACAACCACCTATTCTTGTGTGGGGAAAACTCCCCCCCCCTTCCACAGCCTCCACCAATATTGCATACGTGTCAAATCTCAAGTATAACGATTAAGACTCACAATTTGTTACAATTTTGAGTGTTTTGTGGGCATGGAATGAAATCTCAAGATCGAGGTTTCATCACCGCTAACTTGGAGATATTTATGCCACGTACAATCATTCATGACAGAGAGCGAATATGAGAGCAAACATGCCAACGACACACGAGTCCGATCCAAGTTGGGCAAAGAATATTGTGTTGTCCATGTGTCAATGGTAACATAGGCCTTGCTGGTAAAGCTAAGCTCCAATCAGGACCACGTACACACTGAATAAAGTGCGACCTAGCACATATCTTAAAACTGCCCATAGTGACACGGTTTGCAAGGAAGGAGTGGAACCATTGAAACACAATATCCGAAACCTTTATTATGAGTTTCAACTGATCAAGTAAACTGCTCTGATCAAGAATACTAAAAGCTGTGCTAAGATCAAGGAGAATGCTTGAAAGCTTTTTGTTTGTAGACATTACCAAATCATTGATGAACCTCAGCAAAGCTGTCTCGCTGCTGCACCGTGGTCTAAAACCTGACTGAAATGGGTCAAGCAAGTTGTTTAATGGCATGCTCGAGTATTTTTAACATTTAAAATTGGACAGAAATTGTGATACCTTTCCAAAGACGTGGGTGGAAATCTGGAGGTATGTGGACAATTGCTGTTTGCAGTAATTGCAAGCAAATAGTGCTGATTTTATCACAAATGATAAAGATTACGCAATTAAGTTACCGGCCTTGATTCAGAAGGTGATTTAACGTGGCAAAATAATTTTAGAATTAAACTTTATGGGTTGTAATCACGCGGGCAAAAAGGACACATTTCGCTTGAGAGTTGACATCCTTATACTTGTATTGTGACGTATTAAAGAGCTGCGGATTAATAGTAAAACCTGACTTCCTCCAGATCCGCTCAGAAATATAAACCATTGATTTCATCGTTCATAGCTCTTCTGAATGCCATGGGGATTGCTTAGTGGCAGAAATAAGTTAGGTCTGGAAAGGAGTTAAGGGATCAAAAAGTTGGATGTAAAAAGCAGTCTACAAAAGAGGCCGTAAAGGGCAAAGTCTTTGGTAATTGATACGTACATAGTGGAGTTTAGAATATGGTGAGACATCTGGCATTGATGGGGAGAGAGTGAGCAGAGTACGCGCATCTTGGAGATAACTGCACAGTGATCAGATGAGCTTGCATCAATAATTGAAAGATCATTGACTGTGAAGCCATTAGATCACGATTATTCCAGAGTATGTCGGATGGTGTTAGTAGGGCCAAACAACTGATGAATGGCAAGGATGTCTGCTACTGAATGATACAATGGGGCATTTACATGAATGTTAAAAGCTGCCAACAGCAGAATCCAGAAGCAAGCGCGCTAAGAGCAGCTCAGGTGTTAGTGGGTTTAGGAGTACGGTAAATTAGAATTCGCAGCAATGACTGCACAGTTCTGCAATGTACGAACACCTTCATAGAAATGTATACGTTTGCATTCAGATTGCTATGCACCATTGGTGCTATCCATAATTCATATATATTTTTAGTTTGATCGTATAAATATATAAAAGTGTTGTTAAACCCGCCACCACCAGACACATCCCATTAGTAAGGGTTGTCACGTAAACACAACATGCCAATGTGGTTTGTGAAGCATGGGTTTTACCTCAAGGGAATTAATCCTTCTCAGCATTTCTGCACGCTCCTCCTAGATATAGCCATGAAAACATATGAATCGGGTGATGAATACAGTCATACAAATTCCGTGCACCATGTATTATGCCATGCAAAGCATACTTAAGCTTGGGTAACTGTAAAGTATATATATAACAATAAGGTAGTGTTAACAAAGGCGGTGTTTTCACTAGAGCTCATCTTAAATTGCTCTAAGAAACTGTCCCAACCGACAACTACCTATTCTGGTGTGGGGAAATGTCCCCCCCTTCCACAGCCTCCACCAATATCGCATACTTGTCAGAACTCAAGTATAACCATTGAGACTCACAATTTGTCACAATTTTAAGTGTTTTGTGGCCATGCAATGGAATATCAAGTTTATTGTGGTTTATCTGTTGTAAATACCTCACTCAGCCCTTTTTAAAGCAGTGCAGAGGCAGCTGCTGCCAATGGTTCAGGTCTTATGTAAAGGGTCAGCTTCAAAGTTGAATCTTTCTTTACAGTTTTACCTTACATTTTACGAGAAGCGAAGAGGAAACTAATACAACTTTCCAAGGATAGTACATCTATTACATTTACTATAGGACTGGGTATTGGGGCATGTGGCTGGATATTGGATTGTGTGGCTCAATCAACTCCTCGATATAAGATGCAGGAGGCCCTTTTGAAACCCTGAACCCAAGTAGGATAAATCCAAAATGTAATTCACGTTTGAAACATAAGCCAATGCAGACATCAGCACTGTGAGACATGGTCATGTCTCCGATTAACACGGCTGGCAAGGTAGGGTGTGAATTAAGTTCAACATACATACATATGTAATAAAGGACTCTGACGATGCACAGCTTGGTCTCCGTCTCTGTCTTTATTCTTGTTATGCCGCTCACACTCCGCCGGTCCCGACCGTGGATAGGCTGTTCCCCTGGCGCGCCCCGTGCGCTCTTTCCGTCAGTTGCACTCCTGCACACCGCTGGCTGACGGTGTGCTTGGAGCCGTCTCCAGCCACGTGGCCGATGGCACTGGAGACCTCCCATGGCTCGACGTGGTCCCACTTCGAGTCTATCCCAACTGCATCGAGCCTCTTCTGGATCCCCCTTATATTCCCCTCTCTCGTCATCCCATCTCCACCTTCTACCACGCCCTTTCCGAACCTTCCAGATCACGCCCTTCACTTAGCGCCCCCCCCCCCGGCTCCACCCCTAGGCTCTGCCCCTGATCATCCGGGCATCCAATTGGACCGGAGGTGGGCGGCGGACCTCCCCATATGCCCACCTTACTGGGCCCCGCCCCCAGTACTCCGGGCCGTCCGATTGGCCCACAGCTAAGCGGCGACACCTTGCTTACGCTCGCATTACATCATTCCCCCCCCCCCCCCCCCCCCGATGTAAAAGACCAGCCGTCCCGGCTGAATCAGGACCAGACATAATGCGAGCAACAGAGTTACCGCACGAACATGAACAGATGGAACGGAACAGTACAACAACAACAACGATCAACGAAAGGGAAGGGATTTGGATCTAGTACGGAATGCCGGCCCGTCCGTCCCATGAGCCGGCGCCCTCGCTGACTGCGATCTGGACAGGGTTGGAAGAGCGGCGGAACCAGAACCGTCCTCCGCTGGTGGAGGCCCGTTTGATGCCGGAACCTGTGCATCAGGGATCAGAAGACCAGCGGGATCATCACACTCCGCCCCAGGCGGAGACTCGTCCAGCCCAGAATCCCGTGCATCAGGGAGAGCGGGGACCGGAGCTCCTTCCAACTGCAACCTCGGTGGGGTTTGAAAAGCGACGGAATCAAGATCTTCCGTCAATGGTGGAGGCCCGCCCGGTGCAGAATCCTCCGGTAGGCTCACTGGCGGCGCGCCTACAGGGGGTATGACAGGCGCACTCGAAGGTTGAACAAGCAAGGGTGGTGGCGCGTCGGACACATCAGACACCAGCAAGGCAACTTTAGGAGATGACGCATCCACTCGAGGGGCAACGTAGGGCTTCAATCAGGATGTGTGGACATACCAACGGCGCGACCCCACCCAGACGCGTGCGGACTGGGGACTAGGAACCTCAACCAATACCACCGGGCCTTGCCAGGGCTTGTGTAATTTAGGGGAGGTCCCCACTGGCACCTGCGGACAGTGGAGCCAGGCCAGGTCCCCCACACGCCACGGCGACGCACGATGGGAGCGCCGGGCACACCGTTCGTTCCGGGCCTGGGTCTTTGCCATAGCCAATCGGGCCGCATCTCGCGCTTCCGTAACGCGACGAATGTAGTCGCGAATATAGTCGGGAAGGGTCTTTGCAGGACCCTTCGCACGTGTGTCAAACCATATGTCAATAGGTGGCACATTCGCTCGGCCGTACATTAAAAAAAGGGCGAATACCCCATAGACGCATGCGGCACCATCCGGTAAGCAGAGAGCACTGCAGGAATATGCAAATCCCAATCAGCCTTCTTCTCGCTAACCATATGGCAAAGCATGGCCGACAGGGTTCGGTTCAACCGCTCAACCATCCCATCCGTCTGTGGATGGTACGGCGAAGTCCGGACTTTTTTGGTGCCCAAAGCGTTGCACACGTCCCGCAACAGTTTTGATGAAAAGTTGCCCCTCTGATCTGTGAGCAACCGTTCTGGCGCCCCCTTGTCCATCACGTATCTGTATAAAAATGCATCCGTGATGGACGCCGCCATCTGGTCGGGCAAGGGCCAAGCCATTGCCCACCAAGAAAAATATTCCACCCCGACCTACAAAAACTTGTTCCCCCGAGCGGATGGAGGAAATGGCCCCAGAATATCCAATGCCACCAACTCGTTAACCCGCGTCACTTTGATCGATTGCAACGGAGGAACATGAGGCTGTTTAGGCGGTTTCCGACGAGCACATTCGGAGCACGATCGAATGTGTTCGACGACGTCAGTCGTCTTTCCGTGCCAAAAATAATCGCGTTGCAACGTCAAAAAGGTCTTCTGCACACCAAGATGCAAAAACTGTTCAGCGTGCAGGACCCGAACCAATTCATACCGTAGCGGCAACGGAACGACCAAGCGCCAATGGCCTCGCAAATCCTCCCACCACACCAGCAATCCGTCCCGGAGAGCCGCCTCAAGCACCCCATCTGACGACGGGCACCCCTTAGACTTGCCCGCCTGACCCCGCAAAGCTGCAAGCGAAACGTCCAACAATTGTTCACGGACCCAAATGGACCGCGGCAAGTTCAAAACCCCATCAGCCGGCTCAGGACAGGTCGAGTCCGCGGACTTATCCACCGTGGACATGACAGGCCGAAGCGGCTGAGGGGGCCGCATGCACCGATTCGTGCCCAAGGCACACGCGCAGGCGGACCCATGCGGCAGACGAGAGAGCGCGTCCGCATTACCGTGACGAGAACCCTTATGGTACTGAACATCAAACGAGAACTCCTGCAAATTCTCCAACCACCGCGACAGCTGTCCCGAGGGCTGGTCGACTTTCAAAGCGTATTGCAAGGCTGCGTGGTCCATGCGCACCATGAACCTCCTGCCGTATAGGTAAGGCCGATATTGGCGAACGAAATGAACGATAGCCAACAATTCCCGACGGGTGACGCAATCCCGGGTCTCCGCCGGAGAAAGAACGCTGCTCCCGTAAGCCACAACGCGTTCGACGCCGCCCTTACACTGAGATAGGACAGCACCACTGGCGTCCATATCCAAAATAAAAGGCAACGAAAAATCAGGGTAATCCAGCGTTGGTGCGGACGCCAATCGATCGTGTAGGCCGTGAAACGCCTTCTCCTCCTCTGGCCCCCATTTGAACCTCTGATTTTTCGCCGTGAGGAGGTGCAGCAGCCTAGCGATTGAAGCAAAATTTGCCACAAATCTACGGTAATAGGATGCGAACCCAACGAATTGGTGTACGTCCCCTATCGAGGTAGGTACAAATATTGGAGGAAGGGCCTTTGCTATTGGAATACTATTGCCAATAAACTTCAACTTGAATCACTACCTATGAGATTTTCACCCAAAACTGCTCTAGAGGAGTTGTACACCCCTAGCTGCCACTGAAATTTAGTGGCCCAAATACAATGTTTCGCTCTGAATGATCGCTGCAAAGTATGACCTGTATTTTGATTTAGTGTGCTGATCTTAAAGGTGCATTGAAAAATGTTGATACTCCGACTGATGCTCCTGCTGTTGTGGAGTGACTCATGCAGCCAGCTATGGCTGCAGAGTTTGGTAGTACATGTTGTTTACGTCGTTTATTGTGAAAATTCGGTCACAGTTCCTATGACCACTGTTTCATTGCTTTTATGGCTTTATTTTGGTGATTTTCGAAAAGTTTTTTGGTTTGGCCATGTTTGTTTGTTGTAGTACAGAGTTAGACTAATGGCCTTAATCTAAGTTGTCTTGCGGTTGTTGTTGTTTGACTTGCATCCCACTGGGATTTTTGCACACATTGTTGGTGTACGGTGCTTTTTCTGCAATATTTAGCTGTCTTTTCTTGGATTTTCTGTTAGCACATAGTCACTATAAGATGTATTCTTGTTCATGTTTTTGTTTTTTGTTTGTTGCTGTTGCACCCGATTCAAGAGCCGAATGGCTCACAGGGCTATACCTAATAAATGAACTTGAACTTGAGGAGTAGCCCAATCCCGAACGCACGCCGTTTTGTCCGGTCTGTGGCCACTCCGTCCGGGCTGACAATGTGACCCAATTAGCGCACGGAGTGTTGCAAGAGGTTACACTTTTTGGGCTTAAGTTTCAAATTAGCGGAACACATCCTAGCAAAAACGGCCACCAATCACTGAAGGTGTTCCTCGAACGTACGGCTGAACACAATGACGTCGTCCAAATATATCAGGCAGGTGTCCCACTGGAGCCCGGTCAACACCAGTTCCATCAACCATTGGAACGTAGCGGGAGCGGCGTTCAATCCCATGGGGAGGCAATTAAACTGAAAGAGCCCCTGCGGCGTATGGAACGCCGTCTTTTCCCTCGATGACTCGTCAAGGGGGAGCTGCCAGAACCCAGAAGAAAGATCGAGGGTCGAAAAGAATCTCGCCCCAGACAAGGCATCGAGGGAATCATCCATATGCAGCAGGGGGTATGCGTCCGCCACAGATACCTTATTTAGTCTCCGGAAATCAACACAAAAGTGAAGGCTACCATCCTTTTTCACCAGAACAACCGGAGCACCCCATGGGCTATTGGACGGAGAGATTATGTTGGCGGCCAGCACGTCGTCCACCGCACCACAAACATGATCCCTCTCCGAGGGGCTCAACCGGTGCGGAATCATACATATGGGGGTAGCTTCCCCGGTATCAATGTGATGGGACAGCAGCGAAGTGCATCCCAGGTCGAAATAATTTTTGCTAAACACGTCAGAGTATTTTGACAACAGCGTACGGAGCGCGCACTTCTGGTGTGTAGTCAGGGACGTGTTCTCCTGACACAACTCGGCGATCCATCGATCGTCCGATGATCCTGAAACTGTAACCCCCGCTGCAAGACCCTGACGACCAGCCTCAGCATGGGCTGTGAACGCGGTAGTAGCATGGGCCAAAACCGTGCCGGCCGCCACCACGACAGTTTCTGCACCCCCGTTCAGAACTTGTAAAAACGGGGGTTGACCTGGCTGAACAATCGTCTGAGCTGCGACCAGCACTAGGCCGCCGGTCGCAGTCTTGGACGGCAAAAGCAGCACACCCGCCGCCACGTCAACACCAGGCACGGACTTAAGATAGCGCAGGGGAACGAGCATTTGCGACCCCGGGGGAATTTCAACAGAGACGTTAGCCAGCGCCTGCACCGGAAGGACCGGTTCTGAACGAGCCCATGGTGACAGCAAAAAGGCCACCCTACGTCCTGCCGGCAACTCAATGCAACCCTGATCCATCAGCATTTTTATGGGCATTTTAGCAAGGAAATCGGTACCCAGCAGGCAAGGTACAGCGAGGGACCTGGAAATCAACACCGTTCCCGAAGGTTGATACGTCTCCAATGGAAATGTCCGCGTCAACCTGACCCACAATGCCCATACTACCCCCGTTAGCAGCAATACATGCATCGAACGCTGGACATACCCGCGACGCAGGAATGGACAGAAGATGGAAAATGACATCAGAGATGATAGTGGCCGACGTGCCCGAATCTACCAAAATCCGCACGTCCACCCCTTGAATAGAGCCCGGCACGGTAGAGGACCCCGTCGCGGCCGCGACCACTCGACGAGCCAATTTCCGCCACTGCGTTACCGTACGAGGTGACCCGACAATGGATCCCCCAGCAGTACGGGCCCCAAAATCACACACAGGCAACGATGAATGAAGTGACAGGCCTTGCCGGGTGTCTGATGCATACCGACTTGCCTGACAAAGGTCACCCCCGGACGTCGACGGCGCGTCCTCCGACAGGAACTCCGGACGAGGAGGTGGACGAGGTTGACCCCGATAGTCGCGCGTGAAGTGGCCGAGTCGGCCGCATCGATAGCACGCCATGTCGGCCCGACGACTGGCCCCCCCGAAGTCCCGGCGAGGCACCGATGAGGGCGCCGAGCGTGTCATCGCTCCCCTCCGTGGAACCCAATGGCCCGATGCAGCAGTGAGGTCGCCTGGCCCCACGTCGTCCGGAGTGAGGACAACCCGCGACGGTACCCATCCTATGGGTTCCCCATCAACGGCCAGATCGCCCGTCCAGGCGGCCATCTGCGCCCAGCGGCGCAAGTTGAATTGTGCATCGAGGCACTTGGCCGCCAACCGGGAGGTTAGCGGCTCGTGGCCACACAGGGGCATCGGGATGGCCAGGTCTTTGGACAGCTCCAACATCTTGCCGAGTATAAATGGCTCCAGCAAATTGGGCTTAGTGTCCGGGTACGCGGCCATGGCCAGCGCAATCAGAGTGCCACGGTAGGCTACGGGCGATTCCTCCGGCGCCCGATTGCGTTGGACGAACCTACGGTGAGCGTCGGATGGAGGCTCATAGGCCTCCGCCATCTCGTCCAAAGCCCCTTGCAGTGTCGACTTCTTCTCAGCCGGAATGGAGCGGAAGAACTTCAAAGATGCATCATCCAGGAACATCGGCAGGGCCTCCAATGCCTCCTCTTACGTCCACCTGGCGGAGCGAACGGCCGATTCGAAGCGCCAAGCGAATGCGCTCCAGTCCCCGCCTGCGCAGAATTCTTTACTAGTCTGCAGGCGGTGGCTGCGACTCCCGCCGCCGACACCCCCGGATGAAGCTGCACCATGCGGCGAGGACAAAATGGCGACCTGCCCCGATCCCGTCGCAGCCACATGTCGGAGATGGCCTCGCAGAGGCCGCAATGGCGGAAGGCTCGGGCCCTCCCGAAGACTCCCCATCTCGTGGCCCGACACGTGGTTGTCCCGGTCCCGTCGCAACCAGGGTCACCAAGTCCAGCAAAACAACCCGCAGCGAGTCATCTGCTCCACCACGCGCCGTCAGCCTTTCTCAGCGCCCGAAGACGGAGATGGTCCGGCTCCATCGATGACATCTTGCACCCCAGCAGAGTCGCCTGTCACCGTCTCTTCCGTGCCTTCCGTGCTCGAGGCCGCCACATCACGAGGGAGATCGTCATCGTCATCAGAAGAAGGTGTGGGTTGATTCTTCTTTCTGAGATGCTTAGACATCTCGAACCGCTTCTGACTCCAATGTAATAAAGGACTCTGACAACGCACAGCTTGGTCTCCGTCTCTGTCTTTATTCTTGTTATGCTGCTCACATTCCGTGGACCGGTTGTTTCCCTGGCGCGCCCCGCACGCTCTTTCCGTCAGTTGCACTCCCGCACAACGCTGGCTGATGGTGTGCGTGGAGCCGTCTCCAGCCACGTGGCCGATGGCGCTGGAGACCTCCCATGCCTCGACGTGGTCCCACTTCGAGTCTATCCCAACTGCCTCGAGCCTCTTCCGGATCCCCCCTTATATTCCCCTCTCTCGTCATCCCGTCTCCACCTTCTACCACGCCCTTTCCGAACCTTCCAGATCACGCCCTTCACTTAGCGCCCCCCCCCCCCTCCCGGCACTGCCCCTAGGTTCCGCCCCTGATCATCCGGGCATCCGATTGGACCGGAGGTGGGCGGCGGACCTCCCCATACGCCCACCTTACTGGGCCCCACCCCCAGTACTCCGGGCCGGCCCAGAGCTAAGTGGCGACACCTCGCTTACGCTCGCATTACACATACATACGTCATGAAGACGAGTGCGAATGAGCCTTGGGCGTTCATATTTTGGACAGACTGCAGGCTACTCAGGAGGTTACTCGGGGCTCCGGAGGTCAAAGCATTGCTAAATGAGCACAGGGTCCAGTATCTCAGCATATTCAGAACAAAGAATGTGGTGCCAGTTGGGCAACATTCCTTAAATAAAATAATTATGTCCTCTTTTAGGTTTGAAGTTTTCATGACTGCAAGGATCCATACCCTTTGGTTTTTTCGGTAAAGTCACGTAGGTAAAAATAAAATAAAAACTAAATTAGATCACGACGTTTCGGGCACAACAGAAGCGTCCGTACTAGGGTGGGGACAAACACAGCAAAAAAAACAATCGCTGAATTATGTCCTCACAACTTTTGTGACATGTGAACGAAATGATAAAGACTGATCCCAAAAGACACCAAGATTTATAGCTTCGTTTTGTTAGACAGACATTGATGGTCGATCACCAGATTGATGGGGGACTATCTTGGACAGCTGGTGGGGGGGGGGAAGCAATGAAAGGGATCGCGGTTTCATCGCCGTTAACTTGGAGATATTTCTGCCACGTACAATAGTTCATGACAGAGAGCGAATAGGAGAGCAAACATGCCAATGACACAGAGTCTGATCCGAGTTGGACATAGTTTTTTGTGCTGTCCATGTGTCAATGGTAACATAGGCCTTGCTGGTTAAGCTAGGCTCCAATCAGGACCAAGTACACACTGAATAAAATGCGACCGAGCTCATATCTTAAAACTGCCCATAGTGACACGGTTTGCAAGGAAGGAGTGGAACCATTGCAAGGCAATATCCGAGACTTTTGTTATGAGTTTCAACTGATCAAGTAAACTACTCTGATCAAGAATACTAAAAGCTGTGCTCAGATCAAGGAGAATGCTTGAAAGCTTTTTGTTTGTCGACATCATCAAATAATTTATGAACCTCAGCAGAGCTCTCTCGGTGCTGCACCGTGGTCTAAAACCTGACTGAAATGGATCAAGCAAATTGTTTAAATACAAATATTGATGAACGTGTGGTCACTGCATGCTCGAGTATTTTAAACACTTAAAATTCGATGGAAATTGTGCTGCCTTTCCAAAGATGTGAGTTGAAATCTGGAGGTATCTAGACCATTGCTGTTGGCAGTAATTTCAAGCAAATAGTGCAGATTTTATCACAAATGATAGAGATTTGGTAATTAAGTTACTGGCCTCGATTCATAAGGTAATTTAAAGTGGCAAATATAATTTTAGGATGAAAATTTATTGTCAGTAATTAAGCGGGCCAAATGGAAACATTTCCCTTGGGAGTTGACATCCTTGTACTCGTCTAGTGACGTGTTAAAGAGTTGTCAATAAATAGTAATACCTGACTCTCTCCAGATCCGCTAAGATTTATAAACCATTGCTTTAATCATGGGAACCTCATTTGCCAGTAAAAATATGATAATTGTTTTTTTACCCTTCTATCTAGCAATAAAACTGACACCTTTTTACAATGAGTCATGTTTGCATAGACCGCAATACCTGCAGTCATAATACAAACAAAAGACATAACAATGATAATGTGCACTGTCCTTGAAGTTGATTGGTCCACACGCCTTTTGGCGTCATCTGGTCCAACCCATGTGAGACTAGGCTCTAAGGAAAGCTGTCTCGGGTGTGGACCAATCAACTTCAAGGACAGTGCACATTATCAGAGTTATGTCTTTTGTTTGTATTATGACTGCAGGTATTGCGGTCTATGCAAACATGACTCCTTGTAAAAAGGTGTCAGTTTTGTTGCCAGATAGAAGGGTAAAAAACCAATTATCATTGCTTTAATCGTCCATAGTTCTGCTGAATGCCATGGGGAGGGCTTCGTGGCAGAAATCAGTTAAATCATGAGAGAAGTTAAGTGAAGTAAATGTGTGAAGAGTGGCATTGCATAACAAAACAGTCGTCTGAAAGAGGCAAAAAAGGCAAAGTCCTAAGTAATTGATACGTAATTAGTATAGTGTAGCATACAGTGAGACATCTGGCATTGACGGGAAGAGAACGAGCCGCACAGTGATCAGATGAGCCTGCATCAAAAATTAGAAAGGTTGCTGACTGGAAAGCCCATGGAGCACACTTATTCCATAGTATTTCCGAGGGTGTGAGTCGGTCCTTGAACATGCTGCGTTAGACCAAATAACTGAAGAATGGCAAGGACTTCTGTAACTGAATCATGTAAATTACATGAATGTGAAATCTGAAAACAACATAATCCAGAAGCAAGCTCTTGAGAGCAGATCAGATGGTGGTCGGTTTAGGAGTACTGTGAAGCAGAATTCACAGCAATGGCTGCACAATTCTGTAATGTACGAACACCTTCATATAAATGCATACGTTTGCATGAAGAAGGCAATGCACCATTCTCTTTGGTTCTTTCGGCAAAGTCACGTAGGTATAAAATAAAATAAATCACGTTTCGGGCGCAACACAAGCGTCCATCATCAGGTGGGAAAGCATGGTCTGCTGCTGAGGCAGACTGTTTTAAATGATTTAAATAGGTGCAGCTCAAGGGTTATAAAGTGGCCAGGGCTAGTGATGTTAATGTGAAAAATTAGCATGTAAAAGTAAGCTAGGAGAGCGGCCTCCTAGACGAGGGCATGGAAGTGGCTATGTTAATCTGAGGGATTAGCATGATGTTAATGTGAGAAATTAGCATGTAAAAGTAAGCTAGGAGAGCGGCCTCCTAGATAAGGGCACGGAAGTGGCTATGTTAATCTGAGGGATTAGCATGATGTTAACGTGAGAAATTAGAGTCACGAAAGCTTCAAATCACTATGCACCATTGTTAACATGCTAAGTGTGGTTTGTGAAGAATGGGTTTTACCTCACGGACTTTGAGCTTCGTTTCTGACTCCACACGCGCCACCTGGACATAGCGGTGTTCACATGAATCGGGTGATGAATACATTCATACACATCCCGAGGAGCATGTATAATGCCATGCAATGCATACTTAAGCTTGTGTAACTAGAAAGTACATATATAGCCATTAGGAAGTGTTCACAAATGATGTATTTCCACGAGCTATTCTTGTGTGGTCAAACTCCCCCCTTCCAAATTCTCCACCAATACCCCAGACCGGTCAAGTCTCAAGAATAATGCTTCAGACTTACAATGTGTCAGAATGGTGTATCTCATGGCCAGGCAATGTGATCTCACGTTTATTGTGGTTTATCTGTTGTAAATAACTCACTCAGCCCTGTTTACATCAGTGCACTGGCAGCTGCTGCCAATGGTTCAGGTCTTATGTAAAGGGTCAGCTTTGAAGTTTCATCTTTCTTTACAGCCTTACATTTTATGAGATGCGAACAGGAAACAATGCAACTTTCCAAGGATAGTACAGTTATTACATTTACTATAGGACTGAATATTGGGGCATGTGGCTGGGTAGTGGAGTGTGTGGCTGAATAAACGAATGGATATGAGCTGCATTATGCCCTAATTAAAGCCTAAACACAAACAGGACAATCCTAAACTCAATTCGGGTCTAAAGCCAATACAAAGCCATCAGGACAGGTGAGAGGTGGTCACGTCTCTGATTCGCAACACTGGCCAATTATAGTGTGAATGAAGTTCAACATACATAGAGAAGTCATGAAGTGGAGTGTAAGTGAATCTCGGGCAATCACATTTTGGACATACTGCAGACTACTCAGGAGGTTACACGGGGCTCCGCAGAGCAAAACGAGCACACAGTTAACTTTCTCAGCATGCTCAGAACAAGGAATGATGTGCCAGTGGGGCAACATTTTTTCAATAACAAAATCTCCTCACAACTTTTGTGACATGTGAACGGTAAGTCAAAGACTGATCGAAGAAGATACCAAGATTTCTAGCTTCGTTTTGTTAGGCAGGCATAATGATGGTCGATCAACAGATTGATGGGGTCCGCTGGTGGGGGGGAAGTCAATGAGAGGGATCTCTCTTTCATCCCCATTAACTTAGAACAAATTCTGCCAAATTCAATAGTTTATGAGAGACAGTGAAGATGAAAGCACACATGCCAACTACACAGAGTCCTATAAAAGTTAAAAATAGATTGTTGTGTTGTTCGTGTATCAATGGTAACATAGTCATTGATGTTAAAGCAAAGTTCCAAGCAGGGCCACGTACACACTGAATAAAGTGCGACCTGGCACATATCTTAAAGCTGCCCATAGTTACAATTTTTGCAAGGAAAGAGTGGAACTATTGCAAGAAAATGTCCAAAACCGCTATTATGAGTTTCAACTGATAACCAGAATGGCCTGATCAACCGTACAAAAAGCTGCGCTAATATCAAGGAGAACGAGAATGCTTGCAAAACGTATCGTTTGTAGATGTGAGGAAATCATTGATGATCCTCACCAGAGCTGTCTCGGTGCTGCACCCTGGTCTAAAACCTGACTGAAATGGATCAAGCAAGTTGTTTAAGGACAAATGTTAATTAAACAGTGTGGTAACTACACGCTAAAGTTTTTTTAAACAAATGTGGGAGATTTCGATTTAAAGCTTTCGTGACTGCAGGGATTCATCTTCTTGGTTCTTTCGGTAAAGTCACGTAGAAGGGAAGTAATAAAATAATAAAAATAAAACATAATAAAATAAAATAATTTTCACGACGTTTCGGCTACAACGCAAGCAGCCGTCTTCAGGTGAAGAATGAGACACTGCCAAGCTAGGAGCTTATATATAAGCTGGGTTGGAGGTGGAAGGAGAGAGCCTTAACAAAAAGAATGTGCATATCAAGAGGAATTTAGCATATTCATGGGAAATGCGTAGGAGGTGGGCGGGGGGGTTTCAAAGTCATATTATGCCCATGCATTATGCAGGATCAGCAGCACCAAAGGGAGGGTGCAGGGAGTAGCATTAACAAAGGAAAGGAATGTTAATAGTATGTAGCTGCAGTTACTAAACAACCACGTAGAAAACTAAAGTATAAACTACATAAAAAACTAAAGTATAAACTGCATAGCATCATCAGTATACTTACTATACTCTAAAATAAGCTGAGTTACTAACAGTAAGTAATACATTACAATTCTACGTCGTAAAAATTATATAATATGCTTCCATCTAAACTTTATTCTCTTGCATCACACGAGTATACACCGTACTATATACTGCCATAGACAAACCCAACATTAAATTATATACTGTATTGCTATAAACCACCCTATACCTCATACATTTTAACATAACACTATGTATTATTCTACCCACCCTAATGTGTATCACACTGCTATATGTTTACTATACAATTACGATACTATATATTACTTTTTACATTGTATTAAGCATATAAATGTTATACTATTTGTTATTATACACTGTACCATTGACCGTCGTGTCAATGGGTGAGTCGTGGGGGGAAACTTGCAGCGGAGCAAAGAATCCATTCCCTGCGGAGAATACAATGCCAGTGAGTGGAACGTGGTCTGAAAGTCACCGTAAACGTGAACACAATCAGTTAAGATCCGAAATGGTTTATTACGTCCTTCCAATGATTGCTAAGCCAGAATCCATCTTCTCGGTTGAAATTGTCTCTGTGTTTGTATATGTGGATCGCCTCATGAACGAATCTCTCATGATAGCCAGATGGCTTGCAGAGAACCTCTGTCTTGGAGAAGTCAATGTCATGTGAGCCCTCTGAGTTGTAACAGTGATCTGCCACGGCTGAGGTGTTTGTCCTACCGTGTTTCAGGTCTGCTTTATGTTCACGGATGCGGTCCGAGACATGTCGTTTGGTTTCCCCAATGTAACTGCTACCACAGAGGCAACTTAGTTTGTAGACGCCAGGGTACTGTATGTCTGGAACCACATCTTTTACAGACGGGACCCGATCACGCATTTTATGTACTGTGTTGAATCGGACCTGGATCTTGTGTTTAATCAGGATTTTGGAGATCTTTTTGTGACCCCAGCAATGTAGGGTAAGGTGATGGTTTTGAAAGGCTCCTCAGCATGATCCTTCTTGATGGTTGGAGTGATGGCTTTGCGGATTGTGTAGTCGGAGTAACCATTAGCCTTAAGAGCTTGGCGTACGTGTTTTAGTTCACTGGCAATGTGTTCCTGGTCGGAGATGCATTGGGTTCTATGGTATAGAGTATTGGTGAGGGAATTCTTCTGGGATGGATGGTGGTGGGAATCCGGTTTTAGGTAAGCATCCGTATGGGTGGCTTTCCTGTAGACAGAGTGGCTCATTGAACCATCAGGTCTCCTTTTAATTAGGACATCCAAAAAGGGTAGCTTGCCATCTTTTTCGACTTCCATGGTGAATCTGATGGCTGGGTGTATGGAATTGATGTGATCGAGAAATTGGTCTAGAGCAGGCCGGCCATGTGGCCAGATGACAAAAGTGTCGTCTACGTACCTCTTCCATAAGGTCGGGCGTAGAGTGGCAGTCTGGATGGCGTCAGTCTCAAATTTCTCCATGAAGATGTTGGCTACAACCGGAGTGCAACAATGTCCACATCGGATTGGGAACATGTAGATAAAATGACTGCCTCTTCGGCTGCCGCTATGTCGACTAAATGTAAGGACAACTTGATTTCCAAATTCAACCGCCTCTCAAACAAGAAACCGGACCCACACATTGAAAAGCTAGATGTTAACAAAGTCCTAATTAATCGCAATAACAGTTCTTTTTCTGAAGGTCTGAAATCCGTTTTAGCTAAAGGACTAAACTTTGCAGTCACACCTAGACACATACCAGTTAATGATATAATTGCTAGAGAAGATGTAGCTCTCAAGGGCCTGAGTCACATCGCTGCAGACGTAGCAAGATCTGAAATCTCTGCAACCCTCAAAAACGCTAAGATGCCAGCTAGCAACATCAGCAAAGATGAGCGTTTTGAATTAGCCCAATTAAAAAAGAGGGATGACATTGTCATCCTCTCAGCTGACAAAGGCAATGCCAATGTCATCATGGACAAAACAGAATACAACACCAAAATCGAAGAACTACTCAACGATGGCAGCTATACAAAAATAAAAAGAGACCCCACCAACAGCCTCGTCTCAAAAACCAAGCAAATTATTTCTGATTCAACCGCATTAATTGATCAGACCAAACAGTTCTCGTTGAAACCTTCTGCAGCCAGGCCACCAAGATTATACGGCTTGCCAAAGATACAGAAAGAAGATACGCCTCTTCGTCCCATTGTCTCTACTATCAACTCCCCCACCTATAAATTGGCTCGTTTTTTGTCTGAAATCATACGGCCTTTCACTTGAAAAACCACCTCTGCGGTACTAAACTCTATTGACCTGGTATCGGCAATCAAGGGGATTGCCCTGTCCCCAGACGACCTGCTTGTCAGTTTTGATGTGGTTTCCTTATTCACCAAAGTTCCTGTACCTGACACCATCGCAATCATTGAAGACTTGGTTCATCAAGGACTGAATGCTGGGGTACCCCCCCTGGTGAGACACTGCTTAACCAATACATACTTCACCTGGAATGGAGCTTTCTACAAGCAAACTGAGGGCACCCCAATGCCCCCCCCCCCCCCCTATCTCCGGTTTTAGCCAACATCTTCATGGAGAAATGTGAGACTGACGCCATCCAGACTGCCACTCTACGCCCGACCTTATGGAAGAGGTACGTAGACGACACTTTTGTCATCTGGCCACATGGTCGGCCTGCTCTAGACTAATTTCTCGATCACATCAATTCCATACACCCAGCCATCAGATTCACCATGGAAGTCGAAAAAGATGGCAAGCTACCCTTTTTGGATGTCCTAATTAAAAGGAGACCTGATGGTTCAATGAGCCACTCTGTCTACAGGAAAGCCACCCATACGGATGCTTACCTAAAACCGGATTCCCACCACCATCCATCCCAGAAGAATTCCCTCATCAAGACTCTATACCATAGAGCCCAATGCATCTCCGACCAGGAACACATTGCCAGTGAACTCAAACACGTATGCCAAGCTCTTAAGGCTAATGGTTACTCCGACTACACAATCCGCAAAGCCATCACTCCAACTATCAAGAAGGATCCTGTTGAGGAGCCTTTCAAGACGATCACCTTACCCTACATTGCTGGGGTCACAAAAAAGATCTCCAAAATCCTGATTAAACACAAGATCCAGGTCTGATTCAACACAGTACATAAAATGCGTGATCTGGTCCCGTCTGTAAAAGATGTGGTTCCAGACATACAGTACCCTGGCGTCTACAAACTAAGTTGCCTCTGTGGTAGCAGTTACATTGGGGAAACCAAACGACATGTCTCGGACCGCATCCGTGAACATAAAGCAGACCTGAAACACGGTAGGACAAACACCTCAGGCGTGGCAGATCACTGTTACAACTTCAGAGGGCTCACATGACATTGACTTCTCCAAGACAGAGGTTCTCTGCAAGCCATCTGGCTATCATGAGAGATTCGTTCATGAGGCGATCCACATATACAAACACAGAGACAATTTCAACCGAGAAGATGGATTCTGGCTTAGCAATCATTGGAAGGACGTAATAAACCATTTCGGATCTTAACTGATTGTGTTCACGTTTACGGTGACTTTCAGACCGCGTTCCACTCACTGGCATTGTATTCTCCGCAGGGAATGGATTCTTTGCTCCGCTGCAAGTTTCCCCCCACGACTCACCCATTGACACGACGGTCAATGGTACAGTGTATAATAACAAATAGTATAACATTTATATGCTTAATACAATGTAAAAAGTAATATATAGTATCGTAATTGTATAGTAAACATATAGCAGTGTGATACACATTAGGGTGGGTAGAATAATACATAGTGTTATGTTAAAATGTATGAGGTATAGGGTGGTTTATAGCAATACAGTATATAATTTAATGTTGGGTTTGTCTATGGCAGTATATAGTACGGTGTATACTCGTGTGATGTAAGAGAATAAAGTTTAGATGGAAGCATATTAAATAATTTTTACGACGTAGAATTGTAATGTATTACTTACTGTTAGTAACTCAGCTTATTTTAGAGTATAGTAAGTATACTGATGATGCTATGCAGTTTATACTTTAGTTTTTTATGTAGTTTATACTTTAGTTTTCTACGTGGTTGTTTAGTAACTGCAGCTACATACTATTAACATTCCTTTCCTTTGTTAATGCTACCCCCATCCCCTCCCTTTGATGCTGCTGGTCCTGCATAATGCATGGGCATAATATGACTTTGAAACCCCCCCGCCCACCTCCTACGCATCCTAAACTAAATTCTTTTTGTTAAGGCTCTCTCCTTCCACCTCCAACCCAGCTTATATATAAGCTCCTAGCTTGGCAGTGTCTCATTCTTCACCTGAAGACAGCTGCTTGCGTTGTAGCCGAAACGTCGTGAGAATTATTTTATTTTATTATGTTTTATTTTTATTATTTTATTACTTCCCTTCTACGTGACTTTACCGAAAGAACCAAGAAGATAAATGTGGGAGATTTAAAATTGGACTGAAATTGTGGTGCCCTTACAAAGATGTGGGTGGAAATATGGAGGTATCTGGACTATTGGTGATGGCTGTAATTTTGATTAAATAGTGTCGATTTTTTTAGAAGTAAAACTGTTGCCTTGAATTGCAATGATCAGCAGATATTACAATTCCAGCTACATACCTGATTTTTTAAAGTGATTACCAGTAGAAAATATAATTTTACTGTTAAACTTTCTGGTCATAATTCGGCGGGCAAAATGGACAGATTTCCCTTGAGAGATAACATCCTTGTTGTTGATAAAAACAAAGCTTAAATTCTTCCAGACCCGTTAAAGATTTAGGAACCATTGATTTCATCGTCCATATCTCTTCTAAAAGACATGAGGAGGGTTTAGTGGCAGAAATCAGTTAGGCCTGAAAACGAGTCAAGGGATCTAACATTTGTATGTAATAAGCAGTCTACAAAAGAGGCCGTAAAGGGCAAAGTCTTCAGTAATTGATACATACATAGTGGAGATTAGAATATGGTGAGACATCTGGGCATTGATGGGGAGAGAGTGAGCAGAGTATGCGCATCTTGGATTAAACTGCACAGTGATCAGATGAACCTGTATCAATAATAGAAAGGTCATTGACTGTGAAGCCAATAGATCACAATTATTCCCGGTATGTTGGATGGTGTTAGTAGGGCCAAACAACTGAAGAATGGTAAGGATGTCTGCAACTGAATAATGTAATGCAGCATTTATATGAATGTTAAAAGGTGCCAACAGCAGAATCCAGAAGCAAGCCACTTAGAGCAGATCAGTTGATAGTGGGTTTCGGAGTATGGTAATTCAGAATTCGCTGCAATGGCTGCAGAGTTCTGCAATGTACGAACACCTTCATGTAAATGCATACATTTGCATGCAGATTGCTATGCACCATTGGTACTATCCATAATGCATGTTATTTTTGTTAGATCGGAAAATATATAAAAGTGTCATTAAACCCGCCACCACCACAAGACAAAGCTAATTAGTAAGAGTTGTCACATAAACAGAACATGCCAATGTGGTTTTGAAGCATGGGTTTTACCTGAAGGTTTTCAATCTTTTTTAGCATATCCGCACGCTCCGCCTAGATATAGCCATGAAAACATGAATTGGGTGATGAATACAGTCATACAAATTCTGTGGACCATGTATAATGCCATGCAATGCATACTTAAGCTTGGTAACTGTAAAGTACAAATATAGCAATAAGTGTTAACAAAGGTGGTGTTTTCACTAGAGCTCTAAGAAACTGTCCCCAGTGATCACTACCTATTCTTGTGTGGGGAAAACTCCCCCCCCCCTTCCACAGCCTCCACCAATATCACATACGTGTCAAATCTCAAGTATAACGATTGAGACTCACAATTTGTTACAATATTGAGTGTTTTGAGGCCATGCAATGGAATCTCAGGTTTATTGTTGTTTATCTGTTGTAAATAACTTTCTCAACCCCGTTTAAAGCAGTATATTGGCAGCTGCTGCCAATGGTTCAGGTCTTATGTTAAGGGAACCATTGGTGATGGCAGTAATTGTGAGCAAATAGTGCTGATTTTATGAGAAATAAAACTGTTGGTATGAATTGAAATGATCAGTAGATATTACAATTTCAACTACTGGCCTGTATTTAGAAAGTGATTAACAGTAGAAAATAATATTTTACTGTTAAACTTTCTGATCGTAATTCGGCAGGAAAATAGACAGATTTCCCTTGAGAGATGACATCCTTGTAGTTGTAGGGTGATGAATTAAATAGTTGTCGATAAATGACAAAGCTGAACTTCCTCCAAACCCGTTAATATTTAGGAACCATTGATTTCATCGTCCATAGATCTTCTGAATTATATGGAGAGGGCTTAGTGGCAAAAATCCGTAAGGTATTGAGAATAGTAAAGGGATCTAGACTTTGTATTTAAAAAATAAGTCCCCTTAAAGAGACAGGAAAGGGCAAACGCCTCAGTAATTGATACGTAATTAGTAGAGTTTAGCACGTGGTACAACATCTGGAATTGACGGTAAGGAGAGTGAGCAGAGTACGAGCATCTTGGAGATGACGGCACAGTGATCAGACGAACCTTCTTTAATAGTAAAAATGTCGCTGTCTGCGTTGTGAAGCATGGGTTTTACCTCAGCTTTTTCCTGCTTTACATGCTCCTGGAAATAGCCACGAACACATGAATCGGGTGATTAATACATTCATATAAATTCAGTATAGCATGTATTATGCCATGCATTGCATACTTAAGCTTGTGTATCAGTTAAGTACATATATCGCCATTAGTAAGTGTTCACAAAAGATGTGTTTTCACTAGAGTTCATCTTAAATTGCTCTAACCATCTGTGCTGACCGACCACTACCTATTCTTGCGTGGACAAACTTTCCCTCCCCATTCTACAGCATCCAACCATACTCCATACCTGATACGTCTCATGTATAATGCTTGAGACTCACAATTTGTCACAATTATGAGTGTCTCATGGCTAGGCAATGAGATTTCACGTTAATTGTGGTTTATCTGTTGTAAATAACTCGCTCTGCTCTGTTTAAAGCAATGCACTGGCAGCTGCTTCCAATGGTTCAGGTCTTATGTAAAGGGTCAGCTTTGAAGTTTAATGCTTCTTTACAACCTTTCACTTCATGAGAAGTGAACAGGAAACTCATACAACTGTCCAAGGATAGTACAATTATTACATTTAATATTGAACTGGATATTGGGGCATGTGGCTGGATAGTTGAGTGTGTGGCTGAATCAAATCCTGAATAGAAGCTGCAGGAGGCAAATTTGAAGCCCTGGACCCAAGTAGGAGGAATCCTAAACTAAATTCGCCTTTGAAATATAAGCTATTGCAGACACATCAGCACAGTTGAGCCATTTATGGCAAGGCGATATGAACACTGAATGAAGTTCAACCTAGCACAGATCTTAAAACAGCCCATATTGATACGGTTTGCAAGGAAGGAGCAGAACCAATGAAATGAATTGTCCAATACCTCTATCATGAGTGTCAACTGATTTTATAAAATGCAATGTTCAATTGTACTAAAAGCTGTGCTAAGATCCAGGAGAACGAGAATGCTTGGAAAGATTTTTGTTTGTAGTTGTTAGCAAATCATTGATGAAACTCACCAGAGCTGTATCTGTGCAATATTATTGCACTCAAAAAGCAGTCTCCTCAAAGAGGCAGAAAAGGGCAAAGAGTCTTCAGTAATTGATATATAATTAATTTAGTTTATCATACGACGCGACATCTGACATTGATGTGAACAAAGTCAGCTAATTAAGCACACCTTGGAGAATACCGCACAGTGATCGGATGAGCCTGCATCACGAATAGAAAGGTCGCCGACTGGGAAGCCAATGGGACACACTTATTCCAGAGTATGTCCGATGGTGTGAGTAGGACCTTGAACATGCTGCGTGAGACCCAACAACTTAAGAATGGCAAGGACGTGTCTAACTGAATAATGTGAAGGGGCAATTACATGGATGTTACAATCTGCATTCAACAGAGGCCAGAAGCAAGCCGCTGAGAGCAGATCAGGTGGTGGTTGGTTTAGGAGTACAGATAATACAGAATTTACAGCAATGGCTACAGAATCCTGCTATCAACATATACTTTCATTTACATGCATATTAATTCCCATGCACCATTTCTAATATGTTAGTAATTACTGTAGATTGATCAGATGAGACTGCATCATTAATAGAAATGTCGCTCACTGTGTTGTGAAGTGTTTATTTTACCTCATCTTCTTTTGCCTTCTGTTCCATATTCACCATCTGTTGGATATAGCCATGAACACATTCATCGGGTGAAAAAACAGTCATACGAATTCCGTGGAGCATGTATTATGCCAGGAATTGCAAACTTAAGCTTGTGTAACTTTAAAGTACATATATAGCAATGAATAAGTGTTCACAAAAGATGTGTTTTCACTCGAGCTCATCTTAAGTTGCCCTAAGCAACTGCCCGCACCCACCGCTGCCTATTCTTGTGTGGGCAAAATCCCCACACCCCCCTTACACAGCCTCCACCAATACCACATACGTGTCAAATCACAAGTGTAGCGATTGAGACTCACGATTTGTTACAGTTTTGAGTGTTTCATGGCAATGTAATGGAATCCCACGTTTATTGTGGTTCATCTTTTGTAAATAACTCACTCAGCCACGTTTAAATCAGTACAGTGGCAGCTGCTGCCAATGGTTCAGGACTTATGTAAAGGGTCTGAGTATATTCCTGGATATAAGCGCAGTAGATCCATTTGAAGACGTAAACCCAAGTAGGAGGAATTGTAAACTCAATTCGCGTTTGAAATGGAAGCCAATGCAGAGACATCCGCACAGATGAGACGTGGTCATGTCTCTGATTAGCATGGCTGGCAACATATGGTGCTAAAGAAGTTTAACATACAGAGGTGATGAAGAGGAGTGCAAGGGAGCCTCGGGCCGCCACATTTTGGACAGACTGCACGCTAATCAAGATGTTACTCGGGGCTTCGGAGAGCAAAGCATTGTTGAATGAGCACAGGGTCCAGTTTCTCAGCATGTTCGGGACGGAGAATGTTGTGCCAGTTGGGCAACATTCCTTAAATAAAAGAATGATGTCCCCACAACTTTTGTGACATTTGAACGAAATGATAAAGACTGATCCAAGAAGACACCAAGATTTCGAACTTCATTTTGTTAGATTGACATTATGATGGTGGATCATCAGATTGATGGGGGCCAACCTTGGACAGCTCGTGGGGGGAGCCAATGAGAGGGATCTCAGTTTCATTACCGTTAACTGAGAGAAATAGCTGCCAAATTAAATACTTCATGAGGAAGAAAGCGAATATGAGAACGTACATGTCAACGTCACTCGAGTCCGATCCGAGTTGGGCAAAGTTTACTGTGCTGTCCATATGGCAATGGTAGCATAGCTCTTGCTATTTAAGCGATGCTCCAATCAGAACCATGTACACACTGAATAAAGTAAGACCTAGCACAGATTTAAAAACTGTCCATAGTCACACGGTTTGCATGGAAGGAGTGGAACCTTTACAAGGAAATGTCCGAGACCTTTATTACGAGCATAAACTGATCAAGTAAAATTCTCTATCAAGACTACGAAAAGCTGCCCTCAGATCAAGGAGAATGCTTGAAAGATCTTTTTTGTAGATGTTAGCAATTCAATGATGACCCTCACCAGAGCTGTCGAGGTGCTGCACCTTTTTAAATCCTTTATATTAAGTTCGCGTGCTTGCATGCTTGCTTGCTTGCTTAGGACCGTGCAAATCTTTCGGTCGTTTTTTAACCCACTTCCCGTGATCCAATCGAGCTGACATTTTCCACACAGACTCGTTGTGCCAGACAATTATTGTTCGTGAAAAAAAATCCCAAAATTTTACACTTTTTAGGCAAAATTTTTTTTATTTTACATATATTCAAATAGAACGCATTCATGGCTTTGGCTGAACGTCAGAGTGTAAGAGCCCAGAGCGTAACCCCTCCACAGGCCGTGGCGGAGTAGCGCAGTTGGTAGCGCCTTCGCTTCCCATGCCAAAGGTTGCGGGATCGGATCCCCGCGTCCTCCACAGGCGAATATATTTTTAAATCCTTTATATTAAGTTCGCTGCCACGCATATAAAGGATTTATAGTGAAAAACTTAGTTTTTACGGGTTATACTTATCAGACATTACCAAAACATTGATTAACCTCAGCAGAGCTCTCTCGGTGCTGCACCGTGGTCTAAAACCTGACTGAAATGGATCAAGCAAGTTGTTTAAAGACAAATATTGTTGAACGTGCGGTCACTGCATGCTCTAGTATTTTTAACATTTAAAATTGGACTGAAATTGTGGTGCCTTTCCAATAATGTGGGTGGAAATCTGGAGGTATCTGGACCATTGCTGTTGGCAGTAATTGCAAACATATAGTGCTGATTTGATCACAAATTCAAGAGATCATTCAATTAAGTTAGCGGCCTGGATTAAAAGGTGATTTAATATGGCCAAAATGATTTTAGGATGACATTTTATGGCTTGTAATCACGCGGGCAAAATGGACACATTTCGCTTAAGAGTTGACATCCTTGTACTTGTTTAGTGACGTGTTAAAGAGCTGTCGATAAATAGTAAAACCTGAATTCCTCCAGACTCGCTCAGAATATAAACCATTGATTTCATCTTTCATAGCTCTTCTGAATGCCACGGGGAGGGCTTAGTGGCAGAAATCAGTTAGGCCTGAAAACGAGTCAAGGGATCTAACATTTGTATGTAATAAGCAGTCTACAAAAGAGGCCGTAAAGGGCAAAGTCTTCAGTAATTGATACATATGTAATGTAGTAACTCGGCGGGAGACGACTTCACGGGTAACACACTCTTTATTTTACCAAACTCGTTCACAGGTGACTAACACCTACTTTGTATCTCGGGTGACAAACACCCACTTAGTATCTCGGGTGACAAACACCCACTTAGCTACTCGGCGACTAACGCCACTGAGCTACTCGGGTGACCAACACCCACTTAGCTACTCGGCGACTAACGCCACTGAGCTACTCGGGTGACCAACACCCACTTAGCTACTCGGCGACTAACGCCACTGAGCTACTCGGGACACTCCCTGCCCGGGGTATCCGTCTTGACTGTGGGTCCCCAGCCCGACCCTCGTGGGCGTCGGACCCCGGGTCCCACAGCCTCGCCTCCGAGCCACACAGGGCCCCGGTCCCCACAAGGACGGCGGGACTAGGGGTCTCGGGGCACTAGGTCTTCAGCTCCGTCTTCGGGTCTTCAACTGGGTAACTCTCCCCGAGTGCTCTCGCGCGTCCCCCTTTATACCCCACCTGCGGACGTCGCTGCGAGCACCCATCTTATTCGACCAATCACTCGGCGCTGGCTACGATCCTGTTTTCCCACATCTCATCGTGCCTCACCACCCACGCCGCGCCGCCCCGTCATCTGTCACTCCCGGCGCACGCGTCCACACCACGCCCACAACGCGTGCCCAACCCCGCACCCCGCGCCGCCCCGTGATCCATCACTGTCACAGTCGGCGCACGTCAACACCACCACTACATCACCCCCTACCACATAGCTCGCAGCCGACCCGGCTGCTATAAAAATATACAAACCGCCCTGTGTGCCCCGTAACACAACACAACAACAAGAACAACAACTAACGTAACAACACAACACGACGCGAACACTACCATCCGCAACCATCAACCAATGCCACCGCGACAATAGAACAATATATACAAACCGGCGAGTGACAATAGCAATGTGTATGCAGAAAGGAAAATAAATGGAATTTTTTTTTTTTTTCGACTCGTGCAGTGTCCCATTCTTTCCGAGCGTCCCTACAACGGGACATTACCCCGGCAGAGGGGAACACCGGGCGAGCTCGGTGTTGAGAAAAAAACGTCTTCACGAAAATTGTTGTGCCCTAGCCCGAGTCCGCCTTGCCGGTCCGTCGTACGGCACCAGACGCGGTTGAACGTCCGGTGGTGCCGGCGGTTCAGGAAGACATTGGCCAGGCATCGAGGACCCGTGCGTGCCCCGGGGTTCAGGCTCCCGACGGTCAGCAGCCGTCAAGCCCGAGGCACCTGGGGGTGGGTCAGGTGGAGACACGTGAGGATCAGCCTGCGACACCTCCCTCCCCGAGTCGACGGTCACATCACACGCCCGGTCGTTACGGCACAGAACGGGGTCACACGGTGCCGCATAGGGCTTCAGTCGGGAGGGGTGCACGTACCAACGGCGTTTTTCCCATTTAATCTGTATACTCTGGGGTCGTGCAACCCGCACAATTTCCACCGGTCCCCTCCAAGGTCTCAACAACTTGGGGGACGTAGCCAACGGTGCATGTGGACAATGCAGCCAGGCCTTATCGCCTGGTTTCCAATCATGCGTATGCACCCTCCGCTCATGCAATCTCTCGTTCGCAATTTGCCGCGACCGCGAATTCAACCTCGCCGCCTCCCGCGCTTCAGTCAATTTGGCGATATTAAATTTGATGTGGTCTGCCAATTTAGATTTTGCACGTGGCTGGGAAATCCCCAGTTGGACGTCCATGGCCGGATCGGCCTCCCGCCCATACATAAGAAAAAATGGGGAAAACCCCGTCGCCGCATGAGGGGCCATTCGATAGGCCGCGAGTACCCCCGGCACCTGTAAGTCCCAATCAACCTGATCGTCGCAGACCTGTTGGCACAACATAGACGTAATCGTCCTGTTCAGACGCTCAACCATCCCGTCAGTCTGCGGGTGGTAGGGGGAAGTACGCACTTTCTTTGTACCCAACAGGTCGCACACCTCGCGCAACAAAACGCTCGAAAAATTCTTTCCTTGATCCGTCAGCAAGCGTTCGGGGGCGCCCTTGTCCAAAACATAACCCTGGACAAAGGCGTCCGCCACCGCCGCAGCCGACTGGTTGGCGAGCGGCCATGCCATAGGCCATCGGGTGAAGTATTCCACGCCAACCAGCAGGAACCTATTTCCCCTTGGTGTAGCAGGAAAAGGCCCCAAGATGTCCAACGCAACCAATTCGTTTATACGCGAAACTTGAATGGATTGCAGCGGTGGATTTGCTGCCAATGGTGGCGGTTTCCTTTTGGCGCACCCTACGCATCCCTTAAGAATATTCGCCACGTCGTTACCCATCCCCGGCCAATAATAGTCTCGCTGGATTAGGGCGAGCGTTTTGTGAAAACCCAGATGCATGAGCCGTTCATGAGCTGCCAGAACGACCCTACCCCGCATAGCAACAGGCACAACGAGCACGTGACGCCGGGACATGTTGTCCCACTTCATCAAAAGGCCCTGTCTGCACACCCAGGAACCGACCCGCGCCTCCCCTACCTCGGGAGCGCCAACTTTCCGACGTAGCGTAAGTAGGGAGCTGTTGGACATTTGGAGACGGCCCCACTCAATGAGGGGCAACGACAACAGCGAATCCCTCCCCGTGGGGGCGTCGACTCCCGGGGTGTCAGTGGCGGCGAGCGCAACTCCCGGGGTGCCGGCGACCGGGGGATTGCACCGCGCCGATCCCAACAAACATGTGCAGTCCGTGCACGGAGGCAACCGCGACAAGGCGTCCGCATTTGAGTGTCGCAATCCCTTGCGTAAATCGTCGTGAATTGGTAGTCCTGAAGGACCTCCAACCATCGGGACAATTGGCCCGATGGCTGTGCCACGCGCATAGCGTATTGTAGAGCCGCATGGTCCGTACGGACCGTAAAATGACGGCCGTAAAGATACGGCCTGAATTGCTGTGTAAAAACCACAATCGCTAACAATTCACGACGAGTTACGCAATAGCGTTGTTCGGCGGGGGAAAGAACTCTACTACCGTAGGCGACCACCCGTTCAACCCCCCCGACCACCTGTGAGAGCACCCCCCCGATACCCGTGTTGCTGGCATCTGTGTCAAGCAAAAACGGTTGTGTGAAATCGGGGTAACACAAGGGGGGAGCCTGCACCAAGGCGTCACGAAGAAAGCAGAACGCAGCCTCCTCTTCCGCCCCCCAGTGAAACCGCACACCCTTAGCCGTCAAAGCGTGCAGGGGCCTGGCTATGGTGGCAAATTGCTTGACAAAACGACGGTAATAGGAGGCGAAACCAATGAAACTGCGAACCTCCGTGACCGAGGTTGGCGTTGGCCATGAGCTGACGCAATGCGTCTTAGCAGGGTCCGTCGAGATCCCTGAACGACTCACGATATGGCCCAAATACCTGACCGATTCCCGAAGCAGAAAACATTTAGCCGGTTTAAATTTAAGCTTAGCGGAACGCATCCTGAGGAACACCGCTCTCAGTCGCTGGAGGTGCTCCTCAAAAGTCCGACTAAAGACGATGATATCGTCGAGATAAATCAAACAGGTATCCCATTGGAGGCCCGACAAAACCAATTCCATGAGTCTCTGGAACGTGGCGGGAGCGGAATGTAAGCCCATGGGCAAACGGTTGAATTCAAATAGGCCACCAGGTGTCCGGAAAGCAGTTTTAGGTTTAGACTCGTTATCGAGTGGCAATTGCCAAAATCCAGAAAGCAGATCGAGTGTGGAAAAAAACTGTGCTCCCGCCAAGGCATCCAGCGACTCATCCATCCTGGGGAGCGGATACGCATCCGCCATCGAGATTTTGTTTAAGCGGCGGAAATCGACACAAAACCGCAAGGACCCGTCCTGTTTTTTTACTAGGACAATAGGAGCACCCCACGGACTAGAAGAGGGCGAAATGATATCGGCCGCCAACATATCATTAACCGCCGATTGCACATGCTCCTTCTCGGCTGGGCTAAGCCGGAAGGGATTCTGACGAATAGGGGCCGCGTCCCCTGTAGCTATGTGGTGGCGCAACAGGTCAGTGCAGCCGATATCGTACTTATGTTTGCTGAACACGTCAGCAAACTCGAGTAGCAAACCCCTCAATGCTCCCAATTGCACCTCGGACAAGTTAGCAGAACCGGCACACAACGAGTCCAACCACTCAGTCCCCTCATCACTTGGAGGATGCGACTTGACAGTGAAATCTGCTTGAGCCACGAGCCGTTCCTCAACGGGTAGCGGCGCGGCGTGAGCCAGCACCGTTCCCTGCGCAATTACGGCCGGCCGCGACCCCGTATTCAGGACCATTACGAACGGCTCACTGTCCCCTCTCACCATGGTTTGAGCAACCGCTAAGTCGAGGCCCCTTCTGGCCCTGTTAGACGGCCCCAACAGCACCCCCTGTGCCTCCGCACCCACCTCGAGTGGCTTCCTCAACCGAAGGGGTACTAACATTTGCGATCCCGGGGGCACCCGTACAGTGTGAGTTGCCAGCGCCTGCACCGTCGCACAAACCGTGCGCATTTTGGTAGGGCTCGTCAAGAACGCAACCCGCCGACCTGACGGAAGCTCTATGCAGGCCTGATCTATAAGAATTTTGATGGGCATTTTGGACAAAAAGTCCGTACCTAGCAAACAGGGAACGGCCAGCGATGATGATACAAAAATAGGGCCCGCCAATTTGATGTCACCAATGCAAATAGTCGCCCGAATCTGGCCGATGATCCCCAGGGATCCCCCATTCGCCGCATAAAATGGCACGTCTACTGGCAGAAGGGGTCTACTTTGGACGGGAAGAATGTTATAAATAAGGTCCGAGATGATGGTGGCCGACGCACCCGTGTCCACAAGCACCCGGACCTCAACCCCGTCAATAAACCCCGTTACCACGGACGACCCGGCCGACGCAGCCACGATCCTGTGGGCCAATTCGGACCACTCGACTGCTTGCGGGCCGCGTACGGACCCCCCTCGCCGAAGTGAACCCCCGGCACCCAGCCGCGAACCCCCCACCGCCAAGCGGCGACCCGAATGTGCCGTGTTTGTGGACCGAACGTGTGAGGTGCCGCGACTTGCCGGGTTTTGTTGGGATGACTTGTGGCCCTGGTCGTCGTCCCGACGTGGTCCTGTGGCGCGCTGACGCGGGGCCCGGCACCCGGCTGCGACGTGACCCCGAAGGCCGCAGTTGTAGCAGACGACGGACGTCGTAGGTTTCGGTTGCTCCAGCTTGCGGGGTGAACGTGTGGGCGAACGACCTCCCGTTCTCCACTCCCCCGGACGCGATGCAGCGAAGGCCTGCTCCTGATCCGCAGCTGGCTGAGGTTCGGCGATCGTGGCGGCCAGTGCCGCGTTCCCCGCCCATTTGCAGACGACCCCCGGCTTGCGTTTGAGGACCTCGTATGCGTGAATGCTCGTGGCGATCGCCAGGGAGCAGATATCCATCTCGTCCGCCACATTGATGGGGACCCCCAACTCGTGGGCCAACGCCAGCAGCTGCTCCGTCACCATGGCGTCCTTCCCCTCCTTATCCATGCGGGGAAAAGCTGCGTCCGCCAAGGCGAGCAGTGCCGTGCGATAGGCGAGCGTCGTTTCTCCAGCCACCTTCCGCCGATCGTAGAACTGGTGGCGACACGTGGAGGGCGGTCCGAACACCTTCGCCATCAGGTGTAGTGCGTCCTGGAGTGTAGAGCGGGACGACCTTGCAGCAGATGTGAAGGCTGCAAGCGCGTCGTCGTCAAGCATCGCTGGCAACGCACGCAGGGCAGTGGTGTCGGACCACCCCGACATCTCCTGATGAGCGAGGAACCTTCGTTGGAAGGCTCCCCAGTCGCCCCCATCCGCCTTGAATGCCGACAGCGCGGGCAATCTTTGCTGGAGGACCCGATCGTCGTCGACGTCGGAGAGATTTTCCCGCGCTCCGCTGTAGTTGTGTAAAATGTCGGCTCGGTTGTCAGGCGCAAAATGGAGAGCTCCGGCGCGCGCTGATGACGTGGGCTGCGCTGAGCGGAGGTGTCCGGCCACGTGGCGTCCGTGTTTCCCGCCAATCGATGGCGGCCCCCCAAAAACGGCGGCAACTTCCAGACTTTTGGCGCGAAGCGCCTTTTGGCGGGATTCCTCCAACGTCGCTTCCTCCACCAACCCCGCAGCCGTTTTCCCGCTCGCCGGAACGGAGATGTCAGCCAAGACAGCGGCGGCGGCGAGTAGCAACTCCGCCAACCGGGAGTGCGCGTCTTGGAGGCTGGTGTCGGAGGCAAGCGGAGCGTCGGCCATCACTGCGAAGTGCTGCATCGGCGGCAACTCCTCGTCCTCTCCTCGCGAGGTTGGTGTCCCCGGTACGCCGTCGTCGTCCCGACCTCGCTCGTGGGTACGGGTAGTCTTCCTCGTGTCCATACTTCTTGAAGACAGGTTTACTTCTGACGCCAGTTGTAATGTAGTAACTCGGCGGGAGACGACTTCACGGGTAACACACTCTTTATTTTACCAAACTCGTTCACAGGTGACTAACACCTACTTTGTATCTCGGGTGACAAACACCCACTTAGTATCTCGGGTGACAAACACCCACTTAGCTACTCGGCGACTAACGCCACTGAGCTACTCGGGTGACCAACACCCACTTAGCTACTCGGCGACTAACGCCACTGAGCTACTCGGGTGACCAACACCCACTTAGCTACTCGGCGACTAACGCCACTGAGCTACTCGGGACACTCCCTGCCCGGGGTATCCGTCTTGACTGTGGGTCCCCAGCCCGACCCTCGTGGGCGTCGGACCCCGGGTCCCACAGCCTCGCCTCCGAGCCACACAGGGCCCCGGTCCCCACAAGGACGGCGGGACTAGGGGTCTCGGGGCACTAGGTCTTCAGCTCCGTCTTCGGGTCTTCAACTGGGTAACTCTCCCCGAGTGCTCTCGCGCGTCCCCCTTTATACCCCACCTGCGGACGTCGCTGCGAGCACCCATCTTATTCGACCAATCACTCGGCGCTGGCTACGATCCTGTTTTCCCACATCTCATCGTGCCTCACCACCCACGCCGCGCCGCCCCGTCATCTGTCACTCCCGGCGCACGCGTCCACACCACGCCCACAACGCGTGCCCAACCCCGCACCCCGCGCCGCCCCGTGATCCATCACTGTCACAGTCGGCGCACGTCAACACCACCACTACACATACATAGTGGAGATTAGAATATGGTGAGACATCTGGGCATTGATGGGGAGAGAGTGAGCAGAGTATGCGCATCTTGGATTAAACTGCACAGTGATCAGATGAACCTGTATCAATAATAGAAAGGTCATTGACTGTGAAGCCAATAGATCACAATTATTCCCGGTATGTTGGATGGTGTTAGTAGGGCCAAACAACTGAAGAATGGTAAGGATGTCTGCAACTGAATAATGTAATGCAGCATTTATATAAATGTTAAAAGGTGCCAACAGCAGAATCCAGAAGCAAGCCACTTAGAGCAGATCAGTTGATAGTGGGTTTCGGAGTATGGTAATTCAGAATTCGCTGCAATGGCTGCAGAGTTTTGCAATGTACGAACACCTTCATATAAATGCATACATTTGCATGCAGATTGCTATGCACCATTGGTACTATCCATAATGCATGTTATTTTTGTTAGATCGGAAAATATATAAAAGTGTCATTAAACCCGCCACCACCACAAGACAAAGCTAATTAGTAAGAGTTGTCACATAAACAGAACATGCCAATGTGGTTTTGAAGCATGGGTTTTACCTGAAGGTTTTCAATCTTTTTTAGCATATCCGCACGCTCCGCCTAGATATAGCCATGAAAACATGAATTGGGTGATGAATACAGTCATACAAATTCTGTGGACCATGTATAATGCCATGCAATGCATACTTAAGCTTGGTAACTGTAAAGTACAAATATAGCAATAAGTGTTAACAAAGGTGGTGTTTTCACTAGAGCTCTAAGAAACTGTCCCCACTGATCACTACATATTCTTGTGTGGGGAAAACTCCCCCCCCCCCTTCCACAGCCTCCACCAATATCACATACGTGTCAAATCTCAAGTATAACGATTGAGACTCACAATTTGTTACAATATTGAGTGTTTTGAGGCCATGCAATGGAATCTCAGGTTTATTGTTGTTTATCTGTTGTAAATAACTTTCTCAACCCCGTTTAAAGCAGTATATTGGCAGCTGCTGCCAATGGTTCAGGTCTTATGTTAAGGGAACCATTGGTGATGGCAGTAATTGTGAGCAAATAGTGCTGATTTTATGAGAAATAAAACTGTTGGTATGAATTGAAATGATCAGTAGATATTACAATTTCAACTACTGGCCTGTATTTAGAAAGTGATTAACAGTAGAAAATAATATTTTACTGTTAAACTTTCTGATCGTAATTCGGCAGGAAAATAGACAGATTTCCCTTGAGAGATGACATCCTTGTAGTTGTAGGGTGATGAATTAAATAGTTGTCGATAAATGACAAAGCTGAACTTCCTCCAAACCCGTTAATATTTAGGAACCATTGATTTCATCGTCCATAGATCTTCTGAATTATATGGAGAGGGCTTAGTGGCAAAAATCCGTAAGGTATTGAGAATAGTAAAGGGATCTAGACTTTGTATTTAAAAAATAAGTCCCCTTAAAGAGACAGGAAAGGGCAAACGCCTCAGTAATTGATACGTAATTAGTAGAGTTTAGCACGTGGTACAACATCTGGAATTGACGGTAAGGAGAGTGAGCAGAGTACGAGCATCTTGGAGATGACGGCACAGTGATCAGACGAACCTTCTTTAATAGTAAAAATGTCGCTGTCTGCGTTGTGAAGCATGGGTTTTACCTCAGCTTTTTCCTGCTTTACATGCTCCTGGAAATAGCCACGAACACATGAATCGGGTGATTAATACATTCATATAAATTCAGTATAGCATGTATTATGCCATGCATTGCATACTTAAGCTTGTGTATCAGTTAAGTACATATATCGCCATTAGTAAGTGTTCACAAAAGATGTGTTTTCACTAGAGTTCATCTTAAATTGCTCTAACCATCTGTGCTGACCGACCACTACCTATTCTTGCGTGGACAAACTCTCCCTCCCCATTCTACAGCATCCAACCATACTCCATACCTGATACGTCTCATGTATAATGCTTGAGACTCACAATTTGTCACAATTGTGAGTGTCTCATGGCTAGGCAATGAGATTTCACGTTAATTGTGGTTTATCTGTTGTAAATAACTCACTCTGCCCTGTTTAAAGCAATGCACTGGCAGCTGCTTCCAATGGTTCAGGTCTTATGTAAAGGGTTAGCTTTGAAGTTTAATATTTCTTTAGAACCTTTCACTTCATGAGAAGTGAACAGGAAACTAATACAACTGTCCAAGGATAGTACAATTATTACATTCAATATTGAACTGGATATTGGGGCATGTGGCTGGATAGTTGAGTGTGTGGCTGAATCAAATCCTGAATAGAAGATGCAGGAGGTAAATTTGAAGCCCTGGACCCAAGTAGGAGGAATCCTAAACTATATTCGCCTTTGAAATATAAGCTAATTCAGACACATCAGCACAGGTGAGCCATTTATGGCAAGGCTATATGAACACTGAATGAAGTTCAACCTAGCACAGATCTTAAAACAGCCCATATTGATACGGTTTGCAAGGTAGGAGCAGAACCAATGAAATGAATTGTCCAATACCTCTATCATGAGTGTCAACTGATCTTCTAAAATGCAATGTTCAATTGTACTAAAAGCTGTGCTAAGATCCAGTAGAACGAGAATGCTTGGAAAGAGTTTTGTTTGTAGATGTTAGCAAATCATTGATGAAACTCACCAGTGCTGTATCTGTGCAATATTATTGCACTCAAAAAGCAGTCTCCTCAAAGAGGCAGGAAAGGGCAAAGAGTCTTCAGTAATTGATATATAATTAATGTAGTTTATCATACGACGCGACATCTGGCATTGATGTGAACAGAGTCAGCTAATTAAGCACACCTTGGAGAATACCGCACAGTGATCGGATGAGCCTGCATCAAGAATAGAAAGGTCGCCGACTGGGAAGCCAATGGGACACACTTATTCCAGAGTATGTCCAATGGTGTGAGTAGGACCTTGAACATGCTACGTGAGACCCAACAACTTAAGAATGGCAAGGACGTGTCTAACTGAATAATGTGAAGGGGCAATTACATGGATGTTACAATCTGCATTCAACAGAGGCCAGAAGCAAGCCGCTGAGAGCAGATCAGGTGGTGGTTGGTTTAGGAGTACAGATAATACAGGATTTGCAGCAATGGCTGCAGAATCCTGCTATCAACATATACTTTCATTTACATGCATATTAATTCCCATGCACAATTTCTAATATGTTAGTAATTACTGTAGATTTATCATATGAGACTGCATCATTAATAGAAATGTCGCTCACTGTGTTGTGAAGTGTTTATTTTACCTCATCTTTTTTTGCCTTCTGTTCCACATTCATCATCTGTTGGATATAGCCATGAACACATTCATCGGGTCAAAAAAACAGTCATACGAATTCCGTGGAGCATGTATTATGCCAGGAATTGCAAACTTAAGCTTGTGTAACTTTAAAGTACATATATAGCAATGAATACGTGTTCACAAAAGATGTGTTTTCACTCGAGCTCATCTTAAGTTGCCCTAAGCAACTGTCCGCACCCACCGCTGCCTATTCTTGTGTGGGCAAAATCCCCACACCCCCCTTACACAGCCTCCACCAATACCACATACGTGTCAAATCACAAGTGTAGCGATTGAGACTGACAATTTGTTACAATATTGAGTGTTTTGTGGCAATGTAATGGAATCCCACGTTTATTGTGGTACATCTTTTGTAAATAACTCACTCAGCCACCTTTAAATCAGGACAGTGGCAGCTGCTGCCAATGGTTCAGGTCTTATGTAAAGGGTCTGAATATATTCCTGGATATAAGCGCAGTAGATCCATTTGAAGACGTAACCCCAAGTAGGAGGAATTGTAAACTCAATTCGCGTTTGAAATGGAAGCCAATGCAGAGACATCCGCACAGATGAGACGTGGTCATGTCTCTGATTAGCATGGCTGGCAACATATGGTGCTAAAGAAGTTTAACATACAGAGGTGATGAAGAGGAGTGCAAGGGAGCCTCGGGCCGCCACATTTTGGACAGACTGCACGCTAATCAAGATGTTACTCGGGGCTTCGGAGAGCAAAGCATTGTTGAATGAGCACAGTGTCCAGTTTCTCAGCATGTTCGGGACGGAGAATGTTGTGCCAGTTGGGCAACATTCCTTAAATAAAAGAATGATGTCCCCACAACTTTTGTGACATATGAACGAAATGATAAAGACTGATCCAAGAAGACACCAAGATTTCGAGCTTCATCTTGTTAGATTGACATTATGATGGTGGATCATCAGATTGATGGGGGCTAACCTTGGACAGCTGGTGGGGGGAGCCAATGAGAGGGATCTCAGTTTCATTACCGTTAACTGAGAGAAATATCTGCCAAATTAAATACTTCATGAGGAAGAAAGCGAATATGAGAACGTACATGTCAACGTCACTAGAGTCCGATCCGAGTTGGGCAAAGTTTACTGTGCTGTCCATATGGCAATGGAAGCATAGCTCTTGCTATTTAAGCGATGCTCCAATCAGAACCATGTACACACTGAATAAAGTAAGACCTAGCACAGATTTAAAAACTGTCCATAGTCACACGGTTTGCATGGAAGGAGTGGAACCTTTACAAGGAAATGTCCGAGACCTCTATTACGTGCATAAACTGATCAAGTTAAATTCTCTATCAAGACTACGAAAAGCTGCCCTCAGATCAAGGAGAATGCTTGAAAGATATTTTTTGTAGATGTTAGCAATTCAATGATGACCCTCACCAGAGCTGTCGAGGTGCTGCACCTTTTTAAATCCTTTATATTAAGTTCGCGTGCTTGCGTGCTTGCTTGCTTGCTTAGGACCGTGCAAATCTTTCGGTCGTATTTTAACCCACTTCCCGTGATCCAATCGAGCTGACATTTTCCACACAGACTCGTTTTGCCAGACAATTATTGTTCGTGAAAAAAAATCCCAAAATTTGACACTTTTTAGGCAAATTTTATTTATTTTACATATATTCAAATAGAACGCATTCATGGCTTTGGCTGAACGTCAGAGTGTAAGAGCCCAGAGCGTAACCCCTCCACAAGCCGTGGCGGAGTAGCGCAGTTGGTAGCGCCCTCGCTTCCCGTGCCAAAGGTTGCGGGATCGATCCCCGCATCCTCCACAGGCGAATATATTTTTTAAATCCTTTATATTAAGTTCGCTGCCACACATATAAAAGATTTATAGTGAAAAACTTTGTTTTTACGGGTTATACTTATTAAATCCTTTATATTAAGTTCGCTTGCTTGCTTAGGACCGTGCAAATCTTTCGGTCGTTTTTTAACCCACTTCCCGTGATCCAATCGAGCTGACATTTTGCACACAGACTCGTTGTGCGTGACAATGAATTTTCGTAAACATTTTTTTTACAAAATTTTACAATGTTTAGGGGAAAAAATTTAAATATTTATTTACCAATTGGTTAATGCTGGCACACAATCATCTGACCCATAGGTGGCAGCCATCTCAAGCCAGAGGACGAGAGGACTCTAGCCGCCCCGATGCCACGCATATAAAGGATTTATGGTGAAAAACTTTGTTTTTACGGGTTAATTTTTTATAAATCCTGAATGAAATGAATCAATCAAGTCGTTTAAATACAAATCTTGATGAAAGTGTGGTCAGCACATGCTCAACTATTAAGATCAAATATGGGAAACTGAAAATTGGACGAAAATTGTAGCGCCCTTACAAAGATGTGAGTGGACATCTGGAGATATCTAGGCAATTGGTGTTGGCAGTAATTACAATAAAATAGTGCCGATTTTATAATGAAAAACATCTGTTGGAATGAATTGCAATGATAGAGATTATGTAATTAAACGTTCTGGTTTGCAATTTGGCGGGCAAGATGGACAGATTTCGTTTGAGAGATGACATCGTTGAAGTTGTCGAGTGATGTATTAAAGAGATTTCATCGTCCATAGCTATTCTGAATGCCTTGAACACGCTGCGTGAAATCGAACAACTGAAGAATGGCAAGGACTTTTGTAACTGAATAATGTCATTTACATGAATATTAAATTTGCAAACAACAGCATTCAGAAGCAAGCCACCAAGAGCAGATCAGGTTGTAGTCGGTTTAGAAGTAGGTGAAGCAGAATTAGCAGGAATCGCTGCACTGTCCTGCAATGTCCATGCACCTTCATATAAATTATTACTTAGCTTGCAGATTGCTATGCATCATTGTGGGTATGAAACATGGGCTTTACCTCAAGTTCTTTAAGCTTCGTTTCCGCCTTCGCACGTTCCACCTAGATATAGCGAGGAGTGCATGCATCGGGTGATACATTCATGCAAATTCTGTGGAGCATGTATCATGCCATACAATGCATACTTAAGCTTGTATAACTGTAAAGCAGATATATAGTAATTATAGAAAGTGTTCACAAAACCGTATTTTCACTAGAGCGCATCTTATATTGCTCTAAGCAACTGTCCCATCCCACCACTACCTCTTCTTGCCTGGGCAAACTTCCTCCCCCCCCCCCCACGCCATAAACAGCCTCCACGATTACCCCATACAAGTGAAGTCTCAAGGATTGTGCTTGAGTCTCACGGTTAATCACACATTTTGAGTGTTATGGCCATCCATTGGAATATCCAGGTGTATTGTTGTTCATCTGTTGTTACTAACTTACTAATCCCTGCTTAAAACAGTACACTGGCAGCTGCCTGTATGTATGTGGAACGCCTTTGAATCGTACATTGCTAACTGTGCTAATCGGTGGTACGGGAGAAGGAAAACAGACTAAACACAACAATAACATAAAAGAAAACACGACGTTTCAGTCGCAACACAAGCGTCCGTCTTCAGGTGTGAAAAAAATATCTGCTGTTGTGGTTTTATATAGGCACGGGAGGGGAGAGGGGGGGGAGTTTGGCTGTGGGAGTTCACAGGGGGGAGGGGAGAGAGGTTGTGGCGTGCATGGACGGGAGGGGGCTAGAGCAATTAGCAAGTAAATGGACTTGTAGTACAAGTCGTAATCGGACGACAACAACCGGGTGGGTGAGTGAGGATGACAACAACCGGGTGGGTGAGAGAAGACGGCGACAACCGGGTGGGTGAGTGAAAATCATTGCAGTTCAAACTTGACGTGGTTTGTCACATCCTTCCAATTATTTCTCAATCTGAATCGATCTTCTCGATTCAAGTTTTGTCATGCGTGCCCACAGCGTTGACACAATGATCTAACCCCACCCGTCCATGCACGCCACAAACCCTCCCCCCTCTGAACTCCCACAGCCAAACTCCTTCCACCCCCCCTTCCCTCTCCCCTCAAAACTGCAGATAATTTTTTCACACCTGAAGACGGACGCTTATGTTGCGACCCAAACGTCGTGTTTTATTTTATTTTATTATTTGTTCTATCTACGCGACTTTACCAAAAGAACCAGAGAGTATGGATTCCTGCAGTCACAAAAGCTTCAAAACAAGATTAAACACAACAAGCAGTTATAAAGAAATTAGTTTTCAATCCAGATTTAAAAGCACATAGCTCCATTGGCTTCCTAATATCGGAAGAAAGAGCATTCTAGATGGCTAAAGAAGTGCATCTGAAAACGTGCGATGCAGTGACCATCTTTGTTTCAATGGCGAGCCAAAGGCCACTGTGAGGATGACTGGTGTTCGCTTGATGGTTTATGCTCCTTGACAAGGTCAGCGAGGTATTGTAGTTAAATGGCGCAAACCTTTTGTGTGTAATGAGTGCGACCTTATAAAGTATTATTTCGGCAACCGGAAGCCAATGCAGCTCAATGAGTACTGGATGGACATGGTCAGATCTCGCAGTACCTATCACAACATGTTACAAAGAGTTTTGTAGATGCTGCAGCTTGTTAATATTTTGCGATGAGATATGTTGACAACCCCAGTGTCGTACCTAATACACCGAACCTTGTTCATAGCCACCCGATGAATATCTCATTGTTGATGGTGTTGAAGGTGGCTGAGAGATCCAGGCCAACCAACACTGTGGCACACCGGTCATCTTCTGGAAGTAATTGGTGATCTTTAGTAGAGCAATCTCAGTGCTCTTGAACTTCCAGTACGCCTAATTACATTGGTTGAAAATGCCTGTTGCAGTAATGTGGGGAAGTAACCACTTCAGAAAAAGGTGCTCAATGACCTTTGAAATCAAACTCAGTTTTAAGACCGTGCGATAGTTTGCAGAGTCACTGTGGGTTAAGCCCACACTTTTTTTAGAAGTGGCGTTAACTGCACTATTAAGAACAAGTCTGAAAACAGGGCTCACTGAATTTAACATTTTACAGGTGGACAATCAGCGGAACAAGCACGTCCGAGCATAATTTGAGAATCGATGTGTGGTTGTAGTCAAATGGCAATGACTTATTTGGCAGCTGTGCGATGAACATTGACACCTCTGCCACAGACGATCGTGTCAGGGTCTCGACTTTGCATTGGTTACAGGTTAATTAAACTAAATGGAAAACAGGGATGAATGTGTTGCCTTCAAGTTAGAAACTTCCATTTTGATTGCCACTCTTCTATTGGCAATGAACGTCGCAAGTGCTGCACAATGAATGCATAGACTAGTTGATGGGTGGTTGGAGTGCAGCAGACTTTTCAGGACATGCCATAGAGCATGGGGGAGTCAATGACGTGCAGAGCAGAGAACGATTTGCGAGACCTAATAATAAATCGGGTTGCAGATCGGCAGGCAGCTCTGTGAGTTGGACAATCTCGAAACCAGTTTTCTTCCAAAGATGCTCCAGCCTCCTCCACGTAGGCTTCGCTGTGATCACCTCCGGTGATAGCCAGTTACTGCTTGCTTTCCCCATTCTCTTTGTACTTGTTCGGATAGGCACCAGTACATCAAGAAAAAGTGATATTTTCTTATTGAGCTGCAATTGAATCGACCGTCGATGCAGATTTATACACGACGATGATGACCAAATCCTCTGACGGAAAGCACCGTGGTTCATTCGTTTCCATTCTCCGTATGATATTGTGATGGTTGGCCGAATAATCGGAAATGCCATTTGGATGTCACGAGAATGATCTACAACACCCACTTCTTCGATAACGTCGGTCACAGTTACAGCAGCAGTGGATGTGAAGATGTAATCCAGTATATTTCCCAAGAGACATGTTGCCCTGCTGACATGCTGGGTTAAACAGTGACTGTCGATAATCCTGGTGAGATCACTGTTAATTTTCCACAAGAACCAGTCAGTCTGGAAAAGTTCATGTAGCAAGAGACGTTACCCACTCTCAATACCAAGTTGAGGAGCTCTTGTCCAGGGTATGGCTTGATACCCAACATCAGCAGCAGTATGGCGATGAAGGCGCTCTTCCGTGATTGTGTGCATGTAGGTCGGAAGAGGAACTGAACAGATCTGTAGCACAACAATGTGTGAGGCATTGCAACAAGTTATGAATACGGTAAGTTAGGGGTCAGCATTTCCATAGCAGATCGTAGCACAGTGGGTGCTGAATTCGAGTAATTTGAACCGGAGAGTTCACCAATTAGCACTCCCTTCTGCACATCGGATGCTGGACCGAGTCTGCTGGTGAGTCTCACCGCAGTGTCGGTGACGTTTGGATGAGATAGAATTGGTTCGTGGATTCAGGCCAGGAGAAGTGCTGGGTATGGCCCCCATTCTCTAGGAAAGAGGGGAATGATTGCTAGACCAGACCACTTGGTTCGCTCAGCCAGAGTCCCGTGAGGGCAGAGGCGCGGCCGCAAGCAGATGGGCAGCAGCAGTGGCAGAAGAAGAAATACCAGCAATGCCATCGCAAGGTGTTGCTGCTATTGTTGTTATTGTTGCTGCTATAGTTGTTGTTGTTGTTGCTTTAGTTGTTCTTGTTGCTGTTGTTTCAGTTATTGCTTATGTTATTGCTTCTGTTGTTGCTGTTATTGTTCCTGTTGTGTCTGAATGTAGCAGTTTGTCCTCTTTCCTCATATAATTGTTGACAGTTTTGACTCGAGAGGTTGTGGTCCAGTCCAAGGCTGTGTGCATTATACACGCAGTTGATCAACGCATTTGATTGACGCCATTGATCGGCTCTGTGTGTATTTGGAATGCTGTTTGTGTATAATTGAAATGCTGATGTGATTGAAATGCTGATGTGTGATTGAAATGCTGTATGCTTGATAGAAATGCTGTGTGATCGGAATGCTGTGTGTATAATTGAATTGGTGTGCATCATCATGGTGTGTATCATCAGCATATTGATGGAACTTGATGTCATGCGATGAGATGATATCGGCAATCGGAGAGACGCATGTTGAAAATAGGAATGTATCGAGGACGGACCCCTTGTGGTATACCAACTAGGCATGGCAGAAGCAATGACTATTCATCGCCAAGCTTGACGAACTGTGATCACCCATCATGATGCAGGTGCCAGAACCAGTTCACTAGACCTCCAGAATACAAAAGAGATCTAGGTGGTACCGGTTGAGCTACCGACAGAGGAGTGGCAGCCTCTCATCTTCAGTGTTTTTGTAATTGTGGTTTAGGTGGAAGGGTCACCAGCCTCTCGCACCCATCTAGAGACTCTGTTGACCACTTTGGTAGCTGCGAGCACCATGCGGGTGTCAGTTGATTTGTATCAGCTATCCCCCCAAAGGATGTTGTTCACAGCTTCCACATCATTACCGATCGGCTTTGACTGAGGAGGTGGGGGTTGTTTCATGCCATCAAACACATGAATACATATTGTATGATGTGATGGTATTATATGACTGTACTGGAGGAATTTCCATCTGCTACAGATACAATGGGAGGCAGATCGACTGGGTGTGGTCAAGGGATGACTCCTTATTTGTCAATGTTGTTATGTATACTGACGATTTGGTAGTGTCTTCTCACTCTAAGGAGTTGGAGATGCTACTCTGGAACCTGTAGCATGCTACTAAGAGGTGGGGCCTTACTATCAGCCCCAAAATATCTAAGCACCCATCAGAGTATTTTGTGTCACTAAACACTCTACCCCCTCGGGTCTTCTAGGCCACAGTCATGCTCTCTCTTCTCTATGGTTGTACAATGTGAAGCCCTTTAATGAGCATCTCTCTTGGTTTAAAACATTCAGACTCACCTGCCTACTTTCCCTCTTGGGTTTAACCATCCTGAATTGTGTGAGGAGCGCATGGATACTTGAAATATCTGTGATACAGTCCCATCGGAGATCTCCTCTGAAAGGCTAGGCTCTGTTAGCTGGGTTATGTAGCCCACATACCCAGCCACCACATGCCCAAGCAGCTTTTGTTTGGCTAGATGAAACAGGCTGAACAGGCACAGCGTAGGCTAGATAAGAATTAGGCTGATGTGGTAAGGAGGATATGGATTTGATTGGACTCGGAGGAGGCTAGTGAAGGACGCTACTGAGTAGTTGGAGGCAGATTTCCTCCAACATTAACAGACAGCAGAGGAGCGATGCTCACAATAACGAGCGGAGTGCCGGGCACCTAAAATTCAGTGAGTTGGCACAGTGCGGAGCACAGGTGGTGCATCTGCCAGTCATTTCATGAAGTTATTGAATAACACCGGGTCTCTCCCATGACATGCCAGTAAGCCTTGGACAATTCACGTGGCCTCAATGTGCACCTAGCCCGGCACAGGCCGGTATTGTGTTGGGAGTGAATTTCCAGTTTACCTCTCTCTCACATTTACTTACCTTTTCTGTCGAAATCTCAGATATTAATCCTTCATTTTTTTTCTGCAGGTAAAGGCACAAATTGAGACATATGAATAATAATAATCAATATTCATTGGGAAAAAATATATTTTTATAATATTGGCACTTAAACCATACCCTTATTTTCAATGTATTTGCTTTTATATAATCAGCAATATGTAAAGTAATACAATCAACTGTCTTTCATTAGGGTTATTAGCGCGTTATTTTTAATTAATTGCCTAATAATACAAGAGCAGTACATTTAATTACAAACTGTAATGTTGGGTTAAATTATTAAACATGACATAATCTAACTTTCCTGTGGAAACAGTGTTAGTTAAAACACAAGTGGAAATAAACAAAAACATAGTTAAACTGGCCATTCTTATTGGGAAAGACTAATGTACTGCTGGCCATATTCTCTAGACCAGTGGTCTTTTTTTATGGCAGCCTGCACCCGTTTGGTTCTCAATCCTAAACAAATGTATAATGTAATAAATACATAGGTTTGATTAATCAAGGTAGTTGTATTATGATTTGAAGCTTTCGTGACTGCAGGAATCCATACTCTTTGGTTCTTTTGGTGAAGTCACGTAGGTAGAAATACAATAAAACAAATCACGACGTTTCGATTGCAACACAAGCGATCTTCATCAGGTGGGACAACCACAGCAAGAAAATTCTGAAGTCGGCGGGAGAGCTGCCGTGGCAAGAGGTTAAATAGGTAAGAGAGGAGGGAGGAGGCAAGGGGGGAAAGAGGGGGGTGGGGTAGGGGGTGGGGGGGGCCGCGTGAGCGCTAGAGGAAGAGGACATGAGGTTGGGGGGGGGGCACGTGGTCGGGGCAAGCAGTAAAGCCGCAGGTAATGATGGAACCAACAACAACACTTTAAGGCATTACCTGTTTAATAAAAATCCTTCCAATGAAGTTTTGCCTGTGTTTATATATCTGGATGGCTTCATGAACAAACCTTTGATAGTAGCCCAAAGGTTTGCAGAGTACCTTGGTCTCGGAAAAAATAACAATATCACGTGGGCCCACAGCGTTATATCAATTCAAGCGGCTCTCCGCTAAAAACCCTAGACCACCCATATTCTGTGGTCTTCCAAAAATCCATAAAGAAGGTACTCCACTTCAGCCCATCGTTTCCACTATCAACTCACCTACCTACAAACTGGCCTGATTTCTGTCTGAGACCATGCTTCCATTCACGGGCAAAGACTACCTCAGCAGTACATAACTCAGCTGACTTGGTCTCTCTAATGAAGGGCATCTCACTGTCTCCAGATGATTGCTTGTCAGCTTTGATGTAGTCTCTCTGTTCACCAAGGTTCCTGTACCTGACACCTTAGCAATAATTGAAAACTTTGTCCAACATGGACTGAATCCTGATGTACCAACTTTGGTTAGGCACTGCCTTACCAACACTTACTGCACATGGAATGGTACTTTCTACAAACAAAATGAAGGTACCCCCATGGGTTCCCCCTTATCACCAGTGATAGCGAATGTTTCCATGGAGAAATTTGAAACAGATGCCATCCAAACATCCACCCTACGTCCTTCCTTGTGGAAGATATACGTTAGATGACACTTTCGTAATTTGGCCACATGGCCTGCCAGCATTGAACCAATTTCTCAACCACATCAATTCCATACACCCATCCATCAAATTCACCATGGAAGTGGAGAAGAATGGCAAGCTACCATTCCTGGATGTTCTGTTTGAGAAGAGGCCTGACGGCTCGTTGGGATTCTCTGTCCACAGGAAAGCCACCCACACAGATTACTATCTAAAACCTGATTTCCACCACCATCCGGCACAGAAGAATTCCCTCATAGAAACACTACACCATAGGGTCCACTGCATCTCCGACCAACACCACCTAGCCAGTTAACTGGAACACGTACACAAAGCCCTCAAGATGAATGGGTACTTGGACCGCATTATTCGCATAGCTGTTTCTCCAACCATGGATAAACAATCTCCTGAGAATCCAATAAAAATCATCACTTTACCATGCATAGCAGGTGTTACAAAAATATTTCCAAAATCTTAAACAAACACAAAATCGAGGTCCGATTCAACACAGTACACAAAATCCTGGATCGAATTCTATCTGCGAAGAAGGTAATTTCTGACTTGCAATACCCTGGAGTCTACAAACTGAGCTGTACCTGCGGTAGCAGTCACATTGGGGAAACGAAACGACATGTCTCAGGCCGTGTTCACGAACACAAGGCAGATCTGAAACATGGCAGAACCAATACCTCTGCCGTAGCTGACCAATAACGCTGTGGGCTTGCATTATTTTTTTTTCCGAGACCAAGGTACTCTGCAAACCTTCGGGCTACTATAAAAGGTTTGTTCATGAAGCCATCCAGATATGTAAACATAGGCAAAACTTCAACCGAGAAGATTGATACAAATTGAACAATCATTGGAAGGATGTTATCAACAAGGTAATGCCTTAACATGTTGTTGTTGTTGTTTCCATCATTACCTGCCAGTTTACTGATAGCCCCGCCTACGTCCCCCCCCCCCCCAGCCTCACGTCCTCTATCTGTTCTTCCACAACCTTTCCACTTCTAGCCCCGCCCACGTCCCCCCCCCCAACCTCATGTCATCTTCCCCGAGCGCTCACGCGGCCCCCCCACCCCCTACCACACCCGACCTCCTCTCCCCCCTTGCCTCCTCCCCCCTCTCTTACCTCTTGCCACACGGCAGCTCTCCCGCCGACTTCAGCATTTTTTTCGCTGTGGTTGTCCCACCTGATGAAGATCGCTTGTGTTGCGATCGAAACGTCGTGATTTGTTTTATTTTAATTCTACCTACGTGATTTTACCCAAAGAACCAAATAGTAAAGTAGTTGTACTTACGTGCCCGTTGTTAAATTGTGTATTCGATGATTTACCTAATAAAAAAATATGGCCATGTCTCTCACCCCCAGAAAGGGCATCTCGCAAATCTAATTTGTGATTTGAATTTTCCGCAGATAATCAGCTGCAACCAACACCTATGGTCTTCCTTGAAATGCGTGTCGCTGTTTGGTTGTCACGATAATAACCTTAGAGCACTAAGCCAACATAATCCATATTCTAGGTGTGATGCTCGGAAGTCACCCTGAATAAAATTGGTTCTTAAGTGATGTGGATTGATGTAATCATCATGGTGACCATTTATTGCACGACACATTTGTGTTAATGTAGTTAATCAATTTGGCATTTTAAGCTTTCAGCATTAGAATAATTATCCATTGTTTTACAACAAACACCACTTTCAGTACCAACAGCCATTTCTGGTTGTTAAACAGCAACATTCTCTGTTTGGCATACCATGTCAGCCAATCCCCAGCATCGAGTGACGAGTTAAGAGTCAGATGCTAGTGGTTGTATCATCATAGCCGTTTCACCTCCTGAAGTAATTGAGCCACCTCATTTCTGCCCACTACACTTTGCAGGACATGATGCCAAGAAGTCATTTTTATTTCTTCTTGGTGTGGCAAGGCAGCCATGTGGATGGCTGTGACTGAAGCTGGCTTCAGGCTCCAAGAGTGGAGCATTAGGTCAGGAAGTGTCATCTCTTTATTAATAGGTGGAGCTTCCTGTCACACATTTAGGTATTATTAATTACGTGTGCTCCAGCGCAGCAGTTGATTGTCAAAATTTTATCCGTATATTTTATTTAATTTGATTTAATTATAGTTATTTTATATCAGCGTTGCTGTTCATGGCACCTTATTTATCCTGCTCGGTTTACGTTATTTAAATTTTCGGTTACTTGATTGCAGACGAGTTGATTGAGGATCTGTCTTACTCTAATCTACCTTGCTGTTGTCAGCTTTGATTCATAATTTATATGATGTCAGATCAAATGTCAGGTCTTTGAAAACCATTGCACCTACATAGTGTATGTATTTGTCTGTTTTAGTCCGCCTAGCTCTGGCTGAGATTGTTTGTGTGGAACCACGTTAGAATAATAGACGATTGCACAATCAGCCCAATGACAATGCACACAGGCCCTCCAAGTTTCATGATGCACCACGGTTCTATACATGTCGACGCCAGCATTACCAGCCTCCTCCAAACATTAATTTTCCCAGATACCTGTAGGCACTGATGGCCTAACCCTATAGCGCTGCTCATGTGAATAATCATTTTCCATTCACATGCTTGCAAATGTCATGTTTCTCAGGATATTTAAAACAAAGAATGTGGTGTCAGTTGGGCAAAATTCCTTAAAAAAAAGAATGATGTCCTCACAACTTTTGTAAGCACGAAATGATAAAGACTGATCCCAAAAGACACCAAGACTTCTAGCTTAGTTTTGTTAGACAGACATTGATGGTCGATCATCAGATGAATGGGGGCCTATCTTGGACAGTTGGTGGGGGGAGCCAATGAAAGGGATCGTGGTGTCATCAACGCAAACTTGGAGATATTTCTGCCACGTACAATAGTTGATGAAAGAGAGCGAATATGAGAGCAAACATGCCAACGACACAGAGTCCGAATCGACTTTGGCACGTATTATTGTGTTGTCCATTTGTCAATGGTAACATAGGCCTTGCTGGTTAAGTTAACCTCCACTAAATAAAATGCGACCTCGCACGTATCTTAAAACTGCCCATAGTGACACGGTTCGCAAGGAATCAGTGGAACCATTGCAAGGCAATATCCAAAACCTGTATTATGAGTTGCAACTGATCAAGTAAACTGCTCTGATCAAGACTACTAAAAGTTGTGCTCAGATCAAGGAGAATGCTTGAAAGCTTTTTTTTTAAATCCTTTATATTAAGTTCGCGTGCTTGCGTGCTTGCTTGCTTGCTTAGGACCGTGCAAATCTTTCGGTCGTTTTTAACCCACTTCCCGTGATCCAATCGAGCTGACATTTTCCACACAGACTCGTTGTGCCAGACAATTATTGTTCGTGAAAAAAAAATCCCAAAATTTTACACTTTTTAGGCAAATTTTTTTTTATTTTACATATATTCAAATAGAACGCATTCATGGCTTTGGCTGAACGTCAGAGTGTAAGAGCCCAGAGCGTAACCCCTCCACAGGCCGTGGCGGAGTAGCGCAGTTGGTAGCGCCTTCGCTTCCCCATGCCAAAGGTTGCGGGATCGATCCCCGCGTCCTCCACAGGCGAATATATTTTTAAATCCTTTATATTAAGTTCGCTGCCACGCATATAAAGGATTTATAGTGAAAAACTTAGTTTTTACGGGTTATACTTATCAGACATTACCAAAACATTGATTAACCTCAGCAGAGCTCTCTCGGTGCTGCACCGTGGTCTAAAACCTGACTGAAATGGATCAAGCAAGTTGTTTAAAGACAAATATTGATGAACGTGCGGTCACTGCATGCTCTAGTATTTTTAACATTTAAAATTGGACTGAAATTGTGGTGCCTTTCCAATAATGTGGGTGGAAATCTGGAGGTATCTGGACCATTGCTGTTGGCAGTAATTGCAAACATATAGTGCTGATTTGATCACAAATTCAAGAGATCATTCAATTAAGTTAGCGGCCTGGATTAAAAGGTGATTTAATATGGCCAAAATGATTTTAGGATGACATTTTATGGCTTGTAATCACGCGGGCAAAATGGACACATTTCGCTTAAGAGTTGACATCCTTGTACTTGTTTAGTGACGTGTTAAAGAGCTGTCGATAAATAGTAAAACCTGAATTCCTCCAGACTCGCTCAGAATATAAACCATTGATTTCATCTTTCATAGCTCTTCTGAATGCCACGGGGAGGGCTTAGTGGCAGAAATCAGTTAGGCCTGAAAACGAGTCAAGGGATCTAACATTTGTATGTAATAAGCAGTCTACAAAAGAGGCCGTAAAGGGCAAAGTCTTCAGTAATTGATACATACATAGTGGAGATTAGAATATGGTGAGACATCTGGGCATTGATGGGGAGAGAGTGAGCAGAGTATGCGCATCTTGGATTAAACTGCACAGTGATCAGATGAACCTGTATCAATAATAGAAAGGTCATTGACTGTGAAGCCAATAGATCACAATTATTCCCGGTATGTTGGATGGTGTTAGTAGGGCCAAACAACTGAAGAATGGTAAGGATGTCTGCAACTGAATAATGTAATGCAGCATTTATATAAATGTTAAAAGGTGCCAACAGCAGAATCCAGAAGCAAGCCACTTAGAGCAGATCAGTTGATAGTGGGTTTCGGAGTATGGTAATTCTGAATTCGCTGCAATGGCTGCAGAGTTCTGCAATGTACGAACACCTTCATATAAATGCATACATTTGCATGCAGATTGCTATGCACCATTGGTACTATCCATAATGCATGTTATTTTTGTTAGATCGGAAAATATATAAAAGTGTCATTAAACCCGCCACCACCACAAGACAAAGCTAATTTGTAAGAGTTGTCACATAAACAGAACATGCCAATGTGGTTTTGAAGCATGGGTTTTACCTGAAGGTTTTCAATCTTTTTTAGCATATCCGCACGCTCCGCCTAGATATAGCCATGAAAACATGAATTGGGTGATGAATACAGTCATACAAATTCTGTGGACCATGTATAATGCCATGCAATGCATACTTAAGCTTGGTAACTGTAAAGTACAAATATAGCAATAAGTGTTAACAAAGGTGGTGTTTTCACTAGAGCTCTAAGAAACTGTCCCCACTGATCACTACCTATTCTTGTGTGGGGAAAACTCCCCCCCCCCCTTCCACAGCCTCCACCAATATCACATACGTGTCAAATCTCAAGTATAACGATTGAGACTCACAATTTGTTACAATATTGAGTGTTTTGAGGCCATGCAATGGAATCTCAGGTTTATTGTTGTTTATCTGTTCTAAATAACTTTCTCAACCCCGTTTAAAGCAGTATATTGGCAGCTGCTGCCAATGGTTCAGGTCTTATGTTAAGTGAACCATTGGTGATGGCAGTAATTGTGAGCAAATAGTGCTGATTTTATGAGAAATAAAACTGTTGGTATGAATTGCAATGATCAGTAGATATTACAATTTCAACTACTGGCCTGTATTTAGAAAGTGATTAACAGTAGAAAATAATATTTTACTGTTAAACTTTCTGATCGTAATTCGGCAGGAAAATAGACAGATTTCCCTTGAGAGATGACATCCTTGTAGTTGTAGGGTGATGAATTAAATAGTTGTCGATAAATGACAAAGCTGAACTTCCTCCAAACCCGTTAATATTTAGGAACCATTGATTTCATCGTCCATAGATCTTCTGAATTATATGGAGAGGGCTTAGTGGCAAAAATCCGTAAGGTATTGAGAATAGTAAAGGGATCTAGACTTTGTATTTAAAAAATAAGTCCCCTTAAAGAGACAGGAAAGGGCAAACGCCTCAGTAATTGATACGTAATTAGTAGAGTTTAGCACGTGGTACAACATCTGGAATTGACGGTAAGGAGAGTGAGCAGAGTACGAGCATCTTGGAGATGACGGCACAGTGATCAGACGAACCTTCTTTAATAGTAAAAATGTCGCTGTCTGCGTTGTGAAGCATGGGTTTTACCTCAGCTTTTTCCTGCTTTACACGCTCCTGGAAATAGCCACGAACACATGAATCGGGTGATGAATACATTCATATAAATTCAGTATAGCATGTATTATGCCATGCATTGCATACTTAAGCTTGTGTATCAGTTAAGTACATATATCGCCATTAGTAAGTGTTCACAAAAAATGTGTTTTCACTAGAGTTCATCTTAAATTGCTCTAACCATCTGTGCTGACCGACCACTACCTATTCTTGCGTGGACAAACTCTCCCTCCCCATTCTACAGCATCCAACCATACTCCATACCTGATACGTCTCATGTATAATGCTTGAGACTCACAATTTGTCACAATTGTGAGTGTCTCATGGCTAGGCAATGAGATTTCACGTTAATTGTGGTTTATCTGTTGTAAATAACTCACTCTGCCCTGTTTAAAGCAATGCACTGGCAGCTGCTTCCAATGGTTCAGGTCTTATGTAAAGGGTTAGCTTTGAAGTTTAATATTTCTTTAGAACCTTTCACTTCATGAGAAGTGAACAGGAAACTAATACAACTGTCCAAGGATAGTACAATTATTACATTCAATATTGAACTGGATATTGGGGCATGTGGCTGGATAGTTGAGTGTGTGGCTGAATCAAATCCTGAATAGAAGATGCAGGAGGTAAATTTGAAGCCCTGGACCCAAGTAGGAGGAATACTAAACTATATTCGCCTTTGAAATATAAGCTAATGCAGACACATCAGCACAGGTGAGCCATTTATGGCAAGGCTATATGAACACTGAATGAAGTTCAACCTAGCACAGATCTTAAAACAGCCCATATTGATACGGTTTGCAAGGTAGGAGCAGAACCAATGAAATTAATTGTCCAATACCTCTATCATGAGTGTCAACTGATCTTCTAAAATGCAATGTTCAATTGTACTAAAAGCTGTGCTAAGATCCAGTAGAACGAGAATGCTTGGAAAGAGTTTTGTTTGTAGATGTTAGCAAATCATTGATGAAACTCACCAGTGCTGTATCTGTGCAATATTATTGCACTCAAAAAGCAGTCTCCTCAAAGAGGCAGGAAAGGGCAAAGAGTCTTCAGTAATTGATATATAATTAATGTAGTTTATCATACAACGCGACATCTGGCATTGATGTGAACAGAGTCAGCTAATTAAGCACACCTTGGAGAATACCGCACAGTGATCGGATGAGCCTGCATCAAGAATAGAAAGGTCGCCGACTGGGAAGCCAATGGGACACACTTATTCCAGAGTATGTCCAATGGTGTGAGTAGGACCTTGAACATGCTACGTGAGACCCAACAACTTAAGAATGGCAAGGACGTGTCTAACTGAATAATGTGAAGGGGCAATTACATGGATGTTACAATCTGCATTCAACAGAGGCCAGAAGCAAGCCGCTGAGAGCAGATCAGGTGGTGGTTGGTTTAGGAGTACAGATAATACAGGATTTGCAGCAATGGCTGCAGAATCCTGCTATCAACATATACTTTCATTTACATGCATATTAATTCCCATGCACCATTTCTAATATGTTAGTAATTACTGTAGATTGATCAGATGAGACTGCATCATTAATAGAAATGTCGCTCACTGTGTTGTGAAGTGTTTATTTTACCTCATCTTTTTTTGCCTTCTGTTCCACATTCATCATCTGTTGGATATAGCCATGAACACATTCATCGGGTAAAAAAACAGTCATACGAATTCCGTGGAGCATGTATTATGCCAGGAATTGCAAACTTAAGCTTGCGTAACTTTAAAGTACATATATAGCAATGAATACGTGTTCACAAAAGATGTGTTTTCACTCGAGCTCATCTTAAGTTGCCCTAAGCAACTGTCCGCACCCACCGCTGCCTATTCTTGTGTGGGCAAAATCCCCACACCCCCCTTACACAGCCTCCACCAATACCACATACGTGTCAAATCACAAGTGTAGCGATTGAGAATGACAATTTGTTACAATATTGAGTGTTTTGTGGCAATGTAATGGAATCCCACGTTTATTGTGGTACATCTTTTGTAAATAACTCACTCAGCCACCTTTAAATCAGGACAGTGGCAGCTGCTGCCAATGGTTCAGGTCTTATGTAAAGGGTCTGAATATATTCCTGGATATAAGCGCAGTAGATCCATTTGAAGACGTAAACCCAAGTAGGAGGAATTGTAAACTCAATTCGCGTTTGAAATGGAAGCCAATGCAGAGACATCCGCACAGATGAGACGTGGTCATGTCTCTGATTAGCATGGCTGGCAACATATGGTGCTAAAGAAGTTTAACATACAGAGGTGATGAAGAGGAGTGCAAGGGAGCCTCGGGCCGCCACATTTTGGACAGACTGCACGCTAATCAAGATGTTACTCGGGGCTTCGGAGAGCAAAGCATTGTTGAATGAGCACAGTGTCCAGTTTCTCAGCATGTTCGGGACGGAGAATGTTGTGCCAGTTGGGCAACATTCCTTAAATAAAAGAATGATGTCCCCACAACTTTTGTGACATATGAACGAAATGATAAAGACTGATCCAAGAAGACACCAAGATTTCGAGCTTCATCTTGTTAGATTGACATTATGATGGTGGATCATCAGATTGATGGGGGCCAACAGCTGGTGGGGGGAGCCAATGAGAGGGATCTCAGTTTCATTACCGTTAACTGAGAGAAATATCTGCCAAATTAAATACTTCATGAGGAAGAAAGCGAATATGAGAACGTACATGTCAACGTCACTAGAGTCCGATCCGAGTTGGGCAAAGTTTACTGTGCTGTCCATATGGCAATGGAAGCATAGCTCTTGCTATTTAAGCGATGCTCCAATCAGAACCATGTACACACTGAATAAAGTAAGACCTAGCACAGATTTAAAAACTGTCCATAGTCACACGGTTTGCATGCAAGGAGTGGAACCTTTACAAGGAAATGTCCGAGACCTCTATTACGAGCATAAACTGATCAAGTTAAATTCTCTATCAAGACTACGAAAAGCTGCCCTCAGATCAAGGAGAATGCTTGAAAGATCTTTTTTGTAGATGTTAGCAATTCAATGATGACCCTCACCAGAGCTGTCGAGGTGCTGCACCTTTTTAAATCCTTTATATTAAGTTCGCGTGCTTGCGTGCTTGCTTGCTTGCTTAGGACCGTGCAAATCTTTCGGTCGTTTTTTAACCCACTTCCCGTGATCCAATCGAGCTGACATTTTCCACACAGACTCGTTGTGCCAGACAATTATTGTTCGTGAAAAAAAATCCCAAAATTTGACACTTTTTAGGCAAATTTTATTTATTTTACATATATTCAAATAGAACGCATTCATGGCTTTGGCTGAACGTCAGAGTGTAAGAGCCCAGAGCGTAACCCTTCCACAAGCCGTGGCGGAGTAGCGCAGTTGGTAGCGCCCTCGCTTCCCGTGCCAAAGGTTGCGGGATCGATCCCCGCATCCTCCACAGGCGAATATATTTTTTAAATCCTTTATATTAAGTTCGCTGCCACACATATAAAGGATTTATAGTGAAAAACTTTGTTTTTACGGGTTATACTTATTAAATCCTTTATATTAAGTTCGCTTGCTTGCTTAGGACCGTGCAAATCTTTCGGTCGTTTTTTAACCCACTTCCCGTGATCCAATCGAGCTGACATTTTGCACACAGACTCGTTGTGCGTGACAATGAATTGTCGTAAAAAAAATTTTTACAAAATTTTACAATGTTTAGGGGAAAAAAATTAAATATTTATTTACCAATTGGTTAATGCTGGCACACAATCATCTGACCCATAGGTGGCAGCCATCTCAAGCCAGAGGACGAGAGGACTCTAGCCGCCCCGATGCCACGCATATAAAGGATTTATGGTGAAAAACTTTGTTTTTTCGGGTTAATTTTTTATAAATCCTGAATGAAATGAATCAATCAAGTCGTTTATATACAAATCTTGATGAAAGTGTGGTCAGCACATGCTCAACTATTAAGATCAAATATGGGAAACTGAAAATTGGACGAAAATTTTAGCGCCCTTACAAAGATGTGAGTGGACATCTGGAGATATCTAGGCAATTGGTGTTGGCAGTAATTACAATAAAATAGTGCCGATTTTATAATGAAAAACATCTGTTGGAATGAATTGCAATGATAGAGATTATGTAATTAAACGTTCTGGTTTGCAATTTGGCGGGCAAGATGGACAGATTTCGTTTGAGAGATGACATCGTTGAAGTTGTCGAGTGATGTATTAAAGAGATTTCATCGTCCATAGCTATTCTGAATGCCTTGAACACGCTGCGTGAAATCGAACAACTGAAGAATGGCAAGGACTTTTGTAACTGAATAATGTCATTTACATGAATATTAAATTTGCAAACAACAGCATTCAGAAGCAAGCCACCAAGAGCAGATCAGGTTGTAGTCGGTTTAGAAGTAGGTGAAGCAGAATTAGCAGGAATCGCTGCACTGTCCTGCAATGTCCATGCACCTTCATATAAATTATTACTTAGCTTGCAGATTGCTATGCATCATTGTGGGTATGAAACATGGGCTTTACCTCAAGTTCTTTAAGCTTCGTTTCCGCCTTCGCACGTTCCACCTAGATATAGCGAGGAGTGCATGCATCGGGTGATACATTCATGCAAATTCTGTGGAGCATGTATCATGCCATACAATGCATACTTAAGCTTGTATAACTGTAAAGCAGATATATAGTAATTATAGAAAGTGTTCACAAAACCGTATTTTCACTAGAGCGCATCTTATATTGCTCTAAGCAACTGTCCCATCCCACCACTACCTCTTCTTGCCTGGGCAAACTTCCTTCCCCCCCCCACGCCATAAACAGCCTCCACGATTACCCCATACAAGTGAAGTCTCAAGGATTGTGCTTGAGTCTCACGGTTAATCACACATTTTGAGTGTTATGGCCATCCATTGGAATATCCAGGTGTATTGTTGTTCATCTGTTGTTACTAACTTACTAATCCCTGCTTAAAACAGTACACTGGCAGCTGCCTGTATGTATGTGGAACGCCTTTGAATCGTACATTGCTAACTGTGCTAATCGGTGGTACGGGAGAAGGAAAACAGACTAAACACAACAATAACATAAAAGAAAACACGACGTTTCAGTCGCAACACAAGCGTCCGTCTTCAGGTGTGAAAAAAATATCTGCTGTTGTGGTTTTATATAGGCACGGGAGGGGAGAGGGGGGGGGAGTTTGGCTGTGGGAGTTCACAGGGGGGAGGGGAGAGAGGTTGTGGCGTGCATGGACGGGAGGGGGCTAGAGCAATTAGCAAGTAAATGGACTTGTAGTACAAGTCGTAATCGGACGACAACAACCGGGTGGGTGAGTGAGGATGACAACAACCGGGTGGGTGAGAGAAGACGGCGACAACCGGGTGGGTGAGTGAAAATCATTGCAGTTCAAACTTGACGTGGTTTGTCACATCCTTCCAATTATTTCTCAATCTGAATCGATCTTCTCGATTCAAGTTTTGTCATGCGTGCCCACAGCGTTGAAACAATGATCTAACCCCACCCGTCCATGCACGCCACAAACCCTCCCCCCTCTGAACTCCCACAGCCAAACTCCTTCCACCCCCCCTTCCCTCTCCCCTCAAAACTGCAGATAATTTTTTCACACCTGAAGACGGACGCTTATGTTGCGACCCAAACGTCGTGTTTTATTTTATTTTATTATTTGTTCTATCTACGCGACTTTACCAAAAGAACCAGAGAGTATGGATTCCTGCAGTCACAAAAGCTTCAAAACAAGATTAAACACAACAAGCAGTTATAAAGAAATTAGTTTTCAATCCAGATTTAAAAGCACATAGCTCCATTGGCTTCCTAATATCGGAAGAAAGAGCATTCTAGATGGCTAAAGAAGTGCATCTGAAAACGTGCGATGCAGTGACCACCTTTGTTTCAATGGCGAGCCAAAGGCCACTGTGAGGATGACTGGTGTTCGCTTGATGGTTTATGCTCCTTGACAAGGTCAGCGAGGTATTGTAGTTAAATGGCGCAAACCTTTTGTGTGTAATGAGTGCGACCTTATAAAGTATTATTTCGGCAACCGGAAGCCAATGCAGCTCAATGAGTACTGGATGGACATGGTCAGATCTCGCAGTACCTATCACAACATGTTACAAAGAGTTTTGTAGATGCTGCAGCTTGTTAATATTTTGCTAGACGTTCCGTAGAGTAGTGAGTTGCAATAATCGAGCCTTGTCTATACAATGCTACACGCTACCGTGTTGGCTATGTTACAACTCGATAGTGATCGAATATGTCATAGAGCCCTGATTTGAAAATTGCAGGACCTGACTATATTTTGCACGTGGTGATCAAACGATATATTCTGGTCAAATATGGTGCTGAGGCTCTTTAGATTAGCATAAAGCTGAATCCTGGAGTTTGGGACCGCCACACATGATCCTCCTACGAACTTTTCTCCTGAACCTGAGTGCCAACCAGCAGAACCTCTGCTATTGATGGATGAAGCAGAATTTAGTTTTTTGCAAACTACATGTACAACGCTCATGTGCAACCTTTGAGGTTACCAAGGCTCTCCATATATAACTTTGACTTCACTGCAGTGTACATTTGTGTATGGCCAGAATATTGATGGAACTTGATATCATGCGATGAGATATGTTGACAACCCCAGTGTCGTACCTAATACACCGAACCTTGTTCATAGCCACCCGATGAATATCTCATTGTTGATGGTGTTGAAGGTGGCTGAGAGATCCAGGCCAACCAACACTGTGGCACACCGGTCATCTTCTGGAAGTAATTGGTGATCTTTAGTAGAGCAATCTCAGTGCTCTTGAACTTCCAGTACGCCTAATTACATTGGTTGAAAATGCCTGTTGCAGTAATGTGGGGAAGTAACCACTTCAGAAAAAGGTGCTCAATGACCTTTGAAATCAAACTCAGTTTTAAGACCGTGCGATAGTTTGCAGGGTCACTGTGGGTTAAGCCCACACTTTTTTTAGAAGTGGCGTTAACTGCACTATTAAGAACAAGTCTGAAAACAGGGCTCACTGAATTTAACATTTTCCAGGTGGACAATCAGCGGAACAAGCACGTCCGAGCATAATTTGAGAATCGATGTGTGGTTGTAGTCAAATGGCAATGACTTATTTGGCAGCTGTGCGATGAACATTGACACCTCTGCCACAGACGTTCGTGTCAGGGTCTCGACTTTGCATTGGTTACAGGTTAATTAAACTAAATGGAAAACAGGGATGAATGTGTTGCCTTCAAGTTAGAAACTTCCATTTTGATTGCCACTCTTCTATTGGCAATGAACGTCGCAAGTGCTGCACAATGAATGCATAGACTAGTTGATGGGTGGTTGGAGTGCAGCAGACTTTTCAGGACATGCCATAGAGCATGGGGGAGTCAATGACGTGCAGAGCAGAGAACGATTTGCGAGACCTAATAATAAATCGGGTTGCAGATCGGCAGGCAGCTCTGTGAGTTGGACAATCTCGAAACCAGTTTTCTTCCAAAGATGCTCCAGCCTCCTCCACGTAGGCTTCGCTGTGATCACCTCCGGTGATAGCCAGTTACTGCTTGCTTTCCCCATTCTCTTTGTACTTGTTCGGATAGGCACCAGTACATCAAGAAAAAGTGATATTTTCTTATTGAGCTGCAATTGAATCGACCGTCGATGCAGATTTATACACGACGATGATGACCAAATCCTCTGACGGAAAGCACCGTGGTTCATTCGTTTCCATTCTCCGTATGATATTGTGATGGTTGGCCGAATAATCGGAAATGCCATTTGGATGTCACGAGAATGATCTACAACACCCACTTCTTCGATAACGTCGGTCACAGTTACAGCAGCAGTGGATGTGAAGATGTAATCCAGTATATTTCCCAAGAGACATGTTGCCCTGCTGACATGCTGGGTTAAACAGTGACTGTCGATAATCCTGGTGAGATCACTGTTAATTTTCCACAAGAACCAGTCAGTCTGGAAAAGTTCATGTAGCAAGAGACGTTACCCACTCTCAATACCAAGTTGAGGAGCTCTTGTCCAGGGTATGGCTTGATACCCAACATCAGCAGCAGTATGGCGATGAAGGCGCTCTTCCGTGATTGTGTGCATGTAGGTCGGAAGAGGAACTGAACAGATCTGTAGCACAACAATGTGTGAGGCATTGCAACAAGTTATGAATACGGTAAGTTAGGGGTCAGCATTTCCATAGCAGATCGTAGCACAGTGGGTGCTGAATTCGAGTAATTTGAACCGGAGAGTTCACCAATTAGCACTCCCTTCTGCACATCGGATGCTGGACCGAGTCTGCTGGTGAGTCTCACCGCAGTGTCGGTGACGTTTGGATGAGATAGAATTGGTTCGTGGATTCAGGCCAGGAGAAGTGCTGGGTATGGCCCCCATTCTCTAGGAAAGAGGGGAATGATTGCTAGACCAGACCACTTGGTTCGCTCAGCCAGAGTCCCGTGAGGGCAGAGGCGCGGCCGCAAGCAGATGGGCAGCAGCAGTGGCAGAAGAAGAAATACCAGCAATGCCATCGCAAGGTGTTGCTGCTATTGTTGTTATTGTTGCTGCTATAGTTGTTGTTGTTGTTGCTTTAGTTGTTCTTGTTGCTGTTGTTTCAGTTATTGCTTATGTTATTGCTTCTGTTGTTGCTGTTATTGTTCCTGTTGTGTCTGAATGTAGCAGTTTGTCCTCTTTCCTCATATAATTGTTGACAGTTTTGACTCGAGAGGTTGTGGTCCAGTCCAAGGCTGTGTGCATTATACACGCAGTTGATCAACGCATTTGATTGACGCCATTGATCGGCTCTGTGTGTATTTGGAATGCTGTTTGTGTATAATTGAAATGCTGATGTGATTGAAATGCTGATGTGTGATTGAAATGCTGTATGCTTGATAGAAATGCTGTGTGATCGGAATGCTGTGTGTATAATTGAATTGGTGTGCATCATCATGGTGTGTATCATCAGCATATTGATGGAACTTGATGTCATGCGATGAGATGATATCGGCAATCGGAGAGACACATGTTGAAAATAGGAATGTATCGAGGACGGACCCCTTGTGGTATACCAACTAGGCATGGCAGAAGCAATGACTATTCATCGCCAAGCTTGACGAACTGTGATCACCCCTCATAATGCAGGTGCCAGAACCAGTTCACTAGACCTCCAGAATACAAAAGAGATCTAGGTGGTACCGGTTGAGCTACCGACAGAGGAGTGGCAGCCTCTCATCTTCAGTGTTTTTGTAATTGTGGTTTAGGTGGAAGGGTCACCAGCCTCTCGCACCCATCCAGAGACTCTGTTGACCACTTTGGTAGCTGCGAGCACCATGCGGGTGTCAGTTGATTTGTATCAGCTATCCCCCCAAAGGATGTTGTTCACAGCTTCCACATCATTACCGATCGGCTTTGACTGAGGAGGTGGGGGTTGTTTCATGCCATCAAACACATGAATACATATTGTATGATGTGATGGTATTATATGACTGTACTGGAGGAATTTCCATCTGCTACAGATACAATGGGAGGCAGATCGACTGGGTGTGGTCAAGGGATGACTCCTTATTTGTCAATGTTGTTATGTATACTGACGATTTGGTAGTGTCTTCTCACTCTAAGGAGTTGGAGATGCTACTCTGGAACCTGTAGCATGCTACTAAGAGGTGGGGCCTTACTATCAGCCCCAAAATATCTAAGCACCCATCAGAGTATTTTGTGTCACTAAACACTCTACCCCCTCGGGTCTTCTAGGCCACAGTCATGCTCTCTCTTCTCTATGGTTGTACAATGTGAAGCCCTTTAATGAGCATCTCTCTTGGTTTAAAACATTCAGACTCACCTGCCTACTTTCCCTCTTGGGTTTAACCATCCTGAATTGTGTGAGGAGCGCATGGATACTTGAAATATCTGTGATACAGTCCCATCGGAGATCTCCTCTGAAAGGCTAGGCTCTGTTAGCTGGGTTATGTAGCCCACATACCCAGCCACCACATGCCCAAGCAGCTTTTGTTTGGCTAGATGAAACAGGCTGAACAGGCACAGCGTAGGCTAGATAAGAATTAGGCTGATGTGGTAAGGAGGATATGGATTTGATTGGACTCGGAGGAGGCTAGTGAAGGACGCTACTGAGTAGTTGGAGGCAGATTTCCTCCAACATTAACAGACAGCAGAGGAGCGATGCTCACAATAACGAGCGGAGTGCCGGGCACCTAAAATTCAGTGAGTTGGCACAGTGCGGAGCACAGGTGGTGCATCTGCCAGTCATTTCATGAAGTTATTGAATAACACCGGGTCTCTCCCATGACATGCCAGTAAGCCTTGGACAATTCACGTGGCCTCAATGTGCACCTAGCCCGGCACAGGCCGGTATTGTGTTGGGAGTGAATTTCCAGTTTACCTCTCTCTCACATTTACTTACCTTTTCTGTCGAAATCTCAGATATTAATCCTTCATTTTTTTTCTGCAGGTAAAGGCACAAATTGAGACATATGAATAATAATAATCAATATTCATTGGGAAAAAATATATTTTTATAATATTGGCACTTAAACCATACCCTTATTTTCAATGTATTTGCTTTTATATAATCAGCAATATGTAAAGTAATACAATCAACTGTCTTTCATTAGGGTTATTAGCGCGTTATTTTTAATTAATTGCCTAATAATACAAGAGCAGTACATTTAATTACAAACTGTAATGTTGGGTTAAATTATTAAACATGACATAATCTAACTTTCCTGTGGAAACAGTGTTAGTTAAAACACAAGTGGAAATAAACAAAAACATAGTTAAACTGGCCATTCTTATTGGGAAAGACTAATGTACTGCTGGCCATATTCTCTAGACCAGTGGTCTTTTTTTATGGCAGCCTGCACCCGTTTGGTTCTCAATCCTAAACAAATGTATAATGTAATAAATACATAGGTTTGATTAATCAAGGTAGTTGTATTATGATTTGAAGCTTTCGTGACTGCAGGAATCCATACTCTTTGGTTCTTTTGGTGAAGTCACGTAGGTAGAAATACAATAAAACAAATCACGACGTTTCGATTGCAACACAAGCGATCTTCATCAGGTGGGACAACCACAGCAAGAAAATTCTGAAGTCGGCGGGAGAGCTGCCGTGGCAAGAGGTTAAATAGGTAAGAGAGGAGGGAGGAGGCAAGGGGGGAAAGAGGGGGGTGGGGTAGGGGGTGGGGGGGCCGCGTGAGCGCTAGAGGAAGAGGACATGAGGTTGGGGGGGGGGCACGTGGTCGGGGCAAGCAGTAAAGCCGCAGGTAATGATGGAACCAACAACAACACTTTAAGGCATTACCTGTTTAATAAAAATCCTTCCAATGAAGTTTTGCCTGTGTTTATATATCTGGATGGCTTCATGAACAAACCTTTGATAGTAGCCCAAAGGTTTGCAGAGTACCTTGGTCTCGGAAAAAATAACAATATCACGTGGGCCCACAGCGTTATATCAATTCAAGCGGCTCTCCGCTAAAAACCCTAGACCACCCATATTCTGTGGTCTTCCAAAAATCCATAAAGAAGGTACTCCACTTCAGCCCATCGTTTCCACTATCAACTCACCTACCTACAAACTGGCCTGATTTCTGTCTGAGACCATGCTTCCATTCACGGGCAAAGACTACCTCAGCAGTACATAACTCAGCTGACTTGGTCTCTCTAATGAAGGGCATCTCACTGTCTCCAGATGATTGCTTGTCAGCTTTGATGTAGTCTCTCTGTTCACCAAGGTTCCTGTACCTGACACCTTAGCAATAATTGAAAACTTTGTCCAACATGGACTGAATCCTGATGTACCAACTTTGGTTAGGCACTGCCTTACCAACACTTACTGCACATGGAATGGTACTTTCTACAAACAAAATGAAGGTACCCCCATGGGTTCCCCCTTATCACCAGTGATAGCGAATGTTTCCATGGAGAAATTTGAAACAGATGCCATCCAAACATCCACCCTACGTCCTTCCTTGTGGAAGATATACGTTAGATGACACTTTCGTAATTTGGCCACATGGCCTGCCAGCATTGAACCAATTTCTCAACCACATCAATTCCATACACCCATCCATCAAATTCACCATGGAAGTGGAGAAGAATGGCAAGCTACCATTCCTGGATGTTCTGTTTGAGAAGAGGCCTGACGGCTCGTTGGGATTCTCTGTCCACAGGAAAGCCACCCACACAGATTACTATCTAAAACCTGATTTCCACCACCATCCGGCACAGAAGAATTCCCTCATAGAAACACTACACCATAGGGTCCACTGCATCTCCGACCAACACCACCTAGCCAGTTAACTGGAACACGTACACAAAGCCCTCAAGATGAATGGGTACTTGGACCGCATTATTCGCATAGCTGTTTCTCCAACCATGGATAAACAATCTCCTGAGAATCCAATAAAAATCATCACTTTACCATGCATAGCAGGTGTTACAAAAATATTTCCAAAATCTTAAACAAACACAAAATCGAGGTCCGATTCAACACAGTACACAAAATCCTGGATCGAATTCCATCTGCGAAGAAGGTAATTTCTGACTTGCAATACCCTGGAGTCTACAAACTGAGCTGTACCTGCGGTAGCAGTCACATTGGGGAAACGAAACGACATGTCTCAGGCCGTGTTCACGAACACAAGGCAGATCTGAAACATGGCAGAACCAATACCTCTGCCGTAGCTGACCAATAACGCTGTGGGCTTGCATTATTTTTTTTTCCGAGACCAAGGTACTCTGCAAACCTTCGGGCTACTATAAAAGGTTTGTTCATGAAGCCATCCAGATATATAAACATAGGCAAAACTTCAACCGAGAAGATTGATACAAATTGAACAATCATTGGAAGGATGTTATCAACAAGGTAATGCCTTAACATGTTGTTGTTGTTGTTTCCATCATTACCTGCCAGTTTACTGATAGCCCCGCCTACGTCCCCCCCCCCCCCAGCCTCACGTCCTCTATCTGTTCTTCCACAACCTTTCCACTTCTAGCCCCGCCCACGTCCCCCCCCCCCAACCTCATGTCATCTTCCCCGAGCGCTCACGCGGCCCCCCCCACCCCCTACCACACCCGACCTCCTCTCCCCCCTTGCCTCCTCCCCCCTTTCTTACCTCTTGCCACACGGCAGCTCTCCCGCCGACTTCAGCATTTTTTTCGCTGTGGTTGTCCCACCTGATGAAGATCGCTTGTGTTGCGATCGAAACGTCGTGATTTGTTTTATTTTAATTCTACCTACGTGACTTTACCCAAAGAACCAAATAGTAAAGTAGTTGTACTTACGTGCCCGTTGTTAAATTGTTTATTCGATGATTTACCTAATAAAAAAATATGGCCATGTCTCTCACCCCCAGAAAGGGCATCTCGCAAATCTAATTTGTGATTTGAATTTTCCGCAGATAATCAGCTGCAACCAACACCTATGGTCTTCCTTGAAATGCGTGTCGCTGTTTGGTTGTCACGATAATAACCTTAGAGCACTAAGCCAACATAATCCATATTCTAGGTGTGATGCTCGGAAGTCACCCTGAATAAAATTGGTTCTTAAGTGATGTGGATTGATGTAATCATCATGGTGACCATTTATTGCACGACACATTTGTGTTAATGTAGTTAATCAATTTGGCATTTTAAGCTTTCAGCATTAGAATAATTATCCATTGTTTTACAACAAACACCACTTTCAGTACCAACAGCCATTTCTGGTTGTTAAACAGCAACATTCTCTGTTTGGCATACCATGTCAGCCAATCCCCAGCATCGAGTGACGAGTTAAGAGTCAGATGCTAGTGGTTGTATCATCATAGCCGTTTCACCTCCTGAAGTAATTGAGCCACCTCATTTCTGCCCACTACACTTTGCAGGACATGATGCCAAGAAGTCATTTTTATTTCTTCTTGGTGTGGCAAGGCAGCCATGTGGATGGCTGTGACTGAAGCTGGCTTCAGGCTCCAAGAGTGGAGCATTAGGTCAGGAAGTGTCATCTCTTTATTAATAGGTGGAGCTTCCTGTCACACATTTAGGTATTATTAATTACGTGTGCTCCAGCGCAGCAGTTGATTGTCAAAATTTTATCCGTATATTTTATTTAATTTGATTTAATTATAGTTATTTTATATCAGCGTTGCTGTTCATGGCACCTTATTTATCCTGCTCGGTTTACGTTATTTAAATTTTCGGTTACTTGATTGCAGACGAGTTGATTGAGTATCTGTCTTACTCTAATCTACCTTGCTGTTGTCAGCTTTGATTCATAATTTATATGATGTCAGATCAAATGTCAGGTCTTTGAAAACTATTGCACCTACATAGTGTATGTATTTGTCTGTTTTAGTCCGCCTAGCTCTGGCTGAGATTGTTTGTGTGGAACCACGTTAGAATAATAGACGATTGCACAATCAGCCCAATGACAATGCACACAGGCCCTCCAAGTTTCATGATGCACCACGGTTCTATACATGTCGACGCCAGCATTACCAGCCTCCTCCAAACATTAATTTTCCCAGATACCTGTAGGCACTGATGGCCTAACCCTATAGCGCTGCTCATGTGAATAATCATTTTCCATTCACATGCTTGCAAATGTCATGTTTCTCAGGATATTTAAAACAAAGAATGTGGTGTCAGTTGGGCAAAATTCCTTAAAAAAAAGAATGATGTCCTCACAACTTTTGTAAGCACGAAATGATAAAGACTGATCCCAAAAGACACCAAGACTTCTAGCTTAGTTTTGTTAGACAGACATTGATGGTCGATCATCAGATGAATGGGGGCCTATCTTGGACAGTTGGTGGGGGGAGCCAATGAAAGGGATCGTGGTGTCATCAACGCAAACTTGGAGATATTTCTGCCACGTACAATAGTTGATGAAAGAGAGCGAATATGAGAGCAAACATGCCAACGACACAGAGTCCGAATCGACTTTGGCACGTATTATTGTGTTGTCCATTTGTCAATGGTAACATAGGCCTTGCTGGTTAAGTTAACCTCCACTAAATAAAATGCCACCTCGCACGTATCTTAAAACTGCCCATAGTGACACGGTTCGCAAGGAATCAGTGGAACCATTGCAAGGCAATATCCAAAACCTGTATTATGAGTTGCAACTGATCAAGTAAACTGCTCTGATCAAGACTACGAAAAGTTGTGCTCAGATCAAGGAGAATGCTTGAAAGATCTTTTTTGTAGATGTTAGCAATTCAATGATGACCCTCACCAGAGCTGTCGAGGTGCTGCACCTTTTTAAATCCTTTATATTAAGTTCGCGTGCTTGCGTGCTTGCTTGCTTGCTTAGGACCGTGCAAATCTTTCGGTCGTTTTTAACCCACTTCCCGTGATCCAATCGAGCTGACATTTTCCACACAGACTCGTTGTGCCAGACAATTATTGTTCGTGAAAAAAAAATCCCAAAATTTTACACTTTTTAGGCAAATTTTTTTTTATTTTACATATATTCAAATAGAACGCATTCATGGCTTTGGCTGAACGTCAGAGTGTAAGAGCCCAGAGCGTAACCCCTCCACAGGCCGTGGCGGAGTAGCGCAGTTGGTAGCGCCTTCGCTTCCCCATGCCAAAGGTTGCGGGATCGATCCCCGCGTCCTCCACAGGCGAATATATTTTTAAATCCTTTATATTAAGTTCGCTGCCACGCATATAAAGGATTTATAGTGAAAAACTTAGTTTTTACGGGTTATACTTATCAGACATTACCAAAACATTGATTAACCTCAGCAGAGCTCTCTCGGTGCTGCACCGTGGTCTAAAACCTGACTGAAATGGATCAAGCAAGTTGTTTAAAGACAAATATTGATGAACGTGCGGTCACTGCATGCTCTAGTATTTTTAACATTTAAAATTGGACTGAAATTGTGGTGCCTTTCCAATAATGTGGGTGGAAATCTGGAGGTATCTGGACCATTGCTGTTGGCAGTAATTGCAAACATATAGTGCTGATTTGATCACAAATTCAAGAGATCATTCAATTAAGTTAGCGGCCTGGATTAAAAGGTGATTTAATATGGCCAAAATGATTTTAGGATGACATTTTATGGCTTGTAATCACGCGGGCAAAATGGACACATTTCGCTTAAGAGTTGACATCCTTGTACTTGTTTAGTGACGTGTTAAAGAGCTGTCGATAAATAGTAAAACCTGAATTCCTCCAGACTCGCTCAGAATATAAACCATTGATTTCATCTTTCATAGCTCTTCTGAATGCCACGGGGAGGGCTTAGTGGCAGAAATCAGTTAGGCCTGAAAACGAGTCAAGGGATCTAACATTTGTATGTAATAAGCAGTCTACAAAAGAGGCCGTAAAGGGCAAAGTCTTCAGTAATTGATACATACATAGTGGAGATTAGAATATGGTGAGACATCTGGGCATTGATGGGGAGAGAGTGAGCAGAGTATGCGCATCTTGGATTAAACTGCACAGTGATCAGATGAACCTGTATCAATAATAGAAAGGTCATTGACTGTGAAGCCAATAGATCACAATTATTCCCGGTATGTTGGATGGTGTTAGTAGGGCCAAACAACTGAAGAATGGTAAGGATGTCTGCAACTGAATAATGTAATGCAGCATTTATATAAATGTTAAAAGGTGCCAACAGCAGAATCCAGAAGCAAGCCACTTAGAGCAGATCAGTTGATAGTGGGTTTCGGAGTATGGTAATTCAGAATTCGCTGCAATGGCTGCAGAGTTCTGCAATGTACGAACACCTTCATATAAATGCATACATTTGCATGCAGATTGCTATGCACCATTGGTACTATCCATAATGCATGTTATTTTTGTTAGATCGGAAAATATATAAAAGTGTCATTAAACCCGCCACCACCACAAGACAAAGCTAATTAGTAAGAGTTGTCACATAAACAGAACATGCCAATGTGGTTTTGAAGCATGGGTTTTACCTGAAGGTTTTCAATCTTTTTTAGCATATCCGCACGCTCCGCCTAGATATAGCCATGAAAACATGAATTGGGTGATGAATACAGTCATACAAATTCTGTGGACCATGTATAATGCCATGCAATGCATACTTAAGCTTGGTAACTGTAAAGTACAAATATAGCAATAAGTGTTAACAAAGGTGGTGTTTTCACTAGAGCTCTAAGAAACTGTCCCCACTGATCACTACCTATTCTTGTGTGGGGAAAACTCCCCCCCCCCCCCTTCCACAGCCTCCACCAATATCACATACGTGTCAAATCTCAAGTATAACGATTGAGACTCACAATTTGTTACAATATTGAGTGTTTTGAGGCCATGCAATGGAATCTCAGGTTTATTGTTGTTTATCTGTTCTAAATAACTTTCTCAACCCCGTTTAAAGCAGTATATTGGCAGCTGCTGCCAATGGTTCAGGTCTTATGTTAAGTGAACCATTGGTGATGGCAGTAATTGTGAGCAAATAGTGCTGATTTTATGAGAAATAAAACTGTTGGTATGAATTGCAATGATCAGTAGATATTACAATTTCAACTACTGGCCTGTATTTAGAAAGTGATTAACAGTAGAAAATAATATTTTACTGTTAAACTTTCTGATCGTAATTCGGCAGGAAAATAGACAGATTTCCCTTGAGAGATGACATCCTTGTAGTTGTAGGGTGATGAATTAAATAGTTGTCGATAAATGACAAAGCTGAACTTCCTCCAAACCCGTTAATATTTAGGAACCATTGATTTCATCGTCCATAGATCTTCTGAATTATATGGAGAGGGCTTAGTGGCAAAAATCCGTAAGGTATTGAGAATAGTAAAGGGATCTAGACTTTGTATTTAAAAAATAAGTCCCCTTAAAGAGACAGGAAAGGGCAAACGCCTCAGTAATTGATACGTAATTAGTAGAGTTTAGCACGTGGTACAACATCTGGAATTGACGGTAAGGAGAGTGAGCAGAGTACGAGCATCTTGGAGATGACGGCACAGTGATCAGACGAACCTTCTTTAATAGTAAAAATGTCGCTGTCTGCGTTGTGAAGCATGGGTTTTACCTCAGCTTTTTCCTGCTTTACACGCTCCTGGAAATAGCCACGAACACATGAATCGGGTGATGAATACATTCATATAAATTCAGTATAGCATGTATTATGCCATGCATTGCATACTTAAGCTTGTGTATCAGTTAAGTACATATATCGCCATTAGTAAGTGTTCACAAAAAATGTGTTTTCACTAGAGTTCATCTTAAATTGCTCTAACCATCTGTGCTGACCGACCACTACCTATTCTTGCGTGGACAAACTCTCCCTCCCCATTCTACAGCATCCAACCATACTCCATACCTGATACGTCTCATGTATAATGCTTGAGACTCACAATTTGTCACAATTGTGAGTGTCTCATGGCTAGGCAATGAGATTTCACGTTAATTGTGGTTTATCTGTTGTAAATAACTCACTCTGCCCTGTTTAAAGCAATGCACTGGCAGCTGCTTCCAATGGTTCAGGTCTTATGTAAAGGGTTAGCTTTGAAGTTTAATATTTCTTTAGAACCTTTCACTTCATGAGAAGTGAACAGGAAACTAATACAACTGTCCAAGGATAGTACAATTATTACATTCAATATTGAACTGGATATTGGGGCATGTGGCTGGATAGTTGAGTGTGTGGCTGAATCAAATCCTGAATAGAAGATGCAGGAGGTAAATTTGAAGCCCTGGACCCAAGTAGGAGGAATACTAAACTATATTCGCCTTTGAAATATAAGCTAATGCAGACACATCAGCACAGGTGAGCCATTTATGGCAAGGCTATATGAACACTGAATGAAGTTCAACCTAGCACAGATCTTAAAACAGCCCATATTGATACGGTTTGCAAGGTAGGAGCAGAACCAATGAAATTAATTGTCCAATACCTCTATCATGAGTGTCAACTGATCTTCTAAAATGCAATGTTCAATTGTACTAAAAGCTGTGCTAAGATCCAGTAGAACGAGAATGCTTGGAAAGAGTTTTGTTTGTAGATGTTAGCAAATCATTGATGAAACTCACCAGTGCTGTATCTGTGCAATATTATTGCACTCAAAAAGCAGTCTCCTCAAAGAGGCAGGAAAGGGCAAAGAGTCTTCAGTAATTGATATATAATTAATGTAGTTTATCATACAACGCGACATCTGGCATTGATGTGAACAGAGTCAGCTAATTAAGCACACCTTGGAGAATACCGCACAGTGATCGGATGAGCCTGCATCAAGAATAGAAAGGTCGCCGACTGGGAAGCCAATGGGACACACTTATTCCAGAGTATGTCCAATGGTGTGAGTAGGACCTTGAACATGCTACGTGAGACCCAACAACTTAAGAATGGCAAGGACGTGTCTAACTGAATAATGTGAAGGGGCAATTACATGGATGTTACAATCTGCATTCAACAGAGGCCAGAAGCAAGCCGCTGAGAGCAGATCAGGTGGTGGTTGGTTTAGGAGTACAGATAATACAGGATTTGCAGCAATGGCTGCAGAATCCTGCTATCAACATATACTTTCATTTACATGCATATTAATTCCCATGCACAATTTCTAATATGTTAGTAATTACTGTAGATTTATCATATGAGACTGCATCATTAATAGAAATGTCGCTCACTGTGTTGTGAAGTGTTTATTTTACCTCATCTTTTTTTGCCTTCTGTTCCACATTCACCATCTGTTGGATATAGCCATGAACACATTCATCGGGTCAAAAAAACAGTCATACGAATTCCGTGGAGCATGTATTATGCCAGGAATTGCAAACTTAAGCTTGTGTAACTTTAAAGTACATATATAGCAATGAATACGTGTTCACAAAATATGTGTTTTCACTCGAGCTCATCTTAAGTTGCCCTAAGCAACTGTCCGCACCCACCGCTGCCTATTCTTGTGTGGGCAAAATCCCCACACCCCCCTTACACAGCCTCCACCAATACCACATACGTGTCAAATCACAAGTGTAGCGATTGAGACTGACAATTTGTTACAATATTGAGTGTTTTATGGCAATGTAATGGAATCCCACGTTTATTGTGGTACATCTTTTGTAAATAACTCACTCAGCCACCTTTAAATCAGGACAGTGGCAGCTGCTGCCAATGGTTCAGGTCTTATGTAAAGGGTCTGAATATATTCCTGGATATAAGCGCAGTAGATCCATTTGAAGACGTAAACCCAAGTAGGAGGAATTGTAAACTCAATTCGCGTTTGAAATGGAAGCCAATGCAGAGACATCCGCACAGATGAGACGTGGTCATGTCTCTGATTAGCATGGCTGGCAACATATGGTGCTAAAGAAGTTTAACATACAGAGGTGATGAAGAGGAGTGCAAGGGAGTCTCGGGCCGCCACATTTTGGACAGACTGCACGCTAATCAAGATGTTACTCGGGGCTTCGGAGAGCAAAGCATTGTTGAATGAGCACAGTGTCCAGTTTCTCAGCATGTTCGGGACGGAGAATGTTGTGCCAGTTGGGCAACATTCCTTAAATAAAAGAATGATGTCCCCACAACTTTTGTGACATATGAACGAAATGATAAAGACTGATCCAAGAAGACACCAAGATTTCGAGCTTCATCTTGTTAGATTGACATTATGATGGTGGATCATCAGATTGATGGGGGCCAACCTTGGACAGCTGGTGGGGGGGAGCCAATGAGAGGGATCTCAGTTTCATTACCGTTAACTGAGAGAAATATCTGCCAAATTAAATACTTCATGAGGAAGAAAGCGAATATGAGAACGTACATGTCAACGTCACTAGAGTCCGATCCGAGTTGGGCAAAGTTTACTGTGCTGTCCATATGGCAATGGAAGCATAGCTCTTGCTATTTAAGCGATGCTCCAATCAGAACCATGTACACACTGAATAAAGTAAGACCTAGCACAGATTTAAAAACTGTCCATAGTCACACGGTTTGCATGGAAGGAGTGGAACCTTTACAAGGAAATGTCCGAGACCTCTATTACGAGCATAAACTGATCAAGTTAAATTCTCTATCAAGACTACGAAAAGCTGCCCTCAGATCAAGGAGAATGCTTGAAAGATCTTTTTTGTAGATGTTAGCAATTCAATGATGACCCTCACCAGAGCTGTCGAGGTGCTGCACCTTTTTAAATCCTTTATATTAAGTTCGCGTGCTTGCGTGCTTGCTTGCTTGCTTAGGACCGTGCAAATCTTTCGGTCGTTTTTTAACCCACTTCCCGTGATCCAATCGAGCTGACATTTTCCACACAGACTCGTTGTGCCAGACAATTATTGTTCGTGAAAAAAAATCCCAAAATTTGACACTTTTTAGGCAAATTTTATTTATTTTACATATATTCAAATAGAACGCATTCATGGCTTTGGCTGAACGTCAGAGTGTAAGAGCCCAGAGCGTAACCCCTCCACAAGCCGTGGCGGAGTAGCGCAGTTGGTAGCGCCCTCGCTTCCCGTGCCAAAGGTTGCGGGATCGATCCCCGCATCCTCCACAGGCGAATATATTTTTTAAATCCTTTATATTAAGTTCGCTGCCACACATATAAAGGATTTATAGTGAAAAACTTTGTTTTTACGGGTTATACTTATTAAATCCTTTATATTAAGTTCGCTTGCTTGCTTAGGACCGTGCAAATCTTTCGGTCGTTTTTTAACCCACTTCCCGTGATCCAATCGAGCTGACATTTTGCACACAGACTCGTTGTGCGTGACAATGAATTTTCGTAAAAAAAATTTTTACAAAATTTTACAATGTTTAGGGGAAAAATTTTTAATATTTATTTACCAATTGGTTAATGCTGGCACACAATCATCTGACCCATAGGTGGCAGCCATCTCAAGCCAGAGGACGAGAGGACTCTAGCCGCCCCGATGCCACGCATATAAAGGATTTATGGTGAAAAACTTTGTTTTTACGGGTTAATTTTTTATAAATCCTGAATGAAATGAATCAATCAAGTCGTTTAAATACAAATCTTGATGAAAGTGTGGTCAGCACATGCTCAACTATTAAGATCAAATATGGGAAACTGAAAATTGGACGAAAATTGTAGCGCCCTTACAAAGATGTGAGTGGACATCTGGAGATATCTAGGCAATTGGTGTTGGCAGTAATTACAATAAAATAGTGCCGATTTTATAATGAAAAACATCTGTTGGAATGAATTGCAATGATAGAGATCATGTAATTAAACGTTCTGGTTTGCAATTTGGCGGGCAAGATGGACAGATTTCGTTTGAGAGATGACATCGTTGAAGTTGTCGAGTGATGTATTAAAGAGATTTCATCGTCCATAGCTATTCTGAATGCCTTGAACACGCTGCGTGAAATCGAACAACTGAAGAATGGCAAGGACTTTTGTAACTGAATAATGTCATTTACATGAATATTAAATTTGCAAACAACAGCATTCAGAAGCAAGCCACCAAGAGCAGGTCAGGTTGTAGTCGGTTTAGAAGTAGGTGAAGCAGAATTAGCAGGAATCGCTGCACTGTCCTGCAATGTCCATGCACCTTCATATAAATTATTATTTAGCTTGCAGATTGCTATGCATCATTGTGGGTATGAAACATGGGCTTTACCTCAAGTTCTTTAAGCTTCGTTTCCGCCTTCGCACGTTCCACCTAGATATAGCGAGGAGTGCATGCATCGGGTGATACATTCATGCAAATTCTGTGGAGTATGTATCATGCCATACAATGCATACTTAAGCTTGTATAACTGTAAAGCAGATATATAGTAATTATAGAAAGTGTTCACAAAACCGTATTTTCACTAGAGCGCATCTTATATTGCTCTAAGCAACTGTCCCATCCCACCACTACCTCTTCTTGCCTGGGCAAACTTCCTCCCCCCCCCCCCCACGCCATAAACAGCCTCCACGATTACCCCATACAAGTGAAGTCTCAAGGATTGTGCTTGAGTCTCACGGTTAATCACACATTTTGAGTGTTATGGCCATCCATTGGAATATCCAGGTGTATTGTTGTTCATCTGTTGTTACTAACTTACTAATCCCTGCTTAAAACAGTACACTGGCAGCTGCCTGTATGTATGTGGAACGCCTTTGAATCGTACATTGCTAACTGTGCTAATCGGTGGTACGGGAGAAGGAAAACAGACTAAACACAACAATAACATAAAAGAAAACACGACGTTTCAGTCGCAACACAAGCGTCCGTCATCAGGTGTGAAAAAAATATCTGCTGTTGTGGTTTTATATAGGCACGGGAGGGGAGAGGGGGGGGAGTTTGGCTGTGGGAGTTCACAGGGGGGAGGGGAGAGAGGTTGTGGCGTGCATGGACGGGAGGGGGCTAGAGCAATTAGCAAGTAAATGGACTTGTAGTACAAGTCGTAATCGGACGACAACAACCGGGTGGGTGAGTGAGGATGACAACAACCGGGTGGGTGAGAGAAGACGGCGACAACCGGGTGGGTGAGTGAAAATCATTGCAGTTCAAACTTGACGTGGTTTGTCACATCCTTCCAATTATTTCTCAATCTGAATCGATCTTCTCGATTCAAGTTTTGTCATGCGTGCCCACAGCGTTGAAACAATGATCTAACCCCACCCGTCCATGCACGCCACAAACCCTCCCCCCTCTGAACTCCCACAGCCAAACTCCTTCCACCCCCCCTTCCCTCTCCCCTCAAAACTGCAGATCATTTTTTCACACCTGAAGACTGACGCTTATGTTGCGACCCAAACGTCGTGTTTTATTTTATTTTATTATTTGTTCTATCTACGCGACTTTACCAAAAGAACCAGAGAGTATGGATTCCTGCAGTCACAAAAGCTTCAAAACAAGATTAAACACAACAAGCAGTTATAAAGAAATTAGTTTTCAATCCAGATTTAAAAGCACATAGCTCCATTGGCTTCCTAATATCGGAAGAAAGAGCATTCTAGATGGCTAAAGAAGTGCATCTGAAAACGTGCGATGCAGTGACCATCTTTGTTTCAATGGCGAGCCAAAGGCCACTGTGAGGATGACTGGTGTTCGCTTGATGGTTTATGCTCCTTGACAAGGTCAGCGAGGTATTGTAGTTAAATGGCGCAAACCTTTTGTGTGTAATGAGTGCGACCTTATAAAGTATTATTTCGGCAACCGGAAGCCAATGCAGCTCAATGAGTACTGGATGGACATGGTCAGATCTCGCAGTACCTATCACAACATGTTACAAAGAGTTTTGTAGATGCTGCAGCTTGTTAATATTTTGCTAGACGTTCCGTAGAGTAGTGAGTTGCAATAATCGAGCCTTGTCTATACAATGCTACACGCTACCGTGTTGGCTATGTTACAACTCGATAGTGATCGAATATGTCATAGAGCCCTGATTTGAAAATTGCAGGACCTGACTATATTTTGCACGTGGTGATCAAACGATATATTCTGGTCAAATATGGTGCTGAGGCTCTTTAGATTAGCATAAAGCTGAATCCTGGAGTTTGGGACCGCCACACATGATCCTCCTACGAACTTTTCTCCTGAACCTGAGTGCCAACCAGCAGAACCTCTGCTATTGATGGATGAAGCAGAATTTAGTTTTTTGCAAACTACATGTACAACGCTCATGTGCAACCTTTGAGGTTACCAAGGCTCTCCATATATAACTTTGACTTCACTGCAGTGTACATTTGTGTATGGCCAGAATATTGATGGAACTTGATATCATGCGATGAGATATGTTGACAACCCCAGTGTCGTACCTAATACACCGAACCTTGTTCATAGCCACCCGATGAATATCTCATTGTTGATGGTGTTGAAGGTGGCTGAGAGATCCAGGCCAACCAACACTGTGGCACACCGGTCATCTTCTGGAAGTAATTGGTGATCTTTAGTAGAGCAATCTCAGTGCTCTTGAACTTCCAGTACGCCTAATTACATTGGTTGAAAATGCCTGTTGCAGTAATGTGAGGAAGTAACCACTTCAGAAAAAGGTGCTCAATGACCTTTGAAATCAAACTCAGTTTTAAGACCGGGCGATAGTTTGCAGGGTCACTGTGGGTTAAGCCCACACTTTTTTTAGAAGTGGCGTTAACTGCACTATTAAGAACAAGTCTGAAAACAGGGCTCACTGAATTTAACATTTTCCAGGTGGACAATCAACGGAACAAGCACGTCCGAGCATAATTTGAGAATCGATGTGTGGTTGTAGTCAAATGGCAATGACTTATTTGGCAGCTGTGCGATGAACATTGACACCTCTGCCACAGACGTTCGTGTCAGGGTCTCGACTTTGCATTGGTTACAGGTTAATTAAACTAAATGGAAAACAGGGATGAATGTGTTGCCTTCAAGTTAGAAACTTCCATTTTGATTGCCACTCTTCTATTGGCAATGAACGTCGCAAGTGCTGCACAATGAATGCATAGACTAGTTGATGGGTGGTTGGAGTGCAGCAGACTTTTCAGGACATGCCATAGAGCATGGGGGAGTCAATGACGTGCAGAGCAGAGAACGATTTGCGAGACCTAATAATACATCGGGTTGCAGATCGGCAGGCAGCTCTGTGAGTTGGACAATCTCGAAACCAGTTTTCTTCCAAAGATGCTCCAGCCTCCTCCACGTAGGCTTCGCTGTGATCACCTCCGGTGATAGCCAGTTACTGCTTGCTTTCCCCATTCTCTTTGTACTTGTTCGGATAGGCACCAGTACATCAAGAAAAAGTGATATTTTCTTATTGAGCTGCAATTGAATCGACCGTCGATGCAGATTTATACACGACGATGATGACCAAATCCTCTGACGGAAAGCACCGTGGTTCATTCGTTTCCATTCTCCGTATGATATTGTGATGGTTGGCCGAATAATCGGAAATGCCATTTGGATGTCACGAGAATGATCTACAACACCCACTTCTTCGATAACGTCGGTCACAGTTACAGCAGCAGTGGATGTGAAGATGTAATCCAGTATATTTCCCAAGAGACATGTTGCCCTGCTGACATGCTGGGTTAAACAGTGACTGTCGATAATCCTGGTGAGATCACTGTTAATTTTCCACAAGAACCAGTCAGTCTGGAAAAGTTCATGTAGCAAGAGACGTTACCCACTCTCAATACCAAGTTGAGGAGCTCTTGTCCAGGGTATGGCTTGATACCCAACATCAGCAGCAGTATGGCGATGAAGGCGCTCTTCCGTGATTGTGTGCATGTAGGTCGGAAGAGGAACTGAACAGATCTGTAGCACAACAATGTGTGAGGCATTGCAACAAGTTATGAATACGGTAAGTTAGGGGTCAGCATTTCCATAGCAGATCGTAGCACAGTGGGTGCTGAATTCGAGTAATTTGAACCGGAGAGTTCACCAATTAGCACTCCCTTCTGCACATCGGATGCTGGACCGAGTCTGCTGGTGAGTCTCACCGCAGTGTCGGTGACGTTTGGATGAGATAGAATTGGTTCGTGGATTCAGGCCAGGAGAAGTGCTGGGTATGGCCCCCATTCTCTAGGAAAGAGGGGAATGATTGCTAGACCAGACCACTTGGTTCGCTCAGCCAGAGTCCCGTGAGGGCAGAGGCGCGGCCGCAAGCAGATGGGCAGCAGCAGTGGCAGAAGAAGAAATACCAGCAATGCCATCGCAAGGTGTTGCTGCTATTGTTGTTATTGTTGCTGCTATAGTTGTTGTTGTTGTTGCTTTAGTTGTTCTTGTTGCTGTTGTTTCAGTTATTGCTTATGTTATTGCTTCTGTTGTTGCTGTTATTGTTCCTGTTGTGTCTGAATGTAGCAGTTTGTCCTCTTTCCTCATATAATTGTTGACAGTTTTGACTCGAGAGGTTGTGGTCCAGTCCAAGGCTGTGTGCATTATACACGCTATTGATCAACGCATTTGATTGACGCCATTGATCGGCTCTGTGTGTATTTGGAATGCTGTTTGTGTATAATTGAAATGCTGATGTGATTGAAATGCTGATGTGTGATTGAAATGCTGTATGCTTGATAGAAATGCTGTGTGATCGGAATGCTGTGTGTATAATTGAATTGGTGTGCATCATCATGGTGTGTATCATCAGCATATTGATGGAACTTGATGTCATGCGATGAGATGATATCGGCAATCGGAGAGACGCATGTTGAAAATAGGAATGTATTGAGGACGGACCCCTTGTGGTATACCAACTAGGCATGGCAGAAGCAATGACTATTCATCGCCAAGCTTGACGAACTGTGATCACCCCTCATAATGCAGGTGCCAGAACCAGTTCACTAGACCTCCAGAATACAAAAGAGATCTAGGTGGTACCGGTTGAGCTACCGACAGAGGAGTGGCAGCCTCTCATCTTCAGTGTTTTTGTAATTGTGGTTTAGGTGGAAGGGTCACCAGCCTCTCGCACCCATCCAGAGACTCTGTTAACCACTTTGGTAGCTGCGAGCACCATGCGGGTGTCAGTTGATTTGTATCAGCTATCCCCCCAAAGGATGTTGTTCACAGCTTCCACATCATTACCGATCGGCTTTGACTGAGGAGGTGGGGGTTGTTTCATGCCATCAAACACATGAATACATATTGTATGATGTGATGGTATTATATGACTGTACTGGAGGAATTTCCATCTGCTACAGATACAATGGGAGGCAGATCGACTGGGTGTGGTCAAGGGATGACTCCTTATTTGTCAATGTTGTTATGTATACTGACGATTTGGTAGTGTCTTCTCACTCTAAGGAGTTGGAGATGCTACTCTGGAACCTGTAGCATGCTACTAAAAGGTTGGGCCTTACTATCAGCCCCAAAATATCTAAGCACCCATCAGAGTATTTTGTGTCACTAAACACTCTACCCCCTCGGGTCTTCTAGGCCACAGTCATGCTCTCTCTTCTCTATGGTTGTACAATGTGAAGCCCTTTAATGAGCATCTCTCTTGGTTTAAAACATTCAGACTCACCTGCCTACTTTCCCTCTTGGGTTTAACCATCCTGAATTGTGTGAGGAGCGCATGGATACTTGAAATATCTGTGATACAGTCCCATCGGAGATCTCCTCTGAAAGGCTAGGCTCTGTTAGCTGGGTTATGTAGCCCACATACCCAGCCACCACATGCCAAAGCAGCTTTTGTTTGGCTAGATAAAACAGGCTGAACAGGCACAGCGTAGGCTAGATAAGAATTAGGCTGATGTGGTAAGGAGGATATGGATTTGATTGGACTCGGAGGAGGCTAGTGAAGGACGCTACTGAGTAGTTGGAGGCAGATTTCCTCCAACATTAACAGACAGCAGAGGAGCGATGCTCACAATAACGAGCGGAGTGCCGGGCACCTAAAATTCAGCGAGTTGGCACAGTGCGGAGCACAGGTGGTGCATCTGCCAGTCATTTCATGAAGTTATCGAATAACACCGGGTCTCTCCCATGACATGCCAGTAAGCCTTGGACAATTCACGTGGCCTCAATGTGCACCTAGCCCGGCACAGGCCGGTATTGTGTTGGGAGTGAATTTCCAGTTTACCTCTCTCTCACATTTACTTACCTTTTCTGTCGAAATCTCAGATATTAATCCTTCATTTTTTTTCTGCAGGTAAAGGCACAAATTGAGACATATGAATAATAATAATCAATATTCATTGGGAAAAAATATATTTTTATAATATTGGCACTTAAACCATACCCTTATTTTCAATGTATTTGCTTTTATATAATCAGCAATATGTAAAGTAATACAATCAACTGTCTTTCATTAGGGTTATTAGCGCGTTATTTTTAATTAATTGCCTAATAATACAAGAGCAGTACATTTAATTACAAACTGTAATGTTGGGTTAAATTATTAAACATGACATAATCTAACTTTCCTGTGGAAACAGTGTTAGTTAAAACACAAGTGGAAATAAACAAAAACATAGTTAAACTGGCCATTCTTATTGGGAAAGACTAATGTACTGCTGGCCATATTCTCTAGACCAGTGGTCTTTTTTTATGGCAGCCTGCACCCGTTTGGTTCTCAATCCTAAACAAATGTATAATGTAATAAATACATAGGTTTGATTAATCAAGGTAGTTGTATTATGATTTGAAGCTTTCGTGACTGCAGGAATCCATACTCTTTGGTTCTTTTGGTGAAGTCACGTAGGTAGAAATACAATAAAACAAATCACGACGTTTCGATTGCAACACAAGCGATCTTCATCAGGTGGGACAACCACAGCAAGAAAATTCTGAAGTCGGCGGGAGAGCTGCCGTGGCAAGAGGTTAAATAGGTAAGAGAGGAGGGAGGAGGCAAGGGGGGAAAGAGGGGGGTGGGGTAGGGGGTGGGGGGGGCCGCGTGAGCGCTAGAGGAAGAGGACATGAGGTTGGGGGGGGGGGCACGTGGTCGGGGCAAGCAGTAAAGCCGCAGGTAATGATGGAACCAACAACAACACTTTAAGGCATTACCTGTTTAATAAAAATCCTTCCAATGAAGTTTTGCCTGTGTTTATATATCTGGATGGCTTCATGAACAAACCTTTGATAGTAGCCCAAAGGTTTGCAGAGTACCTTGGTCTCGGAAAAAATAACAATATCACGTGGGCCCACAGCGTTATATCAATTCAAGCGGCTCTCCGCTAAAAACCCTAGACCACCCATATTCTGTGGTCTTCCAAAAATCCATAAAGAAGGTACTCCACTTCAGCCCATCGTTTCCACTATCAACTCACCTACCTACAAACTGGCCTGATTTCTGTCTGAGACCATGCTTCCATTCACGGGCAAAGACTACCTCAGCAGTACATAACTCAGCTGACTTGGTCTCTCTAATGAAGGGCATCTCACTGTCTCCAGATGATTGCTTGTCAGCTTTGATGTAGTCTCTCTGTTCACCAAGGTTCCTGTACCTGACACCTTAGCAATAATTGAAAACTTTGTCCAACATGGACTGAATCCTGATGTACCAACTTTGGTTAGGCACTGCCTTACCAACACTTACTGCACATGGAATGGTACTTTCTACAAACAAAATGAAGGTACCCCCATGGGTTCCCCCTTATCACCAGTGATAGCGAATGTTTCCATGGAGAAATTTGAAACAGATGCCATCCAGACATCCACCCTACGTCCTTCCTTGTGGAAGATATACGTTAGATGACACTTTCGTAATTTGGCCACATGGCCTGCCAGCATTGAACCAATTTCTCAACCACATCAATTCCATACACCCATCCATCAAATTCACCATGGAAGTGGAGAAGAATGGCAAGCTACCATTCCTGGATGTTCTGTTTGAGAAGAGGCCTGACGGCTCGTTGGGATTCTCTGTCCACAGGAAAGCCACCCACACAGATTACTATCTAAAACCTGATTTCCACCACCATCCGGCACAGAAGAATTCCCTCATAGAAACACTACACCATAGGGTCCACTGCATCTCCGACCAACACCACCTAGCCAGTTAACTGGAACACGTACACAAAGCCCTCAAGATGAATGGGTACTTGGACCGCATTATTCGCATAGCTGTTTCTCCAACCATGGATAAACAATCTCCTGAGAATCCAATAAAAATCATCACTTTACCATGCATAGCAGGTGTTACAAAAATATTTCCAAAATCTTAAACAAACACAAAATCGAGGTCCGATTCAACACAGTACACAAAATCCTGGATCGAATTCCATCTGCGAAGAAGGTAATTTCTGACTTGCAATACCCTGGAGTCTACAAACTGAGCTGTACCTGCGGTAGCAGTCACATTGGGGAAACGAAACGACATGTCTCAGGCCGTGTTCACGAACACAAGGCAGATCTGAAACATGGCAGAACCAATACCTCTGCCGTAGCTGACCAATAACGCTGTGGGCTTGCATTATTTTTTTTTCCGAGACCAAGGTACTCTGCAAACCTTCGGGCTACTATAAAAGGTTTGTTCATGAAGCCATCCAGATATATAAACATAGGCAAAACTTCAACCGAGAAGATTGATACAAATTGAACAATCATTGGAAGGATGTTATCAACAAGGTAATGCCTTAACATGTTGTTGTTGTTGTTTCCATCATTACCTGCCAGTTTACTGATAGCCCCGCCTACGTCCCCCCCCCCCCCAGCCTCACGTCCTCTATCTGTTCTTCCACAACCTTTCCACTTCTAGCCCCGCCCACGTCCCCCCCCCCCAACCTCATGTCATCTTCCCCGAGCGCTCACGCGGCCCCCCCACCCCCTACCACACCCGACCTCCTCTCCCCCCTTGCCTCCTCCCCCCTTTCTTACCTCTTGCCACACGGCAGCTCTCCCGCCGACTTCAGCATTTTTTTCGCTGTGGTTGTCCCACCTGATGAAGATCGCTTGTGTTGCGATCGAAACGTCGTGATTTGTTTTATTTTAATTCTACCTACGTGACTTTACCCAAAGAACCAAATAGTAAAGTAGTTGTACTTACGTGCCCGTTGTTAAATTGTTTATTCGATGATTTACCTAATAAAAAAATATGGCCATGTCTCTCACCCCCAGAAAGGGCATCTCGCAAATCTAATTTGTGATTTGAATTTTCCGCAGATAATCAGCTGCAACCAACACCTATGGTCTTCCTTGAAATGCGTGTCGCTGTTTGGTTGTCACGATAATAACCTTAGAGCACTAAGCCAACATAATCCATATTCTAGGTGTGATGCTCGGAAGTCACCCTGAATAAAATTGGTTCTTAAGTGATGTGGATTGATGTAATCATCATGGTGACCATTTATTGCACGACACATTTGTGTTAATGTAGTTAATCAATTTGGCATTTTAAGCTTTCAGCATTAGAATAATTATCCATTGTTTTACAACAAACACCACTTTCAGTACCAACAGCCATTTCTGGTTGTTAAACAGCAACATTCTCTGTTTGGCATACCATGTCAGCCAATCCCCAGCATCGAGTGACGAGTTAAGAGTCAGATGCTAGTGGTTGTATCATCATAGCCGTTTCACCTCCTGAAGTAATTGAGCCACCTCATTTCTGCCCACTACACTTTGCAGGACATGATGCCAAGAAGTCATTTTTATTTCTTCTTGGTGTGGCAAGGCAGCCATGTGGATGGCTGTGACTGAAGCTGGCTTCAGGCTCCAAGAGTGGAGCATTAGGTCAGGAAGTGTCATCTCTTTATTAATAGGTGGAGCTTCCTGTCACACATTTAGGTATTATTAATTACGTGTGCTCCAGCGCAGCAGTTGATTGTCAAAATTTTATCCGTATATTTTATTTAATTTGATTTAATTATAGTTATTTTATATCAGCGTTGCTGTTCATGGCACCTTATTTATCCTGCTCGGTTTACGTTATTTAAATTTTCGGTTACTTGATTGCAGACGAGTTGATTGAGTATCTGTCTTACTCTAATCTACCTTGCTGTTGTCAGCTTTGATTCATAATTTATATGATGTCAGATCAAATGTCAGGTCTTTGAAAACCATTGCACCTACATAGTGTATGTATTTGTCTGTTTTAGTCCGCCTAGCTCTGGCTGAGATTGTTTGTGTGGAACCACGTTAGAATAATAGACGATTGCACAATCAGCCCAATGACAATGCACACAGGCCCTCCAAGTTTCATGATGCACCACGGTTCTATACATGTCGACGCCAGCATTACCAGCCTCCTCCAAACATTAATTTTCCCAGATACCTGTAGGCACTGATGGCCTAACCCTATAGCGCTGCTCATGTGAATAATCATTTTCCATTCACATGCTTGCAAATGTCATGTTTCTCAGGATATTTAAAACAAAGAATGTGGTGTCAGTTGGGCAAAATTCCTTAAAAAAAAGAATGATGTCCTCACAACTTTTGTAAGCACGAAATGATAAAGACTGATCCCAAAAGACACCAAGACTTCTAGCTTAGTTTTGTTAGACAGACATTGATGGTCGATCATCAGATGAATGGGGGCCTATCTTGGACAGTTGGTGGGGGGAGCCAATGAAAGGGATCGTGGTGTCATCAACGCAAACTTGGAGATATTTCTGCCACGTACAATAGTTGATGAAAGAGAGCGAATATGAGAGCAAACATGCCAACGACACAGAGTCCGAATCGACTTTGGCACGTATTATTGTGTTGTCCATTTGTCAATGGTAACATAGGCCTTGCTGGTTAAGTTAACCTCCACTAAATAAAATGCCACCTCGCACGTATCTTAAAACTGCCCATAGTGACACGGTTCGCAAGGAATCAGTGGAACCATTGCAAGGCAATATCCAAAACCTGTATTATGAGTTGCAACTGATCAAGTAAACTGCTCTGATCAAGACTACGAAAAGTTGTGCTCAGATCAAGGAGAATGCTTGAAAGATCTTTTTTGTAGATGTTAGCAATTCAATGATGACCCTCACCAGAGCTGTCGAGGTGCTGCACCTTTTTAAATCCTTTATATTAAGTTCGCGTGCTTGCGTGCTTGCTTGCTTGCTTAGGACCGTGCAAATCTTTCGGTCGTTTTTAACCCACTTCCCGTGATCCAATCGAGCTGACATTTTCCACACAGACTCGTTGTGCCAGACAATTATTGTTCGTGAAAAAAAAATCCCAAAATTTTACACTTTTTAGGCAAATTTTTTTTTATTTTACATATATTCAAATAGAACGCATTCATGGCTTTGGCTGAACGTCAGAGTGTAAGAGCCCAGAGCGTAACCCCTCCACAGGCCGTGGCGGAGTAGCGCAGTTGGTAGCGCCTTCGCTTCCCCATGCCAAAGGTTGCGGGATCGATCCCCGCGTCCTCCACAGGCGAATATATTTTTAAATCCTTTATATTAAGTTCGCTGCCACGCATATAAAGGATTTATAGTGAAAAACTTAGTTTTTACGGGTTATACTTATCAGACATTACCAAAACATTGATTAACCTCAGCAGAGCTCTCTCGGTGCTGCACCGTGGTCTAAAACCTGACTGAAATGGATCAAGCAAGTTGTTTAAAGACAAATATTGATGAACGTGCGGTCACTGCATGCTCTAGTATTTTTAACATTTAAAATTGGACTGAAATTGTGGTGCCTTTCCAATAATGTGGGTGGAAATCTGGAGGTATCTGGACCATTGCTGTTGGCAGTAATTGCAAACATATAGTGCTGATTTGATCACAAATTCAAGAGATCATTCAATTAAGTTAGCGGCCTGGATTAAAAGGTGATTTAATATGGCCAAAATGATTTTAGGATGACATTTTATGGCTTGTAATCACGCGGGCAAAATGGACACATTTCGCTTAAGAGTTGACATCCTTGTACTTGTTTAGTGACGTGTTAAAGAGCTGTCGATAAATAGTAAAACCTGAATTCCTCCAGACTCGCTCAGAATATAAACCATTGATTTCATCTTTCATAGCTCTTCTGAATGCCACGGGGAGGGCTTAGTGGCAGAAATCAGTTAGGCCTGAAAACGAGTCAAGGGATCTAACATTTGTATGTAATAAGCAGTCTACAAAAGAGGCCGTAAAGGGCAAAGTCTTCAGTAATTGATACATACATAGTGGAGATTAGAATATGGTGAGACATCTGGGCATTGATGGGGAGAGAGTGAGCAGAGTATGCGCATCTTGGATTAAACTGCACAGTGATCAGATGAACCTGTATCAATAATAGAAAGGTCATTGACTGTGAAGCCAATAGATCACAATTATTCCCGGTATGTTGGATGGTGTTAGTAGGGCCAAACAACTGAAGAATGGTAAGGATGTCTGCAACTGAATAATGTAATGCAGCATTTATATAAATGTTAAAAGGTGCCAACAGCAGAATCCAGAAGCAAGCCACTTAGAGCAGATCAGTTGATAGTGGGTTTCGGAGTATGGTAATTCAGAATTCGCTGCAATGGCTGCAGAGTTCTGCAATGTACGAACACCTTCATATAAATGCATACATTTGCATGCAGATTGCTATGCACCATTGGTACTATCCATAATGCATGTTATTTTTGTTAGATCGGAAAATATATAAAAGTGTCATTAAACCCGCCACCACCACAAGACAAAGCTAATTAGTAAGAGTTGTCACATAAACAGAACATGCCAATGTGGTTTTGAAGCATGGGTTTTACCTGAAGGTTTTCAATCTTTTTTAGCATATCCGCACGCTCCGCCTAGATATAGCCATGAAAACATGAATTGGGTGATGAATACAGTCATACAAATTCTGTGGACCATGTATAATGCCATGCAATGCATACTTAAGCTTGGTAACTGTAAAGTACAAATATAGCAATAAGTGTTAACAAAGGTGGTGTTTTCACTAGAGCTCTAAGAAACTGTCCCCACTGATCACTACCTATTCTTGTGTGGGGAAAACTCCCCCCCCCCCCCTTCCACAGCCTCCACCAATATCACATACGTGTCAAATCTCAAGTATAACGATTGAGACTCACAATTTGTTACAATATTGAGTGTTTTGAGGCCATGCAATGGAATCTCAGGTTTATTGTTGTTTATCTGTTCTAAATAACTTTCTCAACCCCGTTTAAAGCAGTATATTGGCAGCTGCTGCCAATGGTTCAGGTCTTATGTTAAGTGAACCATTGGTGATGGCAGTAATTGTGAGCAAATAGTGCTGATTTTATGAGAAATAAAACTGTTGGTATGAATTGCAATGATCAGTAGATATTACAATTTCAACTACTGGCCTGTATTTAGAAAGTGATTAACAGTAGAAAATAATATTTTACTGTTAAACTTTCTGATCGTAATTCGGCAGGAAAATAGACAGATTTCCCTTGAGAGATGACATCCTTGTAGTTGTAGGGTGATGAATTAAATAGTTGTCGATAAATGACAAAGCTGAACTTCCTCCAAACCCGTTAATATTTAGGAACCATTGATTTCATCGTCCATAGATCTTCTGAATTATATGGAGAGGGCTTAGTGGCAAAAATCCGTAAGGTATTGAGAATAGTAAAGGGATCTAGACTTTGTATTTAAAAAATAAGTCCCCTTAAAGAGACAGGAAAGGGCAAACGCCTCAGTAATTGATACGTAATTAGTAGAGTTTAGCACGTGGTACAACATCTGGAATTGACGGTAAGGAGAGTGAGCAGAGTACGAGCATCTTGGAGATGACGGCACAGTGATCAGACGAACCTTCTTTAATAGTAAAAATGTCGCTGTCTGCGTTGTGAAGCATGGGTTTTACCTCAGCTTTTTCCTGCTTTACACGCTCCTGGAAATAGCCACGAACACATGAATCGGGTGATGAATACATTCATATAAATTCAGTATAGCATGTATTATGCCATGCATTGCATACTTAAGCTTGTGTATCAGTTAAGTACATATATCGCCATTAGTAAGTGTTCACAAAAAATGTGTTTTCACTAGAGTTCATCTTAAATTGCTCTAACCATCTGTGCTGACCGACCACTACCTATTCTTGCGTGGACAAACTCTCCCTCCCCATTCTACAGCATCCAACCATACTCCATACCTGATACGTCTCATGTATAATGCTTGAGACTCACAATTTGTCACAATTGTGAGTGTCTCATGGCTAGGCAATGAGATTTCACGTTAATTGTGGTTTATCTGTTGTAAATAACTCACTCTGCCCTGTTTAAAGCAATGCACTGGCAGCTGCTTCCAATGGTTCAGGTCTTATGTAAAGGGTTAGCTTTGAAGTTTAATATTTCTTTAGAACCTTTCACTTCATGAGAAGTGAACAGGAAACTAATACAACTGTCCAAGGATAGTACAATTATTACATTCAATATTGAACTGGATATTGGGGCATGTGGCTGGATAGTTGAGTGTGTGGCTGAATCAAATCCTGAATAGAAGATGCAGGAGGTAAATTTGAAGCCCTGGACCCAAGTAGGAGGAATACTAAACTATATTCGCCTTTGAAATATAAGCTAATGCAGACACATCAGCACAGGTGAGCCATTTATGGCAAGGCTATATGAACACTGAATGAAGTTCAACCTAGCACAGATCTTAAAACAGCCCATATTGATACGGTTTGCAAGGTAGGAGCAGAACCAATGAAATTAATTGTCCAATACCTCTATCATGAGTGTCAACTGATCTTCTAAAATGCAATGTTCAATTGTACTAAAAGCTGTGCTAAGATCCAGTAGAACGAGAATGCTTGGAAAGAGTTTTGTTTGTAGATGTTAGCAAATCATTGATGAAACTCACCAGTGCTGTATCTGTGCAATATTATTGCACTCAAAAAGCAGTCTCCTCAAAGAGGCAGGAAAGGGCAAAGAGTCTTCAGTAATTGATATATAATTAATGTAGTTTATCATACAACGCGACATCTGGCATTGATGTGAACAGAGTCAGCTAATTAAGCACACCTTGGAGAATACCGCACAGTGATCGGATGAGCCTGCATCAAGAATAGAAAGGTCGCCGACTGGGAAGCCAATGGGACACACTTATTCCAGAGTATGTCCAATGGTGTGAGTAGGACCTTGAACATGCTACGTGAGACCCAACAACTTAAGAATGGCAAGGACGTGTCTAACTGAATAATGTGAAGGGGCAATTACATGGATGTTACAATCTGCATTCAACAGAGGCCAGAAGCAAGCCGCTGAGAGCAGATCAGGTGGTGGTTGGTTTAGGAGTACAGATAATACAGGATTTGCAGCAATGGCTGCAGAATCCTGCTATCAACATATACTTTCATTTACATGCATATTAATTCCCATGCACAATTTCTAATATGTTAGTAATTACTGTAGATTTATCATATGAGACTGCATCATTAATAGAAATGTCGCTCACTGTGTTGTGAAGTGCTTATTTTACCTCAACTTTTGTTGCCTTCTGTTCCACATTCACCATCTGTTGGATATAGCCATGAACACATTCATCGGGTCAAAAAAACAGTCATACGAATTCCGTGGAGCATGTATTATGCCAGGAATTGCAAACTTAAGCTTGTGTAACTTTAAAGTACATATATAGCAATGAATAAGTGTTCACAAAAGATGTGTTTTCACTCGAGCTCATCTTAAGTTGCCCTAAGCAACTGTCCGCACCCACCGCTGCCTATTCTTGTGTGGGCAAAATCCCCACACCCCCCTTACACAGCCTCCACCAATACCACATACGTGTCAAATCACAAGTGTAGCGATTGAGACTGACAATTTGTTACAATATTGAGTGTTTTGTGGCAATGTAATGGAATCCCACGTTTATTGTGGTACATCTTTTGTAAATAACTCACTCAGCCACCTTTAAATCAGGACAGTGGCAGCTGCTGCCAATGGTTCAGGTCTTATGTAAAGGGTCTGAATATATTCCTGGATATAAGCGCAGTAGATCCATTTGAAGACGTAAACCCAAGTAGGAGGAATTGTAAACTCAATTCGCGTTTGAAATGGAAGCCAATGCAGAGACATCCGCACAGATGAGACGTGGTCATGTCTCTGATTAGCATGGCTGGCAACATATGGTGCTAATGAAGTTTAACATACAGAGGTGATGAAGAGGAGTGCAAGGGAGCCTCGGGCCGCCACATTTTGGACAGACTGCACGCTAATCAAGATGTTACTCGGGGCTTCGGAGAGCAAAGCATTGATGAATGAGCACAGGGTCCAGTTTCTCAGCATGTTCGGGACGGAGAATGTTGTGCCAGTTGGGCAACATTCCTTAAATAAAAGAATGATGTCCCCACAACTTTTGTGACATATGAACGAAATGATAAAGACTGATCCAAGAAGACACCAAGATTTCGAGCTTCATCTTGTTAGATTGACATTATGATGGTGGATCATCAGATTGATGGGGGCCAACCTTGGACAGCTCGTGGGGGGAGCCAATGAGAGGGATCTCAGTTTCATTACCGTTAACTGAGAGAAATAGCTGCCAAATTAAATACTTCATGAGGAAGAAAGCGAATATGAGAACGTACATGTCAACGTCACTCGAGTCCGATCCGAGTTTGGCAAAGTTTACTGTGCTGTCCATGTGGCAATGGTAGCATAGCTCTTGCTATTTAAGCGATGCTCCAATCAGAACCATGTACACACTGAATAAAGTAAGACCTAGCACATATTTAAAAACTGTCCATAGTCACACGGTTTGCATGGAAGGAGTGGAACCTTTACAAGGAAATGCCCGAGACCTTAATTACGAGCATAAACTGATCAAGTAAAATTCTCTATCAAGACTAATAAAAGCTGCCCTCAGATCAAGGAGAATGCTTGAAAGCTGTTTTTTGTAGATGTTAGCAATTCAATGATGACACTCACCAGAGCTGTCTCGGTGCTGCACCTTTTATAAATCCTGAATGAAATGAATCAATCAAGTTGTTTAAATACAAATCTTGATGAAAGTGTGGTCAGCACACGCTCAACTATTAAGATCAAATATGGGAAACTGAAAATTGGACAGAAATTGTAGCGCCCTTACAAAGATGTGGGTGGACATCTGGAGATATCTAGGCAATTGGTGTTGGCAGTAATTACAAGAACATAGTGACGATTTTATAATAAAAAAACATCTGTTGGAATGAATTGCAATGATAGAGATTATGTAATAAAATGTTCTGGTTTGCAATTTGGCCGGGTAAGATGGACAGATTTCGTTTGAGAGATGACATCGTTGAAGTTGTCGAGTGATGTATTAAAGATATTTCATCGTCCATAGCTATTCTGAATGCCTTGAACACGCTGCGTAAAATCGAACAACTGAAGAATGGCAAGGACTTTTGTAACTGAATAATGTCATTTACATGAATGTTAAATTTGCAAACAACAGCATTCAGAAGCGAGCCACCAAGAGCAGATCAGGTTGTAGTCGGTTTAGAAGTAGGTGAAGCAGAATTAGCAGGAATCGCTGCACTCTCCTGTAATGTCCATGCACCTTCATATAAATTATTACTTAGCTTGCAGATTGCTACGCATCATTGTGGGTATGAAACATGGGCTTTACCTCAAGTTCTTTAAGCTTCATTTCCGCCTTCGCACGTTCCACCTAGATATAGCGAGGAGTGCATGCATCGGGTGATACATTCATACAAATTCTGTGGCGCATGTATCATGCCATACAATGCATACTTAAGCTTGTATAACTGTAAAGCAGATATATAGTAATTATAGAAAGTGTTCACAAAACCGTATTTTCACTAGAGCGCATCTTATATTGCTCTAAGCAACTTTCCCATCCCACCACTACCTCTTCTTGCCTGGGCAAACTTCCTTCCCCCCCGCCATAGACAGCCTCAAAATATCAAAGCACTCATCAGAGTATTTTGTGTCACTAAACACTCTACCCCCTCGGGTCTTCTAGGCCACAGTCATGCTCTCTCTTCTCTATGGTTGTACAATGTGAAGCCCTTTAATGAGCATCTCTCTTGGTTTAAAACATTCAGACTCACCTGCCTACTTTCCCTCTTGGGTTTAACCATCCTGAATTGTGTGAGGAGCGCATGGATACTTGAAATATCTGTGATACAGTCCCATCGGAGATCTCCTCTGAAAAGCTAGGCTCTGTTAGCTGGGTTATGTAGCCCACATACCCAGCCACCATATGCCCAAGCAGCTTTTGTTTGGCTGGATAAAACAGGCTGAACAGGCACAGCATAGGCTAGATAAGAATTAGGCCGATGTGGTAAGGAGGATATGGATTTGATTGGACTCGGAGGAGGCTAGTGAAGGACGCTACTGAGTAGTTGGAGGCAGATTTCCTCCAACAATAACAGACATAAGAGGAGCGATGCTCACAATAACGAGCGGAGTGCCGGGCACCTAAAATTCAGCGAGTTGGCACAGTGCGGAGCACAGGTGGTGCATCTGCCAGTCATCTCATGAAGTTATCGAATAACACCGGGTCTCTCCCATGACATGCCAGTAAGCCTTGGACAATTCACGTGGCCTCAATGTGCACCTAGCCCGGCACAGGCTCGGTATTGTGTTGGGAGTGAATTTCCAGTTTACCTCTCTCTCACATTTACTTACCTTTTCTGTCGAAATCTCAGATATTAATCCTTCATTTTTTTTCTGCGGGTAAGGACACAAATTGAGACATATGAATAATAATAATCAATATTCAGTGGGAAAAAATATATTTTTATAATATTGGCACTTAAACCATACCCTTATTTTCAATGTATTTGCTTTTTTATAATCAGCAATTTGTAAAGTAATACAATCAACTGTCTTTCATTAGGGTTATTAGCGCGTTATTTTCAATTAATTGCATACTAATACAAGAGCAGTACATTTAATTACAAACTGTAATGTTGGGTTAAATTATTAAACATGACATAATCTAACTTTCCTGTGGATACAGTGTTAGTTATAACACAAGTGGAAATAAACGAAAACATAGTTAAACTGGCCATTCTTATTGGGGAAGGCTAATGTACTGCTAACCATATTCTTTAGACCAGTGGTCCTTTTTTTATGGCAGCCTGCACCCGTTTGGTTCTCAATCGTGAACAAATGTATAATGGTAATAAATACATAGGTTTGATGAAACAAGGTAGTTGTATCTTGATTTGAAGCTTTCGTGACTGCAGGAATCCATACTCTTTGGTTCTTTTGGTGAAGTCACATAGGTAGAAATACAATAAAACAAATCACGACGTTTCGATTGCAACACAAGCGATCTTCATCAGGTGGGACAACCACAGCAAGAAAATTCTGAAGTCGGCGGGAGAACTGCCGTGGCAAGAGGTTAAATAGGTAAGAGAGGGGGGAGGAGGCAAGGGGGGAGAGAGGGGGGTGGGGTGGTGTAGGGGGTGGGGGGGGGCCGCGTGAGCGCTAGAGGAAGAGGACATGAGGTTGGGGGTGGGGGGGGTACGTGGGCGGGGCTAAAAATGGGAAGGTGGTGGAAGAACAGATTGAGGACGTGAGGCTGGGGGGGACGTGTCTCAGGCCGTGTTCGCGAACACAAGGCAGATCTGAAACATGGCAGAACCAATACCTCTGCCGTAGCTGACCAATGTTATAACGCTGTGGGCTTGCATGATTTTTTTTTCCGAGACCAAGGTACTCTGCAAACCTTCGGGCTACTATAAAAGGTTTGTTCATGAAGCCATCCAGATATATAAACATAGGCAAAACTTCAACCGAGAAGATGGATACAAATTGAACAATCATTGGAAGGATGTTTTCAACTAGGTAATGCCTTAACATGTTGTTGTTGTTGTTTCCATCATTACTTGCCAGTTTACTGATAGCCCCGCCTACGTCCCCCCCCCCAGCCTCACGTCCTCTATCTATTCTTCCACAACCTTTCCACTTCTAGCCCCGCCCACGTCCCCCCCCAACCTCATGTCATCTTCCCCTAGCGCTCACGCGGCCCCCCACCCCCTACCACACCCGACCTCCTCTCCCCCCTTGCCTCCTCCCCCCTATCTTACCTCTTGCCACACGGCAGCTCTCCCGCCGACTTCAGCATTTTTTTCTCTGTGGTTGTCCCACCTGATGAAGATCGGTTGTGTTGCGATCGAAACGTCGTGATTTGTTTTATTTTAATTCTACCTACGTGACTTTACCCAAAGAACCAAATAGTAAAGTAGTTGTACTTACGTGCCCGTTGTTAAATTGTGCATTCGATTATTTACCTAATAAAAAAATCTGGCCATGTCTCTCACCCCCAGAAAGGGCATCTCACAAATCTAATTTGTGATTTGAATTTTCAGCAGATAATCAGCTGCAACCAACAACTATGGTCTTCCTTGAAATGCGTGTCACTGTTTGGTTGTCACGATAATAACCTTAGAGCACTGAGCCAACATAATCCATATCCTAGGTGTGATGCTCGGAAGTCACCCTGAATAAAATTGGTTCTTAAGTGATGTGGATTGATGTAATCATCATGGTGACCATTTATTGCACGACACATTTGTGTTAATGTAGTTAATCAATTTGGCATTTTAAGCTTTCAGCATTAGAATAATTATCCATTGTTTTACAACAAACACCACTTTCAGTACCAACAGCCATTTCTGGTTGTAAAACAGCAACATTCTCTGGTTGGCATACCATGTCAGCCAATCCCCAACATCGAGTGACAAGTTAAGAGTCAGATGCTAGTGGTTGTATCATCATAGCCGTTTCACCTCCTGAAGTAATTGAGCCACCTCATTTCTGCCCACTACACTTTGCAGGACATGATGCCAAGAAGTCATTTTTATTTCTTCTTGGTGTGGCAAGGCAGCCATGTGGATGGCTGTGACTGAAGCTGGCTTCAGGCTCCTAGAGTGGAGCATTAGGTCAGGGAGTGTCATCTCTTTATTAATATGTAATAAAGGACTCTCTCTCATATGATGATCTCCGTTGTCCTGTATTGGGTTCGTAGAATCTCGTTACCACGGCGTCCTCGCTCAGGCCCGCCCCTCTCCCGACGATCACCCCACAGCCACTCTGCTGCTCCGATATGCAGTCTCCCCGCTGCTCCGCCTTGCAGCCACTCTGCTGCTCCGCCTCTCCAGCTTCACTGCTGCCCCGTATACAGCTAGCCTCCCACAGCCCGCCAGCTCTCTCCGTCTGACACCGATGGCTGACGGTGTCGACGTCTCCCATAGCGTGGCAACCTCGCCACTCTCTCCGTGCTGCCCAGCGTGGCCTCCTCCTATTTCACTCCGTCTCAACTCACCGATCCCCTTCCGGTTCCCTCCCTAAATCCTCTCCCCCACGTGACTCTAACTCCTCCCTCCCCTCACGTGACCCAGACTCCGCCCCCCCCCTCAATCCTTGCTCGCATTACAAATAGGTGGAGCATCCTGTCACACATTTTTGGTATTATTAATTACGTGTGCTCCAGCGCAGCAGTTGATTGTCAAAATTGTATCTGTATATTTTATTTAATTTGATTTAATTATAGTTATTTTATATCAGCGCTGCTGTTCATTGCACCTTATTTATCATGCTCTGTTTACGTTATTTAAATTTTCGGTTACTTGATTGCAGAAGAGTTGCTTGAGGATCTGTCTTACTCTAATCTACCTTGCTGTAGTCAGCTTTGATTCATAATTTATATGAGGTCAGATCAAATGTCAGGTCTTTGAAAACCATTGCACCTACATATTGTCTTTATTTGTCTGTTTTAGTCCGCCTAGCTCTGGCTGAAAGTGCTTGTGTGGAACCACATTAGAATAATAGACGATTGCACAATCAGCCCAATGACAATGCACACAGGCCCTCCAAGTTGCATGATGCACCACGGTTCTAGACATGTCGACGCCAGCATTACCAGCCTCCTCCAAACATTCATTTTCACAGACACCTGTAGGCACTGATGGCCTTACCCTATAGCTCTGCTCATGTGAATAATCATTTTCCATTCACATGCTTGCAAATGTCATGTTTCTCAGGATATTCAGAACAAAGAATGTGGTGTCAGTTGGTCAACATTCCTTAAAAAAAAAGAATGATGTCCTCACAACTTTTGTAACATGTGCACGAAATGATAAAGACTGATCCCAAAAGACACCAAGACTTCTAGCTTAGCTTTGTTAGACAGACATTGATGGTCGATCATCAGATGAATGTGGGCCTATCTTGGACAGTTGGTGGGGGGAGCCAATGAAAGGGATCGCGGTGTCATCAACGAAAACTTGGAGATATTTCTGCCACGTACAATAGTTGATGAAAGAGAGTGAATATGAGAGCAAAAATGCCAACGACACAGAGTCCCAATCGACTTTGGCACATATTATTGTGTTGTCCATTTGTCAATGGTAGCATCGGCCTTGCTGGTTAAGTTAACCTCCACTAAATAAAATGCGACGTCGCACGTATCTTAAAACTGCCCATAGTGACACGGTTCGCAAGGAATCAGTGGAACCATTGCAAGGCAATATCCAAAACCTGCATTATGAGTTGCAACTGATCAAGTAAACTGCTCTGATCAAGACTAGTATAAGTTGTGCTCAGATCAAGGAGAATGCTTGAAAGCTTTTTTTTTGGGAAAATGTCAAAACTGGGTGGTTTTTAACTTTTGCCGACAAAACTGGATCCCAAATGTCAAAACTGGGTGGTCTTGGAAAACGGCAGGCAAAACAGGGTGGTGCTTTTTGATATGACAAAACTGGGTGATGTTCAATGTGGACAAATGTCAAAACTGGGTGAAGAAGGTGTACGATTTAATGTATCATTTTGTACACGTTTAGGTCCTTGCGTTATTCATCCATATGTCGCCACAGATTTAGAGCGTTCCAAATGATGTTTCTCGTGGCTCATGTTCCATACCTTGCACCACAAACTTCCCGTTTGCATACTGGCACAGTGTGCCAGCTCGCTACTACAGTAACACTTACTTGCCATATGTATACTGGCACAGTGTGCCAGCTCGCTTACTTGCCGTTTGCATACTGGCACAGTGTGCCAGCTCGCTACTACAGTAACACTTACTTGCCATATGTATACTGGCACAATGTGCCAGCTTGCAACTACAGTAACACTTTCAGCTCTCGAACATACACGAACTTGCCATTTGTATACTGGTACAGTGTGCCAGCTTGCATGCTACACCTACTACAGTAGAACAACGGTAGATAGTGTTTGCGTCGAGAAGTATGGTGCTGCACACTTAGAACAAAACATGTTTGTTACATATATATAACTACTTCGACGGGCAAGAGCGCTTGTTGTGGCCCTTGGCGCGACAGAAGGAGCACCGCGTGAGGCCCAATGGGCCACCTTCGCCACGGTTGCGAATCCGACGCTTCTTCGGGCGGCCAGCCTTCTTCTGGCGAGGAGGTGGCATCATGGTGTTGTCGCGTTGCAGCTCCTCGGCAATGGGCAGCTCGATACCGGCAACCGAGGTCCATGTCGTGTTGATGGCAGAGACTTGGTAACACACCGCACATGCGTCGTAGAGCTCGGGCATCCGCCCAAACGCCATGAGGGCACGAATGTAGTGCCGACACGGCAAGCCCATCTGCTTCATGTACCCGCACGTGCACGACCGAGAGCTGAGATCGACTCGGCGCTTAGCAGAGGCGTAGGCGTCTGGATCCTTGACGTATGCACGCGTCGAGGTACTCTCGTAGACCTTGTACCTCGGGGCCAACGCCTGCTGAGCGTCGATGAGTCCTTGAGCGTACGGTGTAATGACACGCCCTTGAGCGGCCCACTTCTCGGCGTCGCTGCGGTGGGCAAAGGCCGTCGTCATCATGTCTTCCATGTGGTGCATGAGGAAGTGGAAGGGGTCCATCTCGCGAGCTGGCAGGGCCTCGCTGTTCGTGGACTCCACAAAGTTGTCGTGCGCCAGCCGTACAATGGCGTCGTGTGCAGGTGCGGGTAGAGCGCCCACGTGTGGGGGTCGATCTTGTTGTAGTACGTGGCCGCCGCAGGCAGAGCTACGCCCAAGCAGCCCAAGGAGCTGCGGAACGCGGCCTCGGAGGCGCACCCTTGGGCATCGTAGATGATGCCTTGGAGGTCGGGCGTGAACGCGGAGCCGATGTTGTCCACGCCGTTGCAGATCAAATGCCGCGTGCAGTGGATGAGCATGAGGTCCTTCCAGTCGGAGGCTAGGATGCCCGTGCCACGATCGCAGAAGACCGGCGTGCCGTCGAGCTCGATGTCGTTGGTCGTGCAGCAGTTGAGAAACCAGTCGTAGGCCGCTGCCGTCTCGGACGGCACCAGCGCCACGGCGAGAAGGACGTTGCGGTTGTTGCCGTCGCGCCCAACGAGGACGAGCATGGTTCCGTTGTAGGCGCGCGCCTTCATGTGCGACCCGTCGATGCCGACGACGCGTTGAAGACTTGGCTGCAACGAGCGTGCGATCGGGTTGCAGATGAACGCACCCCAGAAGATGCCCGCGTCTTCTCGCACACTGCAGGTCGTCGCGTTGAGCTTGCCGAACGTCTCCACCAGCGAGTTGATGAACTCGAAGCCTGCATGGGCCGCACTCTCGTTCGCCGCGATGCACGTGTCCTTGGCGCGGTACATCATCCGGGTCGGGACTATGACGCGAGCAACGTCGGCGACCTGGGCAATGACAGTCGGTGCGGAGGTACGGGGGTTGGCGCGAAAGGCCGAACGGGCTGTCGTGTTCGCCTCCACTTGGCGCTGCGTGATCTTGGTAGTGCCCGTGCAGCCGTGGTGATCCGTGCACAGCGCCGAGACGCGGAAGCCGCGTCGTTCCCCCGTGAGCTTCGTCAGCTTCACCTTGAAGAAATAAGGTGTTGAACTAGAGCAGACGATGGCAACGTGCCGTCCGCCGCTTCGCTTGAGGTCAAGGACCGCGCGCTTGCCTTGTTGCAAAGCAAAGTCTTGGATGCCGTGGATGGCCTCGCGGCGCGTGGTAAAAGTCTTCTTGGGGTGGAGGGTTGCCATTCGAATGTGAGCAAGGTGGCAGTGCGCCTGCCTGGTCGCAAGCCCGCCCCGAGCTCACTTCCGAGTCCGAGCCGTAGCTTGAAATGTTGGTCGTTGGGGTGCTGGCACACTGTGCCAGCGTACAAATATCAAGTGTGTGTAGTTATATGGTGCTGGCACACTGTGCCAGCATACTAATACCAAGTGTTTAGATGAATGGGGTGCTGGCACAGTGTGCCAGTATACAAATACCAAGTGTTTGGATGAATGGGGTGCTGGCACACTGTGCTAGTATACAATTATCAAGTGTATTTGACAAATGTCAAAACTGGGTGCACCCTGAGTGTCCAAAACTCAAGTTTTTGGCCACCCAAGGTGCACCCAGTTTTGACATTTGGGATCCAGTTTTGTCGGCAAAAGTTAAAAACCACCCAGTTTTGACATTTTCCCCTTTTTTTTTAGACATTACCAAAACATTTATTAACCTCAGCAGAGCTCTCTCGGTGCTGCACCGTGGTCTAAAACCTGACTGCAATGGATCTAGCAAGTTGTTCAAATCTTCTTGGTTCTTTCGGTAAAGTCACGTAGAAGGGAAGTAATAAAATAATAAAAATAAAACATAATAAAACAATTCTCATTTATTTTATTACTTCCCTTCTACGTGACTTTACCGAAAGAACCAAGAAGATGAATCCCTGCAGTCACGAAAGCTTTAAATCGAAGTTGTTTAAAGACAAAAATTGATGAACGTGTGGTCACTGCATGCTCTAGAATTATTTGATACAGCTGTCCTGGCTGTGACAGTTTCACCTGAAGACGGAAGCTTGTGTTGCCTCCGAAACGTCGTGATTTTTTTACTTTTATTAATTTTAATTTTAATGTTTTACCTACGTGACTTTACCGAAAAAACCTAAGAATATGAATCCTTGCAGTCACAAAAGCTTCAAATCTAGAATCAGTTCTAAATAATTGAGTTTTATATCTAGATTTATAAATGCATAGCGCTAGTGGCTTCCTAATATCGGATTAAAGAGCATTCCAGACGGCCCCAGAGGTGTGAGATCCAGTGATTGTCTTTGATGGCAAGCCAAAATCCACTGTGAGGATAACTTGTGATTTTTCTAAACATATCAATATGTGAAGTAATACAATTAACTGTCTTTTCATTAGGGTTATGAGATAGTCATTCTCAATTAATTGCCTAATAATACAAGAGTAGAAATGTTACTATAAACTTTGATGTTGGGTTAAATTCATTAAAAAATCTGACTTTACTGTGGATGCAGTGTGAGTTCTAACATTAGTTTAAATTAACAAAAACATAGTCATCCTGGCTATTCTAAGTGGGGAAAGCGGCCATATTCTCTGGACCAGTGGTTCTTAATCTTTTACTGCAGCCTGCTTCTCAATCGTTTAAAAAATAGTAACATTAATAAATGCTTAGGTTTCCTGTTACAAAGTAGTCGTACTTACATTCCCGTGTTTAATTTGTGTTTTCGATTATGTACCATCTTAAACATTTTGGCCATGTCTCGCACCACCAGGATGGGGATCTCGCACTCCCATGTGGTGTGTGCATCCCAGTTTAAGAACCAGTGGTATACTGACATCTCATCTTTGATCTACAAGTTTCACAGATTATGATTTGCAACTAACACATATGGTTTTCCTTGAAGTGCACTTAATTAATTGGCAGTCAGGCTAACAATCTTAGAGTGCTGAGCCAGTACAATCCATATCCTGGGTTTACTTCTCCTAAGCTAATGTTAATAAAATTGGTTCTTAAGTGATGTGGGTTGATGTAATCAGCATGGTTACCAATTATTGCACGACATATTTGTGTTAATGTAGTTAATCAATTTGGCATTTTAAGCTTTCAGCATTAGAAATGCAGGTATGTCATTAGTACTACTTATGTCCGTGCATTATGCAGGATTAGCAGCATCAATGGGAGGGGATATGAGAAATGCAGGTATGTGATTAGTACTTCTTATGCCCGTGCATTATGCAGGATTAGCAGCATCAAAGAAAATTAAAGAAATGGTAAAGTTCAAGACCCTTCACAGCCTCCACGAGTTCCTCACGGCAGGTGGGATGGCTCTGTCGGACTTTGACGACCTCCCGCAGCTTTCCGAGTACCCACACTTGGTCTTGGACTCGCTGCTTGAGAAAAACCATATCCGCCGCGAATTGGACAAGAAGGACTTCCCATTTCGACTTCGGCGCAAACAGTTCCCCATTGTCCCAGCCTTCGCGATGACCATCAACAAGGCGCAAGGGCAAACTGTTCACAACCTGGGATTATATCTACCAACGCCATGCTTCTCGCACAGCCAACTGTACGTGGCACTATCGCGAGTCACGGCAAGATCCAACATCAAGGCGCTTATTGAGGGACCTGACGACGAGGAGGAAGACGGAGTGTACACGAATAATATCGTGTATCGCCAGATATTTCAATAAGTTGCATTCTATATTTGAATACGTTGCATTCTTTCATATTGTCGATTGAGCGTCTCATAAAAATGCATATAACCTCACAAAAATAAACATAAAACAATCACCAAAACATGTCTATTGTGTCCAGCCACTTTCAACTCCCCACCAACCAAGTACATTCACACCGCCCGCGAAGCGGGCGGCGACTGCTAGTCATTGTAGTTGTAGAGTGATGTATTAAAGAGCTGTCGATAAATGACACAACCGGACGTCCCCCAGACTTGCTCAGAATTAAGAACCATTGATTTCATCGTCCATAGCTCTTATGAATGCCATGGGGAGGTCTTAGTGACAGAAATCAGTTAGCTCTTGAGATGGGTTAAGGGATATAAACTTTATAGAAAAAATCAGTCTCCTTAAAAAGGCCATAAATGGCAAAGTTCTCAGTAATTGATGCATAAATAGTGGATTTAGCATATGGTAAGACATCCGGCATTGATGGGTACAGAGTAAGCAAAGTTACGGCATTTTGGAGATGACTGCACAGTAATTAGATGAGCCTGCATCACTAATAGAAATTTCGCAACTGGGAAGCCAATGGAGCACAGTTATTCCAGAGTATGTCCGATGATGAGGAGGGGCTTGAACATGCTACTTGAGCCCAAACAACTGAAAAACTGAAATGACGTCTGTAACTGAATAATGTAATGGGGTATTTACATGAATGTTACAGGCTGCAAGCAAGAGAATCCAGAAGCAAGATGTTTAGATCTGATCAGGTGGTGGTCGGTTTAGGATTACAGTAAAGCAGAATCCGCAGTAATGGTTTCAAAGTCTTGCAATGTACGTATACCTTCGTTTAAATGCGTACGTTGACATACAAATTGCTATGCATCATTGGTAATATGTTAAAGATTACTGCACAGTGATCAAATGAGACTGAATCAATAATAGAAATGTCGCCGACTGCATTGTAAAGCGTGGATTTTACCTCAGCTTCTTTTGCCTTTTGTTCTGCCTTCACACGCTCCTCCTGGTTATAGTCATAAACACATTAATCGGTGCGATGAATACAGTCATACAAATTCCGTGGAACATGTATTATGTCATGCATTGCATGGCAAGTTTCCCCAGCCAACACTACCTAATCTTGTGTGGGCAAACTTCCCCCCTTTCCACCGCCTCCACCACTACCCCATTTGTCAAGTTTTAAGGATTATGCTTGAGACTCACGATTTGTCACAAGTATGAATGTCTCATGGCCATGCAATGGAATCTCACGTTTATTGTGGTTCATCTGTTGTAAATAACGCACTCAGATCCCATTTAATGCAGTGCACTGGCAACTGCTGTATGCATGTTGAACTTTTTTGCACGGGGGAAATACAACAAACTAAACACAACGACAAGCAGTTCTAAATAATTGATTTTTATATCTAGATTTAAAAGTGCATAGCGGCTTCATAATATCGGATTAAAGAGCATTCCAGACGGCCCCAGAGGTGTGAGATCCAGTGATTGTCTTTGATGGCAAGCCAAAATCCACTGTGAGGATAACTTGTGATTTTTATAAAAATAGCAATATGTGAAGTAATAAAATTAACTGTCTTTTCATTAGGGTTATGAGAAAGTCATTCTCAATTCATTGCCTAATAATACAAGAGCAGAAATGTTACTATAAACTTTGATGTTGGGTTAAATTAATTAAAAAATCTGACTTTACTGTGGATGCAGTGTGAGTTCTAACATTAGTTTAAATGAACAAAAACATAGTTATCCTGGCTATTCTAAGTGGGGAAAGCGGCCATATTCTCTGGACCAGTGGTTCTTAATCTTTTACTGCAGCCTGCTTCTCAATCGTTTAAAAAATAGTAATATTAATAAATGCTTAGGTTTCCTGTTACAAAGTAGTCGTACTTACATTCACGTGTTTAATTTGTGTTTTCGATTATGTACCATCTTAAAACATTTTGGCCATGTCTCGCACCACCAGGATGGGGATCTCGCACTCCCAGGTGGTGTGTGCATCCCAGTTTAAGAACCAGTGGTAGACTGACATCTCATCTTTGATCTACAATTTTCACAGATTATGATTTGCAACTAACACATATGGTCTTCCTTGAAGTGCACTTCATTAATTGGCTGTCAGGCTAACAATCTTAGAGTGCTGAGCCAGTACAATCCATATCCTGGGTTTACTTCTCCTAAGCTAACGTTAATAAAATTGGTTCTTAAGTGATGTGGGTTGATGTAATCAGCATGGTTACCAATTATTGCACGACATATTTACGTTAATGTACTTTATTAATTAATTTGTCATATTTAGGCTTTCAGCAATAAAGTAATGGTCCATTGCTTAACAACAAACGCCACTTTCAGTTCCAACAACCATTCCTGGTTTAAAATAGCAAAATGATCAGTTTGGAAGACCATATCAGCCGATCCCAAGTATTGAGTGACGAGTTAAGAGTGAGATGCTAGTGGTTATATCATCATATCCATTTCCCTCTTGCTGCAATTGAGCCACTTCATTGCTGCCCACAACACTTGCCAGGACATTGTTGTATGTGTCGGGTTATGAAATTTTGATGAAAATAATAAAAATTAATAATTTTCCGAAAAATGCGCAAATCGCATTAATTATGTTAATGTGTGTATTGCTATGCATAAATTATGATGGTGTGAGTAATTATATGCATAAATTATGATAATGCGTGTAATGGTATGCATAAATTATGATAATCGCTGAAATAATCGTAGTAATTTATGCGGATGCTTGCGATGATGTTAATGTGAGCAGTTGTGATAATTAGGCTCAGCTTCGTTTATCCAGAGTTATGTCAATCAGGATAACACGATGATCATTGATTAAACGTTTACCGATTATCCTAGTGTGTGTTATGATAATTAGGTCTCCATTTTCATATCTCATCACAGGATACAGTTATCAAGAATAAGATAGTTTTGCATGGACTTGGAAAGAAGCACTCGAACAGTTGGTGTTAAGCAATTTTATTCTAACAAGCATGTGACATTCTATCATGCAGGTCAAACATGCGTCAATAATTCATGAATAACCAAACTCTTATGCATTTGCGATACTATGCATTCGATTAATATGAATAACTAAAATCCTTATGCAATTACGAGACTATGCATTTGACTAAAATGAATGAATAAACACTTATGCATTTGCGAGAACAACTCAAAACTCTTATGCATTTAACGAACTGAATGACTAAAACCCTCCTAACAACCAGGCATCTCATTAGTTCGTTTTTGTATTGATCACAATCGGCGAGAGGCCGAGTTTGAAAACAAGCATGACACACTTCATTTTGCGGTAATAAAAACTTATTGTATCCCAGAGGCGAAAGTATATGTCAATAGATTCATCGGCAAGTATACATCCTTTAAAACGGAATGTTTGATATAGTGGCGGGTGAGGGCGTGTTCATGTGGGAGAGCGAATCTGGCTCTGTTTTAATTAATTCTTCGGCGAGACTCTATGACAAAGGAAACTGGTTTGACAAGATTTTCTCTCTTTGTGCACGGTCGATTCGTAATGAGGATTTCGGGAGGTTGAGTTTGCCTCGACGAGTCTATTGATCGCCTATGTGATGAGCGGAATGAGGGAAAGGCACGGAAAACAACCTCACTCTTATAACCGACGGACTCTTAATCACTCGATGGGCCACGATTCCTCATGGCCAGCTAATGGTTCATGTGGTTGATAATCAGTCTTCTGATAATTGACTAGGGTTGATACGATGGTAAGGGTGAACTAGATAGGATAGTCTCACAGGTGAGTGGGGCGTCGATGCGTGCGTGTGTGTGGGTCTATTGGTGGGGGAAGTTGTGGGTACGAACGACTTTCGGAGAAGGGCCCTCCTTGTCGCGGTTGCGGTGATCAGCTGCTGCAGACTCCGCCCTCGGCTGACCCCGTACAATGATTGTCGGCGCGGCCGCGCTCGTTTGCGTGGTCAGGCGATGCACCTCGGCGTGGCGACACGGCACGTGAGCTGGGCTCGTACACTCGTGTGCGACAGGCGATGCACCTCGGCGTGGTGGCACGGCAAGGGAGCTGGGCTCGTACACTCGTGTGCGGCAGGCGATGCACCTCAGCGTGGTGACACAGCAAGGGGGTTGAGTCTCGTGTACTCGTTTGGGTCAGGCGATGCGCCTCGGCACCCCGCGAACCTCGTCCTTCTGGATGACGAAAAGCTTCTTCGTTGGCGGCGACGAGAAGAGTTGGAGCCGAAGCCCTGGAGATCTGTGATGGGGCCAGAGGCCCTGACGATCTCTTTGGTGGGGCCCGTGGCCCGGACGAAGTGGTTTGTATGGATTTTCCTTTGGTATATATTGAGAAAATCCACTCAGTTTCCCGAGTTGTTCAAAGTCTGTTATAAAACCTTCCTGTGGGTGGGACCATCTGCATCCGTGTGTGTGTGTGTCGTGTGCGTGTCCGTCCGTGTGTTTCGCGTGCGTGTTTGTCCGTGTGTTTATTAGCTTTGAAGACACAGCTGTGTGTCGTTCTGGAAGGGGGGGGGTGGGGGCCTCGTGACGGCGCCACCGAAGTTATCCCTTAGCCAGACCGATGATTCGCGTCGAGTTATATATATATAAAATAAATATTCGAATCCATGTTTGTGTTACTGAATAATATTTGTCGCGAAAACATACGCGTTAAGCGAGCTTAATTATTCCCTCCCTTGCTCGGGATCATATCTTTTGTCTCACACAGCTTAAGTTGTTTTGGTTTGGAAGTTGAAATGCGACTTATTTCCATTATGCCCCAGTTATGCCGAAACCGTGTTCCCGATGTTTCATCGTGACCCGATCTCTCATGGAAATGTTATTTCCTTGCGTGTGCAATTTTTGCTGTCCGTGTTGTGGGAAGACAAAGACGGTTGTTTCCACGGTGGAAGCACCCGGCGCATGCGCTTATTTATTTATTTCCGAGAGCGTGTTAATTTCCTTTGTTAAGAATATAATTATATATTCCTCCGTGGTGCCCGGCCCTGCAAGGCTTTTTCCGAGAGGGTGTCATTCCAACCCCCCGCCTGCCATTCCCCCCTCCCTTGTTCCTCCTGTGTGAAATTCGGGGAGTTTTATGATATTGATTACCCTTCTTTCATGCCCTCTTTCCTTTGAAATGAGGTGTGCGCACATCTGTGGGAGTGAGGGGGCGTGTCCGTTCTCACGTTGCCCCGTGTCTATTAAAAAAAAAACGATATTTTATATGTTGGCAGAATAATTCTAAAAAAAAATAACAAATAATATTTGAACAAAAATAAAAAGGGGGCGTATACACAACAACATGATGCCATGAAGTCACCATTTTGATTTCTTCTTGGTGTGACAAGGCAGCCATGTGGATGGCTGTGACTGAACCTGGCTTCAGGTTCCAAAAGTGCAGCAATAGGTCAGGGAGTGTCATCTTTTGTGGCTAGGTGGAGTTTCCTGTCACACATTTTAAGTATTGATAATTGCGTGCTCCAGCACAGCAGTTGATTGTTTACATGTATCGTATATCTATTTTATTTTATTCTAGTTATTTCATCTCAGCGTTGCTGTTTGTGGTATCTTATTTATTCTGCTATTTTTACGCTATTTAAATTTTAGGATACTTGATTGCAGGATAGTTGCTTGAGTATTTGTCTGACTCTAAACTTCCTTGCTTTAATCAGCTTTAATTCATTATTGATTTGGGATCAGATCAAATGTCAGGTTTTTTTATAACCATTGCACCTTCATAGTGTCTGTATTTGTCTGTATTTGTCTGCCTAACTCTGGCTGAGATTGTTTGTGTGGAACCAGGTTAGCATAATAGACGATTGCTCAACCAGCCCAATGACCATGTACACAGGCCCTCCAAGTTACATGATGCACTACGGTTCTAGACATTCCAACGTCAGAATTACCACCTGTTGTATGTGTTGGGTTATGAAATTTTGATGAAAATAATAAAAATTAATTATTTTCCGAAAAATGCGCAAATCGCATTAATTATGTTAATGTATGTATTAATATGCATACATTATGATAATGTATGTGATTATATGCATACATTATGATAATCACGGAGATAATCGTAGTAATTTATGCGGATGCTTGCGATTATGTTAATTTGAGCAGTTATGATAATTAAGTTTAGTTTCGTTTATCCATAGTTATATCAATCAGGATAACACGATTATCATTGATTAAACATTTACCGATTATCTTAGTGTGTTTTATGTTATTTTAGGTCTCCAGTTTCAGATCTCATCACAGGATACAGTTCTCAAGAATAAGACAGTTTTGCATGGACTTGGAAAGAAGCACTCGAACAGTTGGTGTTAAGCAATTTTAATTCTAAACAAACACATGACACTCTCTTATGCAAAAGCAAGTATACGTCAATACATTCATGGGCAAGATTATGCAATTCACGAAATTGAATGACTAAAACATTCCTTATTCATGTAACTCGAGGGCAGCAACTGCTTTGCACGATCAGTTGGTAGTGAACGCACCACCTCGAAATGGCAACCCTTTTTGAAACGCAAAGATAATTTTTTTGAAAGTCTTATTCGTGTGCGTGCGGTGTGTGCGTTGTCCCCTTGTAAAATTAATTAATTCTTAGAGCCGGGAGTTGTGTCGTTAGCTTGTGTGGTGTGGGAGGATACAAACAGCGGCCAGAGGCTTTCTCTGGGTTAGGCGTGGCCGCAGCGAGTCGTGCTGCTCCCTCGCTCGGGCGTGTCTCTGCTTGTGCGCTCTCTCTCTCTCCACTGCTCGATTGAGTTTGCACGACGCTCACCGACGTGGTGCGTGATGATTCCGTCGCCGGATAGCGCGCAGCTCCTCCACGAGTCGGCACGACGCTCGGTGACGTCCGAGTCGTGCTGCTCTTGCGCTCTCTCTCCCTCTACTGCTAGATGACGAGTTGGCACGACGCTCGGTGACGCCCGGGTCGTGCTGTTCTTGTCGCTCTCTCCTTGATCGCTGCAAACTTCAAACGGACACTCTCCCTTGCTTCAGGCTGTGTTGGCTCATGGCTCTGGATGACGCCGCTGTGCTCACTGGGTCGTTGGTCGATGTGCGCCTCAAACACACGGCGCATGCGTTGGCGCTGTCCTCTTCCTCACAGCCGTTTGATCAGGCTTTCTCCACTGCTTCGCGCTCTCTGCTTTGCACGCTTGGTCGACGCTTCGCGATTTCCGCCCTTTTACAGGTTGATTGCTTGTCGTCACTCGTCACTCTCTCTTCTCCGTGCTTCCCTTGTTCGTGCAGCTGCCAGCTTCACTCACACTTAACTTCGTTCTGCGAGAAGCAACACCTGGTAACGGCATCGGTGTTTGCTCCCTCACGACGCTCCGCCAGTCGGAGCACGGCTGTAACCCAGCCTCAACCCAGGTTGAACTCAGACTTCTGCGACTCGAACGACCCCTCCTCGTTCCATCACTTCTCGGGGCACGATCTGCCCCAGCTCTCTTGCGAGCCCCGTCGCAACGCCACGTCGCACGCCGAGTTGCAAGACTGAGCACGCCTCGGACAGACTGCTCTCAGGCTGCCACTTTAACGATGTCTCGTCGTCCCATCTCTTCTCGAGGCACGACTGCCACAGCTCCCTTGCGAGCCCTGTCGCAACGCTGAGCGCGACTCGGACAGACTGCTCTCAGACTGTCACCTTAACGACCTCTCGTCGTCCCATCTCTCCTCGAGGCACGATCTGCCCCAGCTCCCTTGCGAGCCCCGTCGCAACGCCGAGTTGCAAGACTGAGCGCGACTCGGACAGACTGCTCTCAGACTGTCACCTTAACGACCTCTCGTCGTCCCATCTCTCCTCGAGGCACGATCTGCCCCAGCTCTTTTGCGAGCCCCATCGCAACGCCGCGTCAAACGCCGAGTTGCAAGACTGAGCGCGACTCGGACAGACTGCCTGTTCGCTATGTGCGCTTGTGCTTAAACTCAAAAACGTGACTCCCCTCTCTGCGCATTCCTTGCGAGCGGGCAACAAAACACAAACAGAGCGAGAAGAAGCAGACACCCCCGCGACACCTCCTCGCGACCTTTCCTAACCCTCCAAGCATTCATGGGCCATCTGTTTGTGCCGGACCGTTGGAGACAAAGGTGCCTGAGGAGATTTTTGCAATACATTTATATGGTCCTGTGTGTTACATTTATTCTTGATATTTATTTTTTATGAGTTCCTTCGGTCTTAGTATCGTGGTAATCATTCGTCTATGTTTAATGAATATTCGTAATGATCCTCGTCACATCATTATTTTGAGGGTTTCGCCAAGTTTAGTTCCCCAGAGATTGGTGTTTTATTCTGAGTTAATTTTTTTATGTCCTGAGGTTAAGTGTAACTATGTTTCCACTTAAGCTTTCTGGAATTCGTACTCTTTAGTTTTTAGGAAGGTCATGTAGGTAGGAAACATATAATTCTAAATAATATGTATGCGGTGAATACGATAAATATGAGGGAATTACTAATAATAAGAAAAAAACCTATTGTTTGTTGGTTAATTCTCTTTGTTAAGTTTCTACTTTTCGGTAAGGAAAACGTTAAGAAAATGCGAGTTGTAAAAGTTGTTTTTCTCTGCTCTGCACCCCCATGTATATCTCCAGATGTCTTGGGAGGTTAGTCCATCCATCTTTTTGTCCATCTGGATGTCTATGACCTCTCTGTGACCGACTTCTTACCAGTTTAATGGCCGTTTCACAGATTCCTGGTGTGCTTGTAGTGGGTTGTTTTCATTATTTAATAAAATATATATATAGATAAAAATAATATATTTTTTTCTTAATTATTCTTAATATTAATAACGGAAAACAGGGCATAGATACAACACAGCCTCCCCCCAACATTCATCTTCACAGACACCTGTTGGCACTGATGGCTTTGCTTTATAGTGCTGCACATGTGAATAATCATTTTCCATTCATATGTTTGCAAATGTGATGTTTCATATGTTAATAGTGATTTGTACATTTTACCTCAATGTGTGCTTTAGCTGATGTAAGGATGGGCTCCTTTGCTTTATAGCCTGCAAGTTCAACCTGTAAAGAAACACAGCCAATGATAAATGTCTTTATATATTCTATACTTAGTATGAAATTGGATTCTTAGTCATCTGGCAGCTAATTATACATTTGTTGTAATGCTAATCACCTCTAAACGTTGTTTTTGTAACCGAGCCATCCAAAACATGTTACACTGCACATCCTCAAGCATATATAGGTGTTTGGAGACTGACCAGCAAGAGGGAACACTTCTCTGTGGGTTAGCCACTGAGCCGGGCTCTGTGTATAGCTGCAAAATTTGACAAGAAGTGTCCCGACTATATTGTAACATTTTTTAAATGACATTTGGAGAGAGGGGAAATTGAGATTCAAAAGCTATCACTTGAAATCAATTTTTTTAAAATGGACATATAATTTGAGAGGGGTTGGGGAAAGGTGATGTGGTTGGATGAGACTGCTGAGGTGCATGAGGAGAGATAAGACTTAAACCAGCAAAAATGGATAGCTGCGATATCGAGAGAGGAAAGGGTGGAAAAAAGTCGGATTGTCCAACCATATCGAAGTAGGCAATGAGGTCGAGTAGAATGAGCATATATGAAAGACCCACATGAGCAGAGTTCGATAAATGGTTCTGCACCACATTCCATTTCAACCCGGATTTGAATTGTGGGTGAGAGGAAATGTACTGAGTAAGGGGGGGAATGGATCAGGCATTCAAGAAGTTCGTAGAAGAGAGAAGGAAACAGGATGGTAGTTCTAGAGGCGAGAAGTATCGTGGGTTTTTTTAAGGAGAGGAATGATGACTGCGGCATTGAAGTCTGAAGGGAAAGCACCAGAGGAAACGGAAGAATTGAAGATATAGGGGAGAATCAGAGGAAGTAGATGGGGTATGGGGGAGGAGGGGATACATTCTAGTGGACTGGAACCAGGTTGGGCTTTATAAATGATGGAGGAGCGTTCAACAAAAAATGGTAGAGTAAAAGACAGTAAAGTAGAGTCTGTTTGAGGTGGTTTCGATGAAAGATTGAAGAAATTAGACAATGGGGATGGTGAAGCAAAGGAGGAACGGATGGAGTCGATTTTGGAAGTGAAAAAGTTCGGAAAATAGATGGTGGAAGGGACAGAAGATAGGGGAGTTAGAACTGGAGGAAAATAATTGATTGGATGGGGAGCGAGAGAAGAGATGAGGGCCAGAATATAATATATTTTGGATTTTTTTCCAAGCCAGATATAACGTGGGAAAGGAGCGAATAATACGAAGCCAAGTTGTTGGTTAAGGGAAACCATTTCAAGAGCCTGCTTTGCACAAGAGGCGTCATTTTGATTGGAGCAGGGATTTATCCAGGGTGGAAGAGACTTGCTTAAAGGGGATTGAGAGCGAAGGGGAGCCAGGTTTTGAGAGTGGAAAAAAGTGCATTGGAGAGGGATGACGGAGGATTGCATATCCAGGAATAACAGTGAGGGGTGTGGGGAGAGAAATGGTGAGGGATAGGAAGAAGTTATCGGAGGGGGGACTGTGTTGATAGGTGAACACCCTGCCACCGGATATCCGAAACACGCCGAGTGTCTCAATTACGTTGTCCGTGCAAGGTGCATCAGGAGGGGATACTTTCCATAACATCTGACATTTTTAATAAAAAAAAATTCTATATTTTTCATTTTTTTTAATAGTTTTTATTCACGACAGTAGTCCCTTGGTAAACTGTAAAATTGGTGAATAGTGTTTCGGTTAACTTTTCGCCTCCCATAGGACCCCATATTTTCGACTAACTTTACATTTTGGATTAACGGTATGATTACATTTTGCACGGAGGTGCCAATTTCGGCCAATCGGAGCACTCATAATTTGGATGAGCATACCTCAGCCAATCAGCGACAACCATTTATGAGCATTTAGACCACAACTGGCTTTGTTTACATTATGTTATTTTTTCGATTTAAAGCTTTCGTGACTGCAGGGATTCATCTTCTTGGTTCTTTCGGTAAAGTCACGTAGAAGGGAAATACTAAAATACTAAAAATAAAACATATACAATTCTCACGACGTTTCAGCCACAACGCAAGCAGCCATCCTCAGGTGAAGAACAGGTCTGTCGGAAAGACAGCGTCTGAATGAACACCAACACGCTGGGTTAGAGGAGGAAGGGCGCCTTGGCAAAGTGATTTGCATATCAACAGAGGAATTTAGCATATTTATGGAAAATGCAGATATGGGATTAGTCACTACTTGTGGAATGTGTAGGAGGAGGGGGGGGTCTCAAAGACATATTATGCCCGTGCATTATGTAGGATTAGCAGCAACAAAGGGAGGAAGTAGGGTTAGCAGTAATAAAGGGAAGAAATTTTAAATATTCGCTGCCAAGTTTGGTGGTGTTCATTCAGACGCTGTCTTTCCGACAGACCTGTTCTTCACCTGAGGACAGCTGCTTGTGTTGTGGCCGAAACGTCGTGAGAATTGTATTTTATTATGTTTTATTTAAATTTTTTCATTATTTCCCTTTTACATGACTTTACCGAAAGAACCAAGAAGATGAATCCCTGCAGTCACGAAAGCTTTAAATCGAAATTTAACCGCCACTACGGGGTGGGATTCCACATAACTTTGAGATCCTTCAACAAACTCCGGGATAAGAAGGCTCAGCTAATCGAGTCTCTCACCTTTCTGAAGAGATGCCGCGACTGTAAGGTAATACCAATCGCATTTACACTAACCTCTGCTGCAACTTCTTCTAACGCGAGACGAATTATGTCTAGAACCAGCTTTGCTCTTATCTCAGAGAAAATCAGACTTACGCGCACCGAACTAGGTCAGTTAGATAAGACACTCTACAAATGACACTTATTTGACTGCAACAATTTCCACATCGGATTGGGAACATGTAGACAATATTACTGCCTCTTCAGCTGCCACTATGTCGACCAAATGTAAGGACAACTTGATTTCCAAATTCAACCTCCTCTCCAACAAGAGACCGGACCCACACACCGAAAAGCTAGACGTTAACAAAGTCGTAATTATCGCAGTAACAGTTCTATTTCTGATGGTCTGAAATCCATTTTAACTAAAGGGCTAAACTTTGCAGTCACACCTAGACACATACCAGTTAATGAATATCATTGCCCAAGTAGATGTGGCTTTTAAGGGCCTGGGTCACATCGCTGCAGACGTATGATGTAAGAGAAAAAAGTTTAGCTGGAGACATATTATATTTTTTGCGACATAGAATTGTAATGTATGACTTACTGTTAGCAGCTCAGATTATTGGAGAGTATATTTAGTAAACTGATGATACTAATGTAGTTAATATTTTAGTTTTTTACGTGGTGGTTTAGTTGCTGCAGCTCCATACTATTAACATTCCTTCCCTTTATTAATGCTACCCCCATCCCCTCCCTTTGATGCTGCTAATCCTGCATAATGCATGGGAATAATATGACTTTGAAACCCCCCGCCCACCTTCTACGCATTCCACAAGTAGTGACTAATCCCATATCTGCATTTCCCATAAATATGCTAAATTATTCTTGATATGCAAATTCATTTGACAAGGCGCTCTTCCCCCTCCAACCCAGCTTAAATATACGCTGCCAAGCCTGGTGGTGTTCATTCAGACGCTGTCTTTCCGACAGACCTGTTCTTCACCTGAGGACGGCTGCTTGCGTTGTGGCCGAAACGTTGTGAGAATTATTTTATTATGTTATATTTTTATTATTTTATTATTTCCCTTCTACGTGCCATTACCGAAAGAACCAAGAAGAAAAAAAAGAATGTGGTGCCAGCTGGACGAGATTCCTTTATTAAAAGAATGTCTTCACGACTTTGGTGGCATGTGAAGGAAAAGACAAAGACTGGTCCAAGAAGACACCAAGATTTGTAGTTTCAATTTGATAGGCAGACATTATGATGGTTGATCACCAGATTGATGGGGGGCAACCTTGGACAACTTTTGGGGGGGAGCCAATGAGAGGAATCTCCTTTTCATCAACGTTCATTTGAAAAAATACTTCCACATCAAGTAGTTACTTAGAGAGTGCGAAGATGAGAGAAGACATGCTAACGACACAGTCAAATTCCATTTGAGCATAGGTTATTCTGTCGTCCATGTGTCAATGCTCCAATCAGGACCACGTACACAGCGGATAAAGTGCGACCCAGAACAGATCTTAAAACTGCCCACAGTAACAATGATTTGCAAGGCAGGAGTGGGACCCATTGCAAGGCAATACAAGAGACATTTATTTTGAGTTTCAACTCAAATAGTAAAATAATCGGGTCAATTATACTAAGATCTGTGTTCAGTTCAAGAACAAGAATGCTTGAAAGATTTTTGTTTGCAGACGTTAGCAAATAATTATTAACTTTAGGACGTATAATTGCATTATTAAATGCATGACTAAAATTGCTGGTGGTAATTATGCAGGCAAGATGAACATATGTTATTTGCGAGATGACATCTTAAACAACTACGCTGGTTTGGTCGTCTGCGTGCGTATCTGGACGTTAATTTATTTACGAACCCGCCCAAACAGCTCGCTCTGATTCGATACAAATAAAACAGCTGGCAAAAAGCCAAAGCTCACTTTGATTCGATAAAAATGAATAAATAAAACAGCCGGAGGAGAGCTAAAGCATAGGTCTGCCAAGGTCTGCGCCGCAGTGCTGAAGTGCACTGTGGGCGCAGACCCTGCGCTGTGTGAGTGTGGTGTGTATGCAAGTGTGCGAATGGCAGTTACGGTAATATTACGTTTATTTATGTAAAAAATGGGTGCTGCGTGCTGCGATTAGTGGAGTCCCCAAACAACTTTACCTTACGAGTAGGCAGGGGTCGCTATACAGTGAGTCTTAGCAGACTGAGCTGGCAGCTTCACCTGCCGCGACCACGGCCAGTTGCGTAGCGCACCCCTACAGTTTCGCCCATGGGTCAATACCCGCATGGGGCAACCCAGCTGACTGTTTGATGGGTACAATGGGTACTTTTCGGTTTATCCGGCTTATTACCATTATTATGTATTGACGTTGATCACGTCTCCATGGACTGCTTGCTGTCTACTTCGGTTGTGTAATTCAGATGTTGTGCATGCTGCTGCTGGTAAGGGCATGTGTTGCATAATATGCAGCATGTGTCCGCGTATCATGTTTGCCACGGATGCAGTTGGCGTTACTGTACATTTATGATGTTTTGGAGTGCCAATCCCATGCACTTTGAAATTTAATAAACTGTCAAAAAAGGTTGCAGCCCGGCACCTGCTGCTGTCACTCTCTGGCCGTTGCACAAGCCATATCGGAATTTGCAACATGCTAAAACAATTAGTACAGTGTGACACCGCCCGGGTAACTCCCGGGATCAAAATGGGCATTGGAAAGTGATCGCTTTATTGAGATGATTATGGTACTACCACAGGGTATTGTGAACGGTTCAGGAGGAGGAGAGGTCTGGATTTCTAAGTCTCACAGTACCGGTAAGAAGCGCCGGGTGGGGGATGCCCTCCACTGGGGTACTAATTCTGTCATTATTAGTATACGATCATGCAATGTTTCTATCTGCAAGCTGTCATAACTCAAACGATCCCCGTTATTGTTCGATTGAGAGTGACCCACACCTCTGATACCATATGTGAGGAACCCAAAAATATGATGCATGCGTAAAACACCCACAATGGGAATACGTAAACGTCAAAACACCAACAAAATACATTTTAATATAAGAAAAAAATAGGTGGCCCCATAGCGCATCTGTCTGTGTGTGTACATACAGACGGAGGATGCAGGGGCCAACCTGTGTGCGATCGGAACGGTGCCATTGCTGACCAATGTCACTGTGGATGGCGCTCATGCTGACGCACACCGGAGCTGTGTCTTTGCGATGCAAGGGCATGGTGGATGGTGGAGCGCATATGGATGGTGCGTTACGAATAAAATAAAACAAACCGCTGGAAGCAGCCATGCGAGCAGGCTACCTTGAGAGCGATCGCGAATGGGTTGCATGTCTGGAAGAAACCTCGCTCTTTCAGATGCCGTACCAGCTTCGTCAACTCTTCGCTACGATTCTGCTGTATTCCATGCCAGCAGATACGAAGGCTCTCTGGGATAAATTCTACGACGAATTGGCTCGCGATTACGAGTACCAGTACCGCCAGCTGACCAACAAAGAAGAAATGGTAAATCTTCTTGGTTCTTTCGGTAAAGTCACGTAGAAGGGAAGTTATAAAATAATAAAAAATAATAAAATAATTCTCACGACGTTTTGGCCACAACGCAAGCAGCCGTCCTCAGGTGAAAACCAGGCCTGTCGAGGCGACAGCGTCTGAATGAAACAGCACACGTGCTTCGAGCATATATATAAGCTGAGCTGGAAGGGGGGGAAAGGGCGCCTTGATAAAACATATTGCATATCAAGAGGAATTTAGCATTTTTATGGGAAATGCAGGTATGTGATTAGTACTACTTATGCCAGTGCATTATGCATGATTAGCAGCATCAAAGGGAGGGGATATGGGAAATGCAGGTATGTCATTAGTACTACTTATGTCCGTGCATTATGCAGGATTAGCAGCATCAATGGGAGGGGATATGAGAAATGCAGGTATGTGATTAGTACTACTTATGCCCGTGCATTATGCAGGATTAGCAGCATCAAAGAAAATTAAAGAAATGGTAAAGTTCAAGACCCTTCACAGCCTCCACGAGTTCCTCACGGCAGGTGGGATGGCTCTGTCGGACTTTGACGACCTCCCGCAGCTTTCCGAGTACCCACACTTGGTCTTGGACTCGCTGCTTGAGAAAAACCATATCCGCCGCGAATTGGACAAGAAGGACTTCCCATTTCGACTTCGGCGCAAACAGTTCCCCATTGTCCCAGCCTTCGCGATGACCATCAACAAGGCGCAAGGGCAAACTGTTCACAACCTGGGATTATATCTACCAACGCCATGCTTCTCGCACAGCCAACTGTACGTGGCACTATCGCGAGTCACGGCAAGATCCAACATCAAGGCGCTTATTGAGGGACCTGACGACGAGGAGGAAGACGGAGTGTACACGAATAATATCGTGTATCGCCAGATATTTCAATAAGTTGCATTCTATATTTGAATACGTTGCATTCTTTCATATTGTCGATTGAGCGTCTCATAAAAATGCATATAACCTCACAAAAAATAAACATAAAACAATCACCAAAACATGTCTATTGTGTCCAGCCACTTTCAACTCCCCACCAACCAAGTACATTCACACCGCCCGCGAAGCGGGCGGCGACTGCTAGTCATTGTAGTTGTAGAGTGATGTATTAAAGAGCTGTCGATAAATGACACAACCGGACGTCCCCCAGACTTGCTCAGAATTAAGAACCATTGATTTCATCGTCCATAGCTCTTATGAATGCCATGGGGAGGTCTTAGTGACAGAAATCAGTTAGCTCTTGAGATGGGTTAAGGGATATAAACTTTATAGAAAAAAATCAGTCTCCTTAAAAAGGCCATAAATGGCAAAGTTCTCAGTAATTGATGCATAAATAGTGGATTTAGCATATGGTAAGACATCCGGCATTGATGGGTACAGAGTAAGCAAAGTTACGGCATTTTGGAGATGACTGCACAGTAATTAGATGAGCCTGCATCACTAATAGAAATTTCGCAACTGGGAAGCCAATGGAGCACAGTTATTCCAGAGTATGTCCGATGATGAGGAGGGGCTTGAACATGCTACTTGAGCCCAAACAACTGAAAAACTGAAATGACGTCTGTAACTGAATAATGTAATGGGGTATTTACATGAATGTTACAGGCTGCAAGCAAGAGAATCCAGAAGCAAGATGTTTAGATCTGATCAGGTGGTGGTCGGTTTAGGATTACAGTAAAGCAGAATCCGCAGTAATGGTTTCAAAGTCTTGCAATGTACGAATACCTTCGTTTAAATGCGTACGTTGACATACAAATTGCTATGCATCATTGGTAATATGTTAAAGATTACTGCACAGTGATCAAATGAGACTGAATCAATAATAGAAATGTCGCCGACTGCATTGTAAAGCGTGGATTTTACCTCAGCTTCTTTTGCCTTTTGTTCTGCCTTCACACGCTCCTCCTGGTTATAGTCATAAACACATTAATCGGTGCGATGAATACAGTCATACAAATTCCGTGGAACATGTATTATGTCATGCATTGCATGGCAAGTTTCCCCAGCCAACACTACCTAATCTTGTGTGGGCAAACTTCCCCCCTTTCCACCGCCTCCACCACTACCCCATTTGTCAAGTTTTAAGGATTATGCTTGAGACTCACGATTTGTCACAAGTATGAATGTCTCATGGCCATGCAATGGAATCTCACGTTTATTGTGGTTCATCTGTTGTAAATAACGCACTCAGATCCCATTTAATGCAGTGCACTGGCAACTGCTGTATGCATGTTGAACTTTTTTGCACGGGGGAAATACAACAAACTAAACACAACGACAAGCAGTTCTAAATAATTGATTTTTATATCTAGATTTAAAAGTGCATAGCGGCTTCCTAATATCGGATTAAAGAGCATTCCAGACGGCCCCAGAGGTGTGAGATCCAGTGATTGTCTTTGATGGCAAGCCAAAATCCACTGTGAGGATAACTTGTGATTTTCATAAAAATAGCAATATGTGAAGTAATAAAATTAACTGTCTTTTCATTAGGGTTATGAGAAAGTCATTCTCAATTCATTGCCTAATAATACAAGAGCAGAAATGTTACTATAAACTTTGATGTTGGGTTAAATTAATTAAAAAATCTGACTTTACTGTGGATGCAGTGTGAGTTCTAACATTAGTTTAAATGAACAAAAACATAGTTATCCTGGCTATTCTAAGTGGGGAAAGCGGCCATATTCTCTGGACCAGTGGTTCTTAATCTTTTACTGCAGCCTGCTTCTCAATCGTTTAAAAAATAGTAATATTAATAAATGCTTAGGTTTCCTGTTACAAAGTAGTCGTACTTACATTCACGTGTTTAATTTGTGTTTTCGATTATGTACCATCTTAAAACATTTTGGCCATGTCTCGCACCACCAGGATGGGGATCTCGCACTCCCAGGTGGTGTGTGCATCCCAGTTTAAGAACCAGTGGTAGACTGACATCTCATCTTTGATCTACAATTTTCACAGATTATGATTTGCAACTAACACATATGGTCTTCCTTGAAGTGCACTTCATTAATTGGCTGTCAGGCTAACAATCTTAGAGTGCTGAGCCAGTACAATCCATATCCTGGGTTTACTTCTCCTAAGCTAACGTTAATAAAATTGGTTCTTAAGTGATGTGGGTTGATGTAATCAGCATGGTTACCAATTATTGCACGACATATTTACGTTAATGTACTTTATTAATTAATTTGTCATATTTAGGCTTTCAGCAATAAAGTAATGGTCCATTGCTTAACAACAAACGCCACTTTCAGTTCCAACAACCATTCCTGGTTTAAAATAGCAAAATGATCAGTTTGGAAGACCATATCAGCCGATCCCAAGTATTGAGTGACGAGTTAAGAGTGAGATGCTAGTGGTTATATCATCATATCCATTTCCCTCTTGCTACAATTGAGCCACTTCATTGCTGCCCACAACACTTGCCAGGACATGATGCCATGAAGTCACCATTTTGATTTCTTCTTGGTGTGACAAGGCAGCCATGTGGATGGCTGTGACTGAACCTGGCTTCAGGTTCCAAAAGTGCAGCAATAGGTCAGGGAGTGTCATCTTTTGTGGCTAGGTGGAGTTTCCTGTCACACATTTTAAGTATTGATAATTGCGTGCTCCAGCACAGCAGTTGATTGTTTACATGTATCGTATATCTATTTTATTTTATTCTAGTTATTTCATCTCAGCGTTGCTGTTTGTGGTATCTTATTTATTCTGCTATTTTTACGCTATTTAAATTTTAGGATACTTGATTGCAGGATAGTTGCTTGAGTATTTGTCTGACTCTAAACTTCCTTGCTTTAATCAGCTTTAATTCATTATTGATTTGGGATCAGATCAAATGTCAGGTTTTTTATAACCATTGCACCTTCATAGTGTCTGTATTTGTCTGTATTTGTCAGCCTAACTCTGGCTGAGATTGTTTGTGTGGAACCAGGTTAGCATAATAGACGATTGCTCAACCAGCCCAATGACCATGTACACAGGCCCTCCAAGTTACATGATGCACTACGGTTCTAGTCATGCCAACGTCAGAATTACCAGCCTTCCCCCAACATTCATCTTCACAGACACCTGTTGGCACTGATGGCTTTGCCTTATAGTGCTGCACATGTAAATAATCATTTTCCATTCATATATTTGCAAATGTGATGTTTCATATGTCAATAGTGATTTGTACATTCTACCTCACTGTGTGCTTTAGCTGATGCAAGGATGGGCTCCTTTGCTTTATAGCCTGCAAGTTCAACCTGTAAAGAAACACAGCCAATGATAAATGTCTTTATATATTCTATACTTAGTATGAAATTGGATTCTTAGTCATCTGGCTGCTAATTATACATTTGTTGTAATGCTAATCACCTCTAAACGTTGTTTTTGTAACCGAGCCATCCAAAACATGTTACACTGCACATCCTCAAGCATATATAGGTGTTTGGAGACTGACCGGCAAGAGGGAACACTTCTCTGTGGGTTAGCTACTGAGCCGGGCTCTGTGTATAGCTGCAAAATTTGACAAGAAGTGTCCCGACTATATTGTAACATTTTTTTATGACATTTGGAGAGAGGGGAAATTTGGATTCAAAAGCCATCACCTGAATATTTTTTTTTTATAAATGGACATATATTTTGAGAGGAGTTGGGGAGAGGTGATGTGGTTGGATGAGACTGTTGAGGTGCATGAGGAGAGATAAGACTGAAACCAGGAAAGAGGGATACCTGAGATATCGAGAGAGGGAAAGGGTTAAAAAATTCGGATTGTCGACCATATTGAAGTCTGCAGTGAGGTCGAGTAGAATGAGAATATATAATAGCCCAGAAATGTGTGTAACGTGCGTGACGTCACTCCACATGCCGCACCCCCGTCATTAATAATACAATAATCATGAGCGGGTGGATTTTTACTCTCACGCAGAAGAAGGTCGAGCGGAAAGATATTTTGTTTTGCAAAGTCCCTTCAAATATGACGTTTCTTTACAGACAGTGTAAAAATATATATATACGCAGCACAGTGCTACATCGGCACGTGACGTCACTGCAAAATAGCCCCCCCCCATCGTCATTTGTATCAGAAGCAAGACATTTCTTTACGCAAATTCGCTTCAAATTTTACGTTTATTTATTTCAAGTTGATAAAATAAATAATTCTACGCAGCAACAAAGTGTATTTGGTGTCTTTATTTTTTTTAGCACTTGAAACAAAAGTTAAGTCTAATTTTGGCTTCTAAATTATGATAAAATATATACATTTCTCTGTGATTTTCCAGACATTGTATCGAATTCAATTTGATTGCAACCCCAGCGAGGAAAAGCAGAAGAAAATAAAGTATCAGAGCAGTGATTTAGAACTAATTGAAGGTGAGTTAAATGCAGTGCTACAGTGACATGAAGTGAGGGGATTCATGACGTAGTTTGGAAAATAATCACTGCCATTAATACAGTACAATCGATTCACGCAAAATATCGCATACCGAGGTTTCATTTTTTAAGTTAAGAAAATGTATTTACGTGCAACAATTCCTCAAAAAATATACAATCACACAAGAAAACGTAAATGTACATCTTTAATATTACAGCTTCCATCCTAGGACGGGCAAAGGCTAATTGAAGGTCAGTTAAATACAGTGCTACATTGACATGAAGTGAGGTGTTTTATGACATAGTTTGTGCAAGCATCACTGCCATTAATAGAGTACTACAGTGAAATTTTGTTAAGTGTTTGATGACATCGTTTGTGCAAGATTCATTGCCATTAAATTTACACAAGATACAATTCAACTCTGCAAAAAATTCGTAAATATTACAACTTCCGTCCTAGGACGGGCAAAAGGCTAGTGAAAATATAAGAAAGACCGGCATGAGCAGAGTTCGACAAATGGTTCTGCACTGCATTCTGTTCAAACCCGAATTTGAATTGTGGATGTAACGAGTGAGAGGAAATGTATTGAGTAAGGGGGGAATGGATCAGGGGTTTAAGAAGTTCAGAGAAGAAAGAGAGAAGGAAATAGGATGGTAGGTCTTGAGGCGAGAAGTATCGGGAGTTTTTTTAAGGAGAGGAATGATGACTGCGGCTTTGAAGTCCGAAGGGAAGGCACCAGAGGAAAGGCAGGAACTGAAGAGGTAGGGGAGAATCAGGGGGAGTAGATGGGGTATGGGGGACGAGGAGATACAGTCCAGTGGACCGGAAGCAGGGTGGGCTTTAGAAATGATTCAGGAGCGTTCAACAAAAAATAGTGGAGTAAACGACGGGAAAGTAGAGTCCATTTGAGGTGCTTTCGAGGAAAAAGATTGAAGAAATTAGACAGTGGGGGTGGTGAAGGAAAGGAGGAACGGATGGAGTCGAAATGAAAAGTTAGGGAAATAGATGGTGGAGTTAGAACTGGAGGAGAGTGGTGGAGAAGATTTCTTTCGAGTCGAAAATAATTGATGGGATGGGGAGCGAGAGAGGAGATGAGGGCCAGAATTGACCATATTTAGGATTTTTTTCCAAGCCAGATATAACGTGGGAAAGGAGCAAAGCCAGGTTGTTGGTAAAAGGAAACGATTTCAGGAATCTTTCTGCTTTGCACAAGAGGCATACATTTGACTGGAGCAGGGATTTATCCAAGGTAGAAGAGGCTTGTTTGAAGGGGCCTGAGAGTGAAGGGGAGCCAGGATTTGAGGGTGGAAAAAAGTGCATTGGAGAGGGATGACGGGAGCTAAAAATCTGATAAATAAAATGCCAGATATAGAGAACTTGAGAGAGAATAGAGATTATGACGGAGGATTGAATATCCAGGGATAACAGTGAGGGGTGTGGGGAGAGAAATGGTGAGGGAAAGGAAGAAGTCATCCGTGCTTAAACTCAGACTGTCTTTTCCACAACATCTAAAATATTCTTTTTATTATATTTTTCATTAATTTTAATCGTTTATATTCACAACAGTTGTCCCTTGGTTAACAATAAAATCGGTTAATAATGTTTTGGTTAACTTTTCGCCTCCCATAGGACCCCATGGTTTGGACTAACCTTACAATTTTGTTTATGTTATGCACGCAGGCGCTAATTTCAGCCAATTTGAGGGTTCGTAAGTGAGCTGAGCATGCCTCAGCTAATCAGCGACGCCTATTTATGAGCTTTTAGACCTCAACTGGCTTTGTTTACATTATGTTTTCTATTTTGGCATTGGAAATAGCTTTCTTGCAGACTCAGTGATTGCTACTTATTTTTCAACTCATAAGTGATTTAATAGTGATTGCAATGGTCCTAAAGTGAATTCGCTAATATTCAAGAGAAGGAAAGTAATTAGCGTCAAAACAAAGCAGGACATTATTAAGTTCAACTTTCAATCGTCTTGGAACGGATAAATGCTTTAAAATGTAACTCATATTTTAGATTAACAGTTATTTTGGTTAACAGTAGTTTTCGTGGAACGGATTAACTGAGGGGGTACTGTAATTACGTTTCTGATGCTATTTATTGCGCATGGTTGCATATTATTTTGCTCAGTCGGTGTTAACCGCTGATGGCGTGATGGTTTCTTTTTTAATTCCTGTTGCTGTATGTTCTATGTACCGTTTCCGTTTTTATTGAGCGCAATATTGGCATGTAAAATAAAGATTTATTGAGGTGAACATTACGTTAAAAAAATATGACCAGAATAATGAGTAGGAGAAGGTGGATGAAGGTGGAGATTGAATTAATTGACAAGGGAAGGATGACGGAAGCAAAAAAGGGGGTGTTGAAATAAAAATTAAAATCCAGAAGAACGAATGGGTGGGGAAGAGGAATAAAATATGAAAGAGGGCATTCAAGTTGCTCAAATAAGGTAGAACTTTGGCCAGGAGCACAATAGATGAGGTGCAGAGAGATTGGATGGGAGGGGGTGCGAAGAGCACCACGTGGTAATGGCGATGTGCACGCCTAAGTGCGCAATGTGTGGATCGCAAACTAAAAGCAGGCGATTCACACACGAGGTGTTTTAATTGCCTAGACCCTGCACACGAGGTGGAGAAATGTGTGGCCTGCAGCGAACTTCCAAAGCACCTATGCAAGAATAGAGCACGATGCTTATAGTTTTGGAAGGCCTCAGTCCTGCAAGATGGCGACGACGTGAGAGAAACCACCCTCGTTCTTCTCGAGCATGAGGCGACGCGGCCAGAGGTCCGCTCAGTAGTGCTTTGCCCAGTAGGGCAACCCGGAGCTAGCGTCGGGCCCCCGGTGATGGGTGATCACATACGGGGCACCGTATGTGATCAGCACTCACAAAGTCACGGTTTGAAGAGGAGGGCTACTGTACAGATGAGGATTGTCATGCATGAGACATAGAGGAACAAGATGTGGATGAGCACGAGGTACCGCACAGTTCCCAGCAACAATCGTTGCTTCAACCTCCTCAACCACAACGTACTCACATATTAAATAATTTGAGCATCTTCTTTAGAGGTTTGGGTACAGAGCTGTTGAGCTCTGCACCCAGAGTGGGGAATGGAACCGCAATGAGTGTGACTGCCCCGGCAGAGGTACCCTCTACATCTGCAGGGTCCTCGGCAGCAGCACCAGTAAAATATGAAAAGAAGCCAAGTGAGTGGGTCGACTCAGAGGAGGAAATACCTCTTCAGAAAACTCTGAAATAAGTGAGGAGGTGTTTGCCAGACACTTTTTACAGGCAGAAATAAAGCGGCTGAGGAAAATCTTAATTGAAGCACTGTAGGTGGTAGCACCCATTTTATACAAGACCACTTCTGAGGAAAAGGGGTTGGTGAAGAAAACACCAGTGTTTGCAAAAGCAGTGGGTAGCAAGGTGACAGAAGTAACCCATGGATCAGCAGATTGTAGATATGTTGTGACAAGAGTGGGCAAGACGAACTAAAGGTTTTAAGATCTCTAAGGGACTCGACAAATTGTATGTTCTTCCAGATGATCAAAAGGAGGAATTGATGGCTTTACCATTAGTAGACACACCAATGTCAGGAGGATTATACCTCGAAATGCCCAGGTGGTTGAAAATGCAGCTATACTTTTGCCTGATGCTAATGATAGGATAGCAGAGAAGGAAAGTAAAATAATGTTTATTGTATCTTCTATGTCGGCACGAGCAGGTACGTATGTAGCTTATTGTGGGAAACTAGCACAAAAGGGCCTGTTGGAACAGGTCCATATGGTTATGGCGGTTGCCACAGATGCAAGACTAGATTTGGTGAACTGGAATGCAAAGGCACTGCATCGTCAGTTTCCACTAAGCGGGTGCTGTGGATAAGATGACTAAAGGTACCGGATGCCCTGAAAAACTAGCTGCTTCAGCTCCCGATGTTACTTGGAAAAGTGACCCACATGGCACTTGTCTCGCCCTCGCTATGCATTGTGTTGCGCCACTATCCGAGTATTTAACATCGCATTCAATAAACCTTCAGAGCTAGGGTGAACATCTAACTCCAACGTATTTAATGATTGATACGAAGTAAAACTGATGGAAAAACACAACACAAAATACAGCATCCATGAATACAATGAATGCACATTGCAGCATAATAACATTGTCTTAGATAACATGAATCTCAAAAATAGGTCCTGGAAGGACCAGGCACCTACCTACATTAGCACTGAATAGCTATACAAGAGAATAAGATACTGTGTTAAATAAGGTCACTCTATGTAATCACCATACTGCAGCCTAAATGTCCAGTGCTGCATATAAAACTGAACTGTGGATGAGGTACTTCTTCATCCTTGCTGTCAATAACGCATTAAACTTACGTGGGCACAAGTCTGGCTCGACTTATCCAAATATAAATAACATTCACAATAACGATAGTGGCAGATTTCGCTGTTAACTAGGCCCCGTGTTTATCATAACACTTTAACAGCATTATAAAGACGTTTGCAGCATTATAACGGCAATCCCAACATTATAACAGCATTCCCAGTATTATAAGATCATAAACGAACTTACAGACAATGCTTATTAAAATTCCGCAATGAACAGATGCACCCATCTTCACTGAGACGCTAATTGTGCCTCCATTTTGTCCTCTGTGTAAAGGCTGACACCCCCTCCTGGCCTCGTGGCTTAGAGACCCTTAATCTGGAAATGCCTGGTCACGTGACCAAACTCAGCACCGTCATATCAGGAAGTTCCTGTGTAAGCACACCCCCATATATGCCGTGGGGCAGAACAGCACTTGCACACCATGATAAAAAGCATAAGGATAGGAGGCAGACATATCTTGCCTAAACAACAGCCGTTTTGTCAGCCCTTTCAGGCGACCAGCCGCGGGAACTGCAGTTCCAAGTCACAAAGTTCAGGATATTCTCAAAACCGTTGAGGACATAGAGCTTGGAGAGGAAGGAGGTCTCAGCGAGGGCATGGCAGAGGAAAGGCTCGTGCCTCTCGGAACTGGAGAGAAATTATCCCTGCCCACCACCTTCCCCAAGTGAGATGGAGGAAGGGAGGGTGAAGCACTTAGTAGCCCCACCACCCAAAAGACTGGGGAGACGACAGGCTCAGTTTTCTTCAGTCTAGGACGGGACCACAGGCGACGAGCGGGTCTGGAAAATGGTGAAATATGGGTACAGTCTAGAGTTTATGGGACAAGTACCAGGGCCAAATTTGGTCGAGACAAGACCTCCATCAGACCTGCTAATGAAGGAAACCTTGGAGGCAGAAATGGCCAGGTTTCTGGAGGTTCCCAGTAGATTACAACAGTCAGGATTTTACACCATTGGAACCTCCTTTGCCAGTAGCAAAATATGATAATTGTTTTTTTACCCTTTTATCTGGCAACAAAACTGACACCTTTTTTTGATACTGGCAAAGGAGGCTCCAATGGTGTAAATGCTTACCCCGAGCTCTCATACTCTGATGGTGCATTGTCTTTGAGTTGTGCGCCTTTTGGCATCATCTGGTCCAACACCATGTGAGACTAAGCTCTAAGAAAAGCTGTCTCGGGTGTGGACCAATCAATTTCAAGGGCACAGCATACATTATCAGAGTTGTGTTTGTTGTTTGCATTACTACCGCAGGTATTGTGGTTAATGCAAACATGACTCCTTGTAAAAAAGGTGTCAGTTTTTTTGCCAAAACTGACTTCATGATCCCCAAGGTGTTGGGGGCTTAAAGGGGTGTCTTTGACCTCAGGAAATTGAACAAGCACGTAAGTTCCAGGAAATAAAAAAAATTGAGTCCATAACGACAATCTCCAGAGCTGTGAGGCCAGGAGAATGAATAGCAGCAGTCGATCTAAAGGACGCTTACCTGCACATACTGATCCGGAGGAGAGATCATGCATTTTTGAGGTTCCAGTTGTTAGGATAACACTGGAAATTCCAGGTGATCCCTTTCCAGTTAATTATCAGCAACACCAAGATTATTCACGAAGGTACTAGTTGTACTGTTGGCACTCTTAAGGAAAAAAGGGTTACACATCTATCCTTACTTAGACGACCTACTGGTGAGTCTATTCGAGGGAGACGTTATTCTGGGCATTGGGGTGAGTGATCTCAGTGTTGCAAATACGTATTTTTATACTCAACAAACCAAATTGCAACCTGTGCCCGACGAGGAGGTTGTCACACCTGGGTGCGACAATCGAAATGAAGAAAGGTCGTGTATTGCCAACCAAGACCAAATTTACATGCTTGGGAAGCAAAGCAGACACATTGATCACAAGGAGAGGAGGTAGTGCCAGGCAGTTATTGGTGGCATTAGGTCATTTGGTGGCCATGGTCAACATGGTACCATGGGCCAGGTTTTGGATATGAGCACTTAAGTGGTGTCTAATAGAAACCTGGGACCCAACTGAGGACGAGATGACCATCTGTGTCAGGTGTACACAGGCAGTCATCAGGGATATGAGATGGTGGAAGACATCACCGAGATTGCAAGAGAGCATAACCCTAGGAAAAAAAATGTACTAGTGGAGACATACGCAAGCCAGTTTGATGGAGGAACATACTGCCATGGCACACCAGTTCATGTGAAATGGTCGAGGGAAGAAAAGAGGGAGAGCATAAACGTTCTCAAACTCACATAACGCATCTTCTGGACCCGGTGTGCATCCATGATGTTGTGTGGATGTGCCGATGTCGAAACAGCATGTTGGTAATTACAAGCCCATGGGCTGCACAAAAGTCGAGCAGCCTCCTACCGTTGTTATTGAGCTGATCTGACCCATGCCTTCCACTCACTCGAGATCAGGTGCCAGCATCATGACCAACTCGGGCATTGAAGTCACCCAACAGAATGACTCTATCTTCTTGGTTCTTTCGGTAAAGTCACGTAGAAAGGAAGTAATACAATAATAAAAGTAAAACATAATAAAATAATTCTCACGACGTTTCGGCCACAACGCAAGCAGTCGTCCTCAGGTGAAGAATGAAACACCACCAAGCTTGGAGCGTATATTTAAGCTAGGTTGGAGGGGGGAAGAAGAGCCCCTTGACAAAATAATTTGCATATCAATAGGAATTTAGCATATTTATGGGAAATGCGTAGGAGGTGGGCGGGGGGTTTCAAAGTCATATCATGCCCGTGCATTATGCAGGATTAGCAGCATCAAAGAGAGGGGATGGGGGTAGCATTAACAAAGGGAAGGAATGTTAATAGTATGTAGCTACAGTTACTAAACAACCACGTAAAAAACTAAAGTATAAACTACATAGTATCATCAGTATACTAAATATACTCTCCAATAAGCTGAGCTACTAACAGTAAGTAATACATTACAATTCTATGTCGCAAAAAATATAATATGCTTCCAGCTAAACTTTTTTCTCTTACATCACACGGGTCTACCCCGTACTATATACTACCATAGACAAACCCAACATTAAATTATATACTGTATTACTATACACCACTCTATACCTTCGACTATAATATTACCCTAAATATTATTCTACCCACCCTACTGTATACCACACTGCTGTATATTCACTATACAATTACGATACTGTATATTACCTTATACATTGTATTAAACATTACAATGTTATACTATTTATACAATCTGCTATACACTATACCATTGACCATCGCGTGAAAGATACTAAGAGGAAGCAACGAAATATGTCAATGGGAGAGTGGAAAAAGGAGACTTGCAGCGGAGCAAAGAATCCATTCCCTGTGGAGAATACAAGATATATAGTCAATGCCAGTGAGTGGACTGCGGTCTGAAAGTCACCGTAAACGTGAACACAATCAGTTAAGATCCGAAATGGTTTATTACGACTCTATCCTAAGGGGCCACTTTAGTCGGATGCTTTCTATGACGGGTCATAGAAAGCATCCGACTCATTGGCTTTGCCTGCATCCCTCCACTGAAGTTCATCTTCAGTGGGGGAATAAGTAACCACGACCACAACTCCTCGCCACTGGTTGATGGGAAGGTGAGCCAAAAGTAGCCTGGGGCTTACAGCTTTCCACACCTCACCACCATGTTTCCACGCCCCTTCATTATTTTGTTCAGAAGAGCCACACCCTGTTGTTTGCCAGTATCCTGCCCCAAGTAGAGGAATGTCCACCCCTCATGGTGGCAGGATCCAGAGCCAGTCCACCCAACCCCCTGAATACCATAGAAATCCAGGCGGTACCAGTCCAGCTCCCGACAGAGGAGTGGCCGCCTCTCCTCCGCAGTGACCATTAAGACATTCCACGTGACCACCCCCAGTGGCTTTTATTTTTTTCTGAAGGAATCTCGAGGATAAGGATTCAGTTTCCTGGCTCTGCCAAATGTTGTTTGGCCAGGAGACATCATAGACGGCTGTCGACACGGGGCCTCTGGCACAAGCTTAGCTAGATATTTTTTTCGTCGTTTTGTGGTAATCCACATACACACAGACACACACACATAGACACAAAAAAACACAGACAAACAGACACACAGACACAAAGACAGACACACACATGGGGCACGCGTGCATGCACACATACACCAATGACAACAATCCCCCTTGTAACAGTTCCAGCATGTGCTGTTAGCGAGGCCTATGAAGGCCGGCACGGTACACGAGACGGTGGGTGGCCAGCATCATGCCCAGCTGCCTTTGTCTCCTCAGTGGCCATGTTTACTACATACCACACCAGGTACTTATTTGAGGCTGAGTCGACCTAGGGGAGGTCCAGGACCCGTTAAGTTGATCGTTATTGGTGTTGACCGTGAGCAGGAATCAAACTCGGGTCGCCGCTTTAGTAGCGCAGCATGCTGACCGCTACACTACCGCTCCCCATACACTCACTTTCACACACAAACACATGCAAAAACTCCCAGCGCGAGAGTTACTCATTATATCTCGCGGAGCATCGCGCTGCTGAACAAAATAGTACCGCGGTTCAGTTTTCAAGTGCGATTTCGTGTTTTAAGCCAAGGTAAAAAAAAATGTCATGGAAGCTGGTTCGTTTAACACGTAGGCTTTCGCGACCATAAGTTAGATCGTGTAAATATATGAATGTGTAGTTAAAACCCCGCCACCACCCGACACAGCCAACGAGTAAGAGTTGTCATGTAAACAGAACATGCCAATTCGTCACTAGTACAGCACACCGGTGTGTTGGAGAGCCAAGCCACAACACAATCTGAATACGACGTTTCGCCAGTAATTACAACTAGCTTCATCAGGTGACAGCCAGATTTGTGGAGAAGTCTAACTGTTTCGTTCCTCATATAGAGGCGTAGTTGTGTTGACCACGCTTCTGCGCTCTTGCTCAAAGTGGGGGGGGGGGGGGAGATTACTGAATCAACATACATTATGCATGTGCATAATTTGAGCCCAATAATCTTATCCTTTCTGTCTATTGTGTGTATTAGAATAGTCATACGTTGACTGGTTCATAAGTTCAGGTGTTCGTTAGTCGAGGGCTGTCTGTCGTCACAATCTCGTTCCTAGTAAACAGTCTGATTTTCAAGAGGATTACTGCACTACTACAGCGATGATTGAAGTATTACATTTTTATTCAGCAACCTGGACGAAGGCCACTACTACTGTGCACTATTCCTTGACTAATCAAAGGCCTTTCATATTTTGATTTAAAGCTTTTGTGACTGCAGGGATTCATATTCTTGGTTCTTTCGGTAAAGTCACATAGAAGGGAAATAATAAAATAATATGAACATTAAACAATACAAATTCTCACGACGTTTCGACTGCAACACAAGTAATCATCATCAGGTGTGAAATCCACAGTAGGAAAACTTGAAAAAAGTGGCGGTTTGTTCTAACTTCAGCACCAGACAGCGATTTGGCAGTTTGGCCATCTATGAGTCCATCTATGTTCGGAAAAGAGGAGGGGGGAGCAGAAAATGTAATGCAGTCTGAAAGTCACCGTAAGCGTGAACACAATCAATTAAGACCCGAAATGGTTTATCAAATCCTTCCAATGAACGCTAAGCCAGAATCCATCTTACACTATGGGACCTCCTTTACCAGTGGCAAAATATAGTAATAGGTTTTTACCCTTTCAACTGGTAAAAAAACTGACACCTTTATACAAGGCATCATGTTTGCAATAACCACGACACAAGCAGTCAAAATGCAAACAAAAAGAAACAACTCTGATGATGATAATGATATGCACTGTCCTTGAAGTTGATTGGTCCACACCCGAGACAGCTTTTCTTAGAGCCTAGTCTCCATTGGTGTTGGACCAGATGACGCCAAAAGGCGTACAACTCAAAGACAGCGCACTATCAGAGTATTGAGAGCTCGGGATAAGCATTAACACTTTGAGACCTCCTTTACCAGTGGCAAAAAATAGTAATAGGATTTTACCCTTTCAACTGGTACAAAAACTGATACCTTTATACAAGTTGTTTCTTTTTGTTTGCATAAATGTCGGAAAGACAGCGTCTAAATGACGCTGTCTTTCCGACAGACCTGTTCCAACAGACCTGTTCTTCACCTGAGGACAGCTGCTTGCGTTGTGGCCGAAACGTCGTGAGAATTGTATTTTATTATGTTTTAATTTCATTATTGTATTATTTCCCTTCTACGTGACTTTACCGAAAGAACCAAGAAGATGAAAGTAATAAAATAGAAAAAAAAAAAATCTGTTTCATTTTCACTTACCTTGAGTCCCGATGGAGGATTGCTTTGTCAGTAAGGGGGCAATGAGTCCGAATAATTGCACCCACACAACAACAACTGCCATTTGCCACTAAGTGGTGCTGACGTCACCACGGCGCTTGTGCCAGGCTATGTGTACATTGAGGTTACGTGAAGTGTGGAATGCCCACTGGCAGGTCACAGGGCAGACTAAGGCGCCACGGGTCGACTGACTAAGATGACTGGCCGATGCACCACCTCTACCCCCAACTTGCCAACTTTGTGTTTTAGCCACCCGGTGCTTCGCTCATTGTTGTGAGCGTCGCTCCTCTGCCCTCCATTGGTTTTGGAGGATGACTGCCTCCAACTACCCAGTAGTGTCCTTCACCAGCCTCCTCCACAGAGGCCAATCTTGACACCCCTGGTACCAGTCATCGGCAAGTCCACTCAGCTCCACATCCTCTTGCACCATATCACTCCATCTCTTCTCTAGCCCGTGCCATGCCCGTTTAGCCCCCTCAATTTGGTCGAACAAAAGCTGTTTAGGCATGCGGTGGCTTATCATGTGGGCTACATGACCCAGCCAACGCAGCCTTGCCTACCGGAGGAGCTCACCGATAGGAATTGTCCAGATCTTTCAAAGATCTAGGAGATCCACACAGAATACAGCCTGGTTAAACGCAGGATGGATCGTAACCAGGCCAGCATAAATGTTTCTAGCTGGCGAAGATGTTCCATTAGGGAGGTCCACGTTTTTGCAAGCATAGAGAAGAGAGGGCATGACTGTGGCCGAGAAGACCTGAAGCTTCATGTAGAGTGACAGACCAGGTAGCTTCCACACAGAATTATGCAAACGATGATAAGATAATGGCGCTCGACTGATTCAGAGTGAGACCTCTCCTGTCAAACCGAAGCCAGTAATGAGCACACTGTCCAGGTATGGGAAACTCCACTCTCTCCAGAACTGGGAGTTGTGGGGGTAAAGTGTCTGATGGTACAAAATACCCAGGCAGGTGCTTAGTTTTGGTGGGGCTGATGGTAAGGCCCCACCTCTTAGTGGCACGCTGCAGGTTCAGCAGCAGGACCTCCTTCTCTTCCTAATGGAGCAGCAATTACCAGATCATCGACATATGTAACATGGTTGACCACTAGGGAGCCATTCTTTGACTGCACCAAGGCATCGATCAGGCTCCCATTGTACCTGTACCAGATAAAAATTATTCTGGTACAGCCATTAAAGGCTTCATGAACTACGTGGTCGAAATAGATTTTGAATAATATGCGAGCCAGAAGACATCCCTGTCGCACCCCAAGGTGAACAGGGAATGACTCCGACTCCCAGCCATGTAGTTTTAACCGGGCCGGCTCACGATCATGAAGGTCCTTATTGATTGTGAGCAGAGAGTGAGAGACTCCGAAAGTACGAAGAACAACCCTGAGCAAAGGCCTACTGATAGTATCATAAGCCTTGACCAGGTCAATAAAGCAGAAATGCAGGTCTTGTTGGAATTCCCTACAGCTCTGGGTAGCAGATGGAGAGAGCATATGGCATCTGTGCAGGACCGCCCTTTCCTGAAACCACATTAGGGCTCCGCAAGCCTCTCCTCAGAGTGCCAGGCAGATCAATGTTGATTAATCCTTTCCAGGAACTTTTCTGACACACTGAGGTGTGAGATGCCCCTGTAGTTGTTACACCAGGGCATCCTTCCAACCCTGCGGAACCCGTCCAGTGGTCCAGACTGTTATTATAATGTCATATATGGCAGCCATTGCACAAACGCCACACTCCCTCAGCATTTCGCTTTGGAAAACATCTCTGCCCGGGGATTTTCCTGGTCTCAGACTCTGGATCGCATTCAGAACTTCCTCGACAGATGGAAGAAAATGACAACCTGCTCCCGGTCTAACCTGCTACGTACGAAAGCTCAACGAATGTCATCACATTGGCGGCCGAATGCCCGACAAATGTACCCCGGCCTGAAAAGCAACAGTACAGAGAAGATTTCACAAGGACAGAGCAATGTGGATGTCGGCCCGTCGCTGTGAATCATGCAGTTAATCATTGATGGCTTCTCTATTGCGAAATGTGATTATATTGCGAAGATTATCCAGTTTCAAGATGTGGACGTCCTTGCACTGGAATAAAATGCATATGGATTGACAGTGCCTTCGATCAAAGATAATCGGATACACTCTCATTGCTGCAAGCCACCATCCGAAACATGGCCTTGCAACAAATATAAAGAATGACCTGAAGGACACGTTCCAGGTCATGCCACACACCTCGCCACACTACAATCACCATCAAAATCAATGTCTACAAACCTCCAGATATGGAATGGCCATGTCCAGTATTACTGCTGCCAAACCACCATATCATCCAAATAGGCGACTTCAACAGCCACCACACCTTGTAAGGCTATATTGCCAACGATAGAGCTGGTGAACAACTGACATCATGGGGAGCAGCAGAAGACCAAGAACTTGGGACCAAGACCCAGAAAATGGCTAGCCACATTCTTCACTGACATCCATTCCCCAGGCTTCGTTCCAAAGGAGTGGAAAGAGGCAATGAAATAGCCATTCTGAAATAAGCAAGAACGCATTGGACGCTCAACTACCGCCCTATCTTCCTACTCGGTGTCTGCTACAAACTAATGGAGCGGCTTCTGCTCAAAAGGTTGATGCCCACGCTTAAAGAAAGTTCCCCAGGAACAAGCAGGATTTAGAACTGGTCGAAATTGTTGCGACCCGGTGCTTGCCTTAACAAAACGCATAAAAGCCGGTTGCAAACGTTAGCTAAAAACAGCAACAGCTTTCATCGACCTCTCTTCAGCTTACAATACCGTATGGCAGAAGGAACTCAAGCTTGTAAACGCCATGCCTCGCCGTCCGACAATGAGACTAATCACCGAAATGCTGATAAACCGATGATTCAACATCCACCTTGGTGAAACTGCGAGCAGCCCACGAAGATTGAGCAATGGACTCCCGCAGGGATCAGTTCTGGCACCAGCGCTGTTCTCTATACTAGCGACATTCCAGCAACATCTAGGAGTTACTTTGGATCGGATGCTTACTGTACCTACCCTCGCCACCTAAAACAAGCTAAAGGTAAAACGAAAACACGAGTGAATATTATTCAGAAACTTGCAAGAACAACCTGGGGAAGCGATGCCAGCACGTTGAAGATATCGACCCAGGCCCTTGTTCACGCCACTGCAGAGTACTGTGCCCCGGTGAGGGGTGCAAGACCTCGTACGAACCTTGTCGATGCCGAAATTAACAATGTGCTTCATATTATCAGCATTTACCTAAAGTTTACTCCACTCCCGTGGCTTCCTGTGCTGGCGAATATTGCTCCTGCCAACACCCAAAATGATGATGAGACGACACAGGAGTACAACAAGATAATGAAGAACTTCAACCTGCCGCTTCATCAAGATCTAAAGGAACCCCCATGCCCAAGGCTAATATCCAGGAAACCGTTCTGGATACGTGCCTTCGCTCTAGCAGCCGGAACAAGTAAACCCGTAAAAACAAAGTTTTTCACTATAAATCCTTTATATGCGTGGCGGCTAGAGTCCTCTCGTCCTCTGGCTTGAGATGGCTGCCACCTATGGGTCAGATGATTGCATGCAGCATTAAGCAATTGGTAATTAAATCTAATATTTTTGTCCTAAAAAGTGTAAAATTTTGGAAAAAATTTTTCACGAACATTAATTGTCACGCACAACGAGTCTGTGTGGAAAATGTCAGCTCGATTGGATCACGGGAAGTGGGTTAAAAAACGACCGAAAGATTTGCACGGTCGTAAGCAAGCAAACTTAATATAAAGGATTTAAAAAAAGACACCGCCGTTTGGTGGTCTGAATCATGGGCGATTATGGACGTGGTAAACAAAAACATAATTCACAATCCGACGGTGGAAGTACAGGGATTCTCTCTTCCATGACGACTATGGACCACGCTGAATTGCACTCGAACAAAACACGGCAGATGCGCATAGACGTTCCATGAATGGAAGAACAAAGAATCGCCCATCTGCGACTGTGGAAAAGTCCAATGAATGCTCCATCTATGCACATCCTGGCGGTATTGCTGAAATCTACACTGCCTCAACCACATCATTGGACTGGATGACGAACCTTTGCATTAATTTATGACGATCATTAATACAAAATAAAAACTGTTGCTTTTCACAATGTCATACGAAATAAGAACAGATGGCACCTCATCCAGCCACTCACAATATTTGATGCACCGCAGACTCGGCATGGTCATCCCCACTTTGCCCCATGACTTTTTATAAGCTGAAGGATTTCCCCTCCCCCAATACCTCTCAGAAATGCTCAGAAAATTTGCAAACCTGTTCCTGGGGTCGTAGGTTGGATCACTGTTATTTCCCTCAGTACGGTGATAGGTGTGGTGCTACAAGTTACTTTACAATTAAATAGTGATTTGAAGCAAATTCCTGCAACTACCTCCCATCCTTGCAGCACCTCATGGCTCTCCGAACCTCCTAGTGAAGGCTGCGGATAGCCTCCTCATTCTCTGACGTGGGATGCTGCAGACGATGAAAGTGAGCATGTCCCTTCTGAGTCAGCCTGAACACCTCCTCTGTCAGCCAGGGTCTCTGGTTAGGTCTGGACCGTGTACACAATGCAGCCATTGCAGCTGCATTTTTTCAGTTTCAGTTTCATTTATTTCGTACTTGCGGGAAGTACCCCACATTGCCCGGGTCTTAAAAATAATTAAAAACTACTCTTAAAATCTAACAGCAGTGCGTACTGACTGTGGTTGTACCTATTATGATTACAGCAGTGCATACTAACTGTGGTGGTACCTGCTATCACTAGAGTAGTACATGCTGACTCTATAGCAGTATTTATCGACTGTATAGCACAAAGTACTCACCTGACAGAGTGGCGTGGTGAGGCCTAGTCCCGTGCGGTGGTACCTGCTATGATTACAGCAGTGAATACCGACTGTGATGGTACCTGCTATGATTACAGCAGTGCATACTGACTGTGGAGGTACCTGCTAAATCTAGCGACTGTATAGTAGTAATAACTGCACGCATCAGGGTGGGGGAGACATCACACAGTTAAGAATTTACCTGAGCATTTAGTGTATTTTTATAGCATTTTTAACGCGAAAAAAAATGCCCCCCCACCCCACAAAAGGCGCGTGAGTTGGTATGGTTGTGCGCGCACGCGTGATAATTATAGACGCCTTTCCCCCTCGGGACTCTTCCACAAGCTTAGTTGGATATTTTTTTCGTGGTTTAGTGATAATTAATTGAAGATTTATAGGTTAGTAGCCCTCGCACCCGTCCAGAGCCCACACACACATACAGGGGCACACACGCGTGCAAAAGCTCACGGCTCACGTGCGTACACTCACTTTCACACACTTTCATATACACACTCACACGTGCACACATTCACACAATCACTCCCAGCATGAGGCTGACTCATTACATCTTGCGCAGGATCGCTCGAGTTTGCGTATGAAGTCAATGGACAAAATATGTGTATATATCTCTTTGGAAGCTGGTGCGTAAGTGCGGATGTTCGTAAGTTGATGACTGCATCTACCCCTATATCCTTACAAACTGTTTGGGACAATTTTGTCAGTGAGCACCTATGAAGAAGACCTGTTGAACATGTGACAACAGGGGTTACCACACCAAAACAGGTCACATTTTCTATCCAGTTTTTATAATTAAACAACATATCGCGTACTCGGTTGACACGGAGTCAAACTTGGCGTGGCCAGGGCCAGTTCAGTTACTATTTGCCAACATTATTATCCATGGCTAAGAATTGAAATAATGTACCTGGATTCATAACACTATGGACGTAACACTTCCATTCAGTTTTGCACGGAGGCTTTCGTGACCAATATTATCCATAATAGAGGTATTTTGGGTTAAATCGCGTAAATATAAATGCATCGTTAAACCCGCTCCAATCCAACACAGCCAATTAGTAAGGTTTGTCACGTAAACAAAACATAACAATAACAGGTTTTGTGATATCTTGCGCCCAAAAAACGGCAGGATGTACATGCATGATGTGCATACATAATGTGCATGAATAATATATGTTGATTACCCTATGAATAACACAACTGGTAAAGGATATCCATTGTAATTTACCTACTGCATAGGTTATACACAATCCGCAAAGCCATCACTCCAACCATCAAGAAGGATCCTGTTGAGGAGCCTCTCAAGACCATCACCTTACCCTACATTGCTGGGGTCACAAAAAAGATCTCCAAAATCCTGAACACAAGATCCAGGTCCGATTCAACACAGTACATAAAATCCGTGATCTGGTCCCGTCTGTAAAATATGTGGTTCCAGACATACAGTACCCTGGCGTCTACAAACTAAGTTGCCTCTGTGGTAGCAGTTACATTGGAGAAACCAAACGACATGTTTCGGACCGCATCCGTGAACATAAAGCAGACTTGAAACACGGCAGGACAAACACCTCAGCCGTGGCAGATCACTGTTACAATTCAGTGGGTTTACATGATATTGACTTCTCCAAGACAGAGGTTCTATGCAAGCCATCTGGCTACCATGAGAGATTCGTTCATGAGGCGATCCACATATACAAACACAGCGACAATTTCAACCGAGAAGATGGATTCCGGCTTAGCAATCATTGGAAGGACGTAATAAACCATTTCGGATCTTAACTGATTGTGTCCACGTTTACAGTGACTTTCAGACCGCGTTCCACTCACTGACATTGACTATATATCTTGTATTCTCCGCAGGGAATGGATTCTTTGCTCCGCTGCAAGCTTCCTACCACCACTCTCCCATTGACATATTTCGTTGCTTCCTCTTAGTACCTTTCACGCGACGGTCAGTGGTATAGTGTATAGCATATTGTATAATAATAAATAGTATTAAAGTGTAATGTTTAATACAATGTATAAGGTAATATATAGTATCGTAATTGTATAGTGAATATACAGCAGTGTGGTATACAGTTGGGTGGGTAGAATAATACATAGTGTAATATTACACTATTTATTATTCTAAGACATAGGGTAGTGTATAGTAATACAGTATACAATTTAATGTTGGGTTTGTCTATGGCAGCATATAGTACGGGATAGACCCGTGAGATGTAAGGAAAAAGTTTAAAAAGTTTAGCTGGAAGCATATTATATTTTTTGCGACCTAGAATTGTAATGTATTACTTACGGTTAGTAGCTCAGCTTATTGAGAGTATATTTAGCATACTGATGATACTATGTAGTTTATACTTTAGCTTGTTACGTAGTTGTTTAGTTACTGCAGCTACATACTATTAACATTCCTTCTCTTTATTAATGCTACCCCCTCCCTTTGATGCTGCTAATCCTGCATAATGCATGGGCATAATATGACTTTGAAAACCCCCCACCCACCTCCTACGCATTTCACAAGTAGCACTAGTCGCATTCCTGCATTTCCCATAAATATGCTAAATTCCTCTTCATATGCAAATTCTTTTGTCAAGGCGCTCTTCCTCCTTCCTCCCAGCTTAAATAGACGATCCAAGCCTAGGACGTTGTCATTCAGACTCTGTCTTATCTACAGACATGTTCTTCACCTGAGGACGGCTGCTTGTGTTGTGGCCGAAACGTCGTGAGAATTATTTTAGTATGTTTTATTTTTATTATTTTATTATTTCCATTCTACGTGACTTTACCAAAAGAACCAAGAAGATGAATCCCTGCAGTCACGAAAGCTTTAAATCGAAATTTTACATAATACTCGTTGAGATAATTGAAGACACGTGCTATAGTGGGTGGAGGGCGCTGTCTGATAGGGGCGGGGCCGAACGGGTGTATAAGGGGAGCGAGGCCCGCAGTCTACGCACTTGCCCGGGGACTAAAACGCAACGATGTGGAAAACATTAGGGCCGACTGAGTTGTAAATATGTTAGCCTTTCAAAATAAAAACTTCACCTTTTTAAGAAAGGACGCATCGAAGGAGTTTCTTTACACCTGTATAGATGGAAGCAAATGGAAATGAATCCAATTGCTATCGTGGTTTCTCCTGCCCAGGGTTATGGTGTCTGGATCCCCATGGAAAGAGAGTTGTACAATACTGTGACCCACCAACCCTCGCTGCCTCCTCAGTGTTGGATTATAGGCGTACAAAACGAGTGACACCCGGAGATTACGTCGCACATTATGATGTCATTTCAAGGAAAAGGTAAATGTGTGTTTTCGTTTTGTGCTGTTTTCAAGTTTTGAAATATCCTTGTATTATTGCATTTAGTACTTATTTCGAGGAAAATTTGATCATATTTGACGAGAGTTATCGTGACCTCCATTACAGATAGACAGACAAATGGCAAACTTTTGGGTTTACCTCAACCTTGTGTTTAGCATCCACAGTCTCTTCCAGCTTCACTTTTGATGTTGAACGGGTTTCCTGCACGTGAATACCAATTCAGTGATGAATGTATTAATATTCATTTCGTGGAACAATTTCATCTAGCATAGTCTATCTCTGAGAAATTTATGTAATTTAATTTCCAAGCAAAAACTAAAAAAGACTGCATTAAGTGCATACAATGACGCACCTCCTGATGTTCCTAATTTTTTAATTTAATTAACTGGTGCATTACTTGGTGTGGATTTCAGAAAGGACAATCCTTCAACTTTGTATGTGATGATGATGATAGCACAATGCGAACACAGGTGAGATAAATAGTTAATAACATGAATAACTAAAAAAAACATAAAATAAAGCATGCACCATGTAAAACAATGTGATACATTGGAACACACGAGCCAGATCAACCAAGGAAAATGTGGGCTTGCCTAAATGTCCTCATACTCTGATGAAAACAGAAAAGACTATTCTATTCTTTGTTTTGATTTGCCATGATTTTAAAGGCACATATATGCCAGATGCAGTGTAAAAGTACACTTTAAGAGCAACGATGGGTGGGACATGGTCGCATTTGCGTGGACCACCCATCACATGTTTTTTTTTACATTTGCTTAAGACAATCACCTGGGTCAGTCGAGATAAATGTCAAAACATTTAATTTCATTGGCGAGAAATCAATCAAATGAAGTCTTTGAGTGCACTAACTAAAGAACAAATGGCTCCCAAGAACGACATTTTATATCCGAGCGAGAAAGCAAAGGGAAGATAACTTTGCCATCATTGCCTTACAGGAGACGCACGTTGAGGAGCGTGTGCATGCCAAGTCACAGAATAAATGTTTATATCGTTGTTGCTGCCATATACCACCGTTAACATGGCCTTTCCACCTTCATCATGCAAGGCCTAAATGCATATTGCTTTCAAATTCACCACCACCATAAGTAACAGCACATCGATAACTGTCAGAGTTGGCAATGTGATGGTCGTCAATGTATATAAGCCCCAGATTAAACCATGGCCATCACCACCTCTGCCCACTGTATCTCACCTGGCAATATATGTGGGTGGCTCCAAAGCCACCACACACAGGGCTGGAGAGACACTCAAGGAATTGCTGACACAAGATACCTTCCTTATTTTAGACCCCTAAACAGCTTGGCACAATTCATGACGCCCAACGGAAAAAAGTACTCCAACTGATACTTTGAATTCTTCTCAAAGGCCAAGAATGGACATCCCCTAATGGCTTCATGAACATTTATGGGCAATTTTATAAAGTTAAAACAGACCAGAACTCATTCACATCTGATAACGGTCGTAACCTCAAAACCACACCCATGTTGGAACCTTTAGAAGGTCAACTGTTTTGTTTCAAAAAAGAAACTCTCCAATTGAAAGACCTGGATCCAAAGCCGAAGCCCTTCTAAAAATGCATACAAATTCTAACATCTGCCACAAACAAACATCTTGAGGGGGCTATCGGAAAATCTGGACGCCATGATGGGAGCCAAAAACAGACCAACAATATATACATAGCTCATCAGAACTGGGAACCAAAATGAGGATAGTTAACTGATTGAACCACTGAACTCTGCACGAAAAAAACGTTGGGAAGACGTCACTGCACTCCAGCTGTAAAGACTAACAGCCCGTCTGGAACTTAGGTGACTCAAAACCAATAGCACAGTCCACAAAAACCATGGCAAATGCTTTGGCTTTTCACACGCAGTCCTGCTTTGAAGGCACCAATGGACAAACTGACTAAATAAGATATCCAGAATCATCTCACTATCACCTTGAGTACAGCAGAAATTATTGACATCTGCTGCCTATGACACCATTTGGCGACATGGCCTACTGCTGAAGATGGCCAGCAATAATCAGATGCCGTTATACTGTTCATCTAATGGACACGATGCTCAGCGACCTTACTTTCAGAGAATACCTCACTGGTAAACACAACCACAAGAGAAGTATCAACAATGGTCTCCCTTAAGTCTCGGAACTAGCACCATCACTACTAAAGATATGCAGTAAAAGCTCTGTTATCGGGCATTCATGGGCAAAGGAATACTTATGGTTCACCACATTTTCCAAGTACATAAAACTTTTCACGAGCCTACGTTTTAACTATACTAAAAAAAATTCTATTTTTAGCAAAAGTGCTCACCAGTCAGTCATTCTAAGTTGAGTGTAGAGAAGCAGTGGACAGTTTAGAGTACAGTAGACAAAGTCAGCAAAGCACAACACCATCACCATAGCAGATGTTTAAATTGAGATTTCCTCTAGTTCCAGCACTTGGCAGCATCCTGAAGTTTCCGTAAACAACAGATCTCTGATAAGCACACAACAAAATGCCGGATGGATATTGGAATTTTTTTCTGCATATGTGATGAAGGATTTGTACTGCCGTATATAACAAATGCTGGTTAATGTAGCATTCTTGATGATAACATTACAGATAACAGAGCTTCTGCTATACATATACGCGAATTCCATTTACATAATCTCAAGTTAATATATGCAGATTTCATAACCCTTGCTACACAGGGCACAAACATTTAAAACATTGCCAATACTCTAACAGCTGATCTAATTTTCGATTTAAAGCTTTCGTGACTGCAGAGATTCATCTTCTTGGTTCTTTCGGTAAAGTTACGTAGAAGGGAAGTAATAAAATAATAAAAATAAAACATAATAAAATGATTTTCACGACGTTTCGGCCACAACGCAAGCAGCCGTCCTCAGGTGAAGAACATGTCTGTCGATAAGACAGAGTCTGAATGGCACGTCCTAGGCTTGGAGCGTCTATTTAAGCTGGGAGGGAGGAGGAAGAGCGCCTTGACAAAAGAATTTGCATATGAAGAGGAATTTAGCATATTTATGGGAAATGCAGGAATGCGACTAGTGCTAATTGTGAAATGCGTGATCTCATGTTATTGGATGCATATTTCCACAACTAGAGACTGACCAAATACCTGCAAAACTACCGAAAGTGCCCCACATAAAACAGATCTATGAAAAGACAATCCCCCTTCTTGGATTGTGCAATCAACATCCTAGAACCACTACCAGATCTAGAAAAAAACAATGACGAACATAGTAGAACGTGGACATCAAGAATAAATACCTAATTCGAGATTTAATCAATGTACCTCCGAACCTTGACATTCCTGGAATACACTGGTGTAGTATTTACTCGATCAATACATTAACAGGCCGATGATCATATCTCGTTATGGAAAATTAAGGACAAGCCGCAATGCGATTGTGTCCATTCTACCAAAACTATGGACCATATCGTAAACCACTGTAGTCTGCCCTGTTTAAATGGAGGATGAATAGTAAAACAACACAAACTTTCTCCAGAAGCCCGCTCAGGACTAACAGGACTCGATATTGGCATAATGCTCCTGAAGATATTGTCACATGCAAGAACAGAACAGTGGAACTATATTTTACTCCACATTTACTTTGCATATCTGCTTTAGTAATCAAACATAATTTAACTCAACATGAAGAATACCCTATGTGTGGAAGATGCAATTCTATTGCGAAGAGCCATGAGTTAAAAAGTGGATCTGAACTAAATTTATGCTACTGAAAACAGTGACTGAATACCAAAACAATGCAAAACAACTCATAAAAATGTATGCTTTCACTAAATTTGTACTTACCAATTACAAAAATATTACTATTTTTATTTTACCAGGTGAGGCCAACTGAGCTATATAGTTTTTTTTCGATGCGACCTGGCCACAAATGATAGCTCAACGTAATAACTTATCACTTGGAAATGTATTGCAGCAAAACACTCTTAACATAGGATGATGATTCTAAATGTGGAGGGGGAATACGGAGGACCTGTAGGAAAAACCATGCGACCACGGCGAGAACATTCAAACTCCAAATAAACAAGTGTCCGGGTCGAAATCGAACCCACGACCTCCTGTATACCGAGAGAGATAGTCAACATCTCATATGTACATGTGCACTCATGTCGATAGGAAATATTCCCCCTCCAAAATTGTAAGCTGTGTGCGTCATTGATATACACACAGTGCACATATTATATGAACACATTTACCTGCACATTTTTACATATGTGTAAATGTTTTATGTTGGTAATTTTTAGTCAGTTTTACCTCATTGAACTTATGTATCTCCATCTTGGCTTTAAACACAGCATTCTCTATCTGCATATAAACATTACGTGACAATGTATTAATATACATGCTGACGAACACTTAATTGCAAATTGTTCCTGATGTTGTTACTTTAACTGCAATTATGTATATTAAACATTTAATCGAAGTAGTGAAATGTCACAACACTATGTCATTAAGCACCTTGAACCTCAAAACGTATACATTTCATCAGGCAAATTGGCTTGAAATATTTAAGTTTTAATCTCCCAAAATAACCAATTTGTCCCTCCACAGACTCGACATGTGGTGAACCATATAGGACATATTGTAGATCAAACTTTATTGCAATAAATCTTGACACGACATGAATGTTCAATATGCAGATACACACTATGAGCATATAGATGCACAGGATGCACATCTACACATGTAAGGACCACCACGATTGACATGGACGACTCAGTCTTCTCTTTCAATGTAGGGCGGGTGTAATCGACCTCCGGGAATGACAAAAAAGTATACAGCCTATCACGGTTATCATAGTAATGCTTAGCTGTGAAAGTATAATTCATGGTGGAAACCTGGACACTACTCAACTTTCCACGTTGTCCAACCGACTTCTAGACCCTTTGAATATTTCATCACTTGTACTCTCCACAGCCAAACGGTGACTTGAATATCCGACTCTCTCCTGCTCACCTACACCATCAGTTCTGCCAACATCCTCCACCCTGGCACTCCCTCTCCCCGATGTCACCACAGCCTCACCAATTCTGTGAAACACGCCTGCTGTTACAATCCCTCTCCATGGGTAGTTCCTTTGCTTGGCAGGAGTGTGTACAACCTTTCCTGCGTGTGTCACCTTAATTTGCATCATTACACTACCTCCATGGGTATCCCTATTACGTTGCACCCCTTTCATTTAACCACATGACTGTGGTCATAGTACACGCGCAATTTCAAGTGGCCTTTTCCAATGGCTGGACCAAATTTGATGTGCATCTATTCAGTAATATTGGGCAATGCCACCAGACTAAAGCCGCTTAATAATTCTGCAATTTTATTTGTACTGGATGTACCATACAGGACCCACAATTGTGACCTCTACTTAAACTTCAATCTCACCTCAATTGATTCATCCATAATATCGGTTGTGTGAAATCTGTGCTATGCGCAGCTAATTAATTAACTCCATTGTCAAACCCGAGAAACCTAAGACGTCCATCTCACATTACCTTTTAACTATCCGAAGAACAAAAATAGAAATAGGTGACAAAACCGTTGACGTTGCAGGACCAACGTTTTGGAACAACCTTGTTTCCTCCCTTAACATCGTTAATCTTTCTTCAAAATATCCCGAAGCAGAAGATTATTGTTGGATACAGCCACATTTGCCAATGAGATTTGTGACTTTGATCTTGATCAGTGTATGTATAGTTCGATTTTAATGTGCAGTTTAATTTCGAGACTGTGTTTTGTCTTGGTGTTGTCTGGAACTTTGTGTTGTTGTCTTGGCCTTGCCAAAGTTTGCATTTAGTGTTGAAACACCGGCAGGAATGTACTTTTGTAATTCATTCATGATTACACTATATAACAAGAAAATTGTCCCTAGGTAGTAAGTGTTATTTTCTAATTACTTATGCCTCAAAAGTACAGTGATATTTTGAAATTCACCTATTTTCAATGAGAATTCCATATAGATTCAGTGCTGAGTAAACTTGGAGTAACTTTTAGAACATTTCATCATGGGACATTCTAGAACATTTCAGTAATATAAATAGTAGTATAAATACAGGGGCCTTAAGCCCACCACTTCAGTTTAGTTCCAGCTGCCTAAGTCGATACATTTCTGCATTTTTCTGAGATGGCATCAAGAGGCTGCAAGCATCTGGCAGACGCATTTTTCTATGTATGTGGCCAATTTATCAAGACAAGAGCGAAAAGGTACTCTGTGGAAGCATCTGCTAAGATGTGTGAGGCCTACAATGCATATTTCGGCATGCCTATCGGGGATTAAGACAAACCCTGGGCACCTCATTTCACATGCGAGAAATGCAATAAAACTCTGGAAGGTAAGATGGACAATTGTTGCTTGGAATTTAATGTTATAACATTTGTTACAAAAAATGTAATTGGAAAAGTTTTGCATTTTAAAATGTCTTACAATTTTCAATGTTTTTAAAAAACAATATATCACATGTGAAAAAGATTGTTGAGAATCTTTTACACATTTGTCATGGGTGAAATAAATGTTTTTGTAGGATGGTATACGAGGGAAAAAGTGGACCCATGAAGTTCGCTATCCCAAGAATTTGTCGGGAACCCACTGACCACTCAAGCAACTGCTACTTCTGCATGGTGGACCCTTCCAAACGTTGACTGGCAAGAATGCACCTGCTATCACGTATCCGCACCTTCCTTCATCCATCACCCTGGTGCCACCCTGCCATGAGCTCCCCGTACCCACTCCTCCGTGTGTGGGTACGGGCAGCAAGTCAGAGAGTGAGGAAGACGTCGATCCAGATGACAATTTCAGAAGTGGAGCTGAGGAGAGAAATCCATACTACCCTAACCAAAAAGACCTCATCGACTATATTACAGATCTTGGTCTCACCAAGTCCAATGTCGAGCTTTTTACATCTAGGCTCAAGCAGTGGAACTTGTTGGATGAAAGTGTGCAAGTCGCAGATCAGAGGAAGCGTCACCAACCTTTTTGCAGCATCTTCACCCGTCAAGATGAACTCTGCTTCTGCCACAATGTGACCAGTTTGTTCGAGGCAATTGGAATTGCATGTAACCAGAATGAGTGGCGCCTCTTCATTGACAGCTCATCTAGGAGCCTCAAAGCCGTGTTGCTCCATAATCTTAAACAACTACGCTGGTTTGGTCGTCTGCGTGCGTATCTGGACGTTAATTTATTTACGGACCCACCCAAACAGCTCGCTCTGATTCGATGAAAATAAAACAGCCGGCAAAAAGCCACAGCTCACTTTGATTCGATAAAAATAAATAATTAACACGCCCGGAAGAGAGCTATAGCATAGGTCTGGCAAGGTCTGCGCCGCAGTGCTGCAGTGCACTGTGGGCGCAGACCCTGCGCTGTGTGAGTGTGGTGTGTATGCAAGTGTGCGAATGGTAGTTACACTAATATTACGTTTATTTATGTAAAAAATGGGTGCTGCGTGCTGTGATTAGTGGAGTCCCCAAACAACTTTACCTTACGAGTAGGCAGGGGTCGCTATACAGTAAGTCTTAGCGGACTGAGCTGGCAGCTTCACCTGCCGGGACCACGGCCAGTTGCGTAGCGCACCCCTACAGTTTCGCCCATGGGTCAATACCCCCATGGGGCAACCCAGCTGACTGTTTGATGGGTACAATGGGTACTTTTCGGTTTATCCGGCTTATTACCATTATTATGTATTGACGTTGATCACGTCTCCATGGACGGCATGCTGCTGCTGGTAAGGGCATGTGTTTTATAATATGCAGCATGTGTCCGCGTATCATGTTTGCCACGGATGCAGTTGGCATTACTGTACATTTATGATGTTTTGGAGTGCCAATCCCATGCACATTGAAATGTAATAAACTGTCTAAAAAGGTTGCAGCCCGGCCCCCACTGCTGTCACTCTCTGGCCGTTGCCCAAGCCATATCGGAATTTGCGACATGCTAAAACAATGAGTACAGTGTGACACCACCCGGGTAACTCCCGGGATCAAAATGGGCATTGGAAATTCATCGCTTTATTGAGATGATTATGGTACTACCACAGGGTATTGTGAACGGTTCAGGAGGAGGAGAGGTCTGGATTTGTAAGTCTCACAGTACCGGTAAGAAGCGCCGGGTGGGGGATGCCCTCCACTGGGGTACAAATTCTGTCATTATTATTATTATACGATCATGCAATGTTTCTATCTGCAAGCTGTCATAACTCAAACGATCCCCGTTATTGTTCGATTGAGAAATGGAGTGACCCACACACCTCTGACACCATATGTGAGGAACCCAACAATCTGATGCATGTGTAATGCGGACATGCGTAAAACACCCACAATGGGAATACATAAACGTAAACGTAAAAATACCAACAAAATACATTTTAATATAAGAAAAAAATAGGTGGCCCCATAGCGCATCTGTCTGTGTGTGTACATACAGACGGAGGATGCAGGGGCCAACCTGTGTGCGATCGGAACGGTGCAATTGCTGACCAATGTCACTGTGGATGGTGCACACGCTGACGCACACCGGAGCTGTGTCTTTGCTATGCAAGGGCATGGTGGATGGTGGAGCGCATATGGATGGTGCGTTACGAATACAATAAAACAAACCGCTGGAAGCAGCCATGCGAGCAGGCTACCTTGAGAGCGATCGCGAATGTGTTGCGTGTCTGGCAGAAGCCTCGCTCTTTCAGATGCCGTACCAGCTTCGTCAACTCTTCGCTACGATTCTGCTGTATTCCATGCCAGCAGATACGAAGACTCTCTGGGATAAATTCTACGACCAATTGGCTCGCGATTACGAGTACCAGTACCGCCAGCTGACCAACAAAGAAGAAATGGTAAATCTTCTTGGTTCTTTCGGTAAAGTCACGTAGAAGGGAAGTAATAAAATAATAAATATAAAACATAATAAAATAATTCTCACGACGTTTTGACCACAACGCAAGCAGCCGTCCTCAGGTGAAAACCAGGTCTGTCGAGGCGACAGCGTCTGAATGAAATAGCACACGTGCTTGGAGCATATATATGAGCTGGGTTGGAAGGGGGGGAAAGGGCGCCTTGACAAAAGAATTTGCATATCAAGAGGAATTTAGCATATTTATGGGAAATGCAGGTATGTGATTAGTACTACTTTTACACGTGAATTATGCAGGATTAGCAGCATCAAAGGGAGGGGATATGGGAAATGCAGGTATGTGATTAGTACTACTTATACCCGTGCATCATGCAGGATTAGCAGGATCAAAGAAAATAAAAGAAATGGTAAAGTTCAAGACCCTTCACAGCCTCCACGAGTTCCTCACGGCAGTTGGGATCGCTCTGTCGGACTTTGACGACCTCCTGCAGCTTTCCGAGTACCCACACTTGGTCTTGGACTCGCTGCTTGAGAACAACCATATCCGCCGCGAATTGGACACGAAGGACTTCCCATTTCGACTTCGGCGCAAACAGTTCCCCATTGTCCCAGCCTTCGCGATGACCATCAACAAGGCGCAAGGGCAAACTGTTCACAACCTGCGATTATATCTACCAACGCCATGCTTCTCGCACGGCCAACTGTACGTGGCACTATCGCGAGTCATCGCAGGATCCAACATCAAGGTGCTTATTGAGGGACCTGACGACGAGGAGGAAGACGGAGTGTACACGAAGAATATCGTGTATCGGCAGATATTTCAATAAGTTGCGTTCTATATTTCAATAACTTGCATTCTTGAATATTGTCGATTGAGCGTCTCATAAAAATACATATAACCTCACAAAAATAAACATAAAACAATCACCAAAACATGTATATTGTGTTCAGCCACTTTCAACTCCCCACCAACCAAGCGGGCGGCAACTGCTAGTGGTAACAGATGTAGTGACATCGCGGACATCACGTATGCAGCAACATCATGGATGACACTGGGTAACGCCGGCTCTAGCGAGGCATGGCGTGCGATGTATTGACATCGGGGACACCCCATAGATATGGGTGTAGTACCAACCCTAGAGGGGCTCGGTGAGCGCTGATAGAGAGCGCTGAGTGGCACCACGCTCGGCGTGCAGTGCTGTCCCCTATAGGAGGGGGTGTGAGGGTGCCAGCCTTGAATGGGGTTAATGTAGGCCATGGCACTCTGGTTGACCCTGAAAGGCACGTGATGGGTAAAGTATACACAGGGCCCCCAGGTGGGGGCTAGGGGTGGTCACGTGTCAGGTGAGATCCTGCTAGAGGATTCGAGAAGGTGGTCGTGGCCAAGGGCAGAGCTAGCCATGACCAGTGAGGATATAAACCGGGTCCCCAGAGGGACCGGGGTTCAGCGTTGCTGTTGTTATCCTGAAGATCTACGTTCTACATTCCACGTCCGAGAAGAGTCACCAACACGTGGACCTGGACCCAAGCCAGGGTCCTGCCCGTTGTAGCTACTCAAAGTGTAATTAGTGTAGTTAGCCTGGTGGTCCACCACCATAGGCTATTGTATGGTAAGGGGGCAGTTACCCCTTTGTGTTGGTATCAATAAATGTATTTCCTCCAAGGAGTACATCTGCGACTCAGTTGAATCCCATATAAGAGTACCCGTCTCTTCCCCTGGCTCACTCAATGCACCTCTAAGAGGATTACAACAACATCAAGACCTTGCTGTATGCCTTGAAGTATGATGAGTATGGCTGGGAGGTCATCGGAGACTTCAAAATGGTGGCATTCCTGAAGGGACTCCAAGGCGGTATTACCAAGTTTCCCTGCTATTTTTGTCTTTGGGACAGCAGGGACACGAAGGCGCACTACCACAGGCAGGACTGGCCACAGCGGACCGAGTTCTCTGTGGGGAGGAACAACGTCAAGTGGGAGCCACTGGTGGACCCCCCGAAGGTGCTGATTCCACCACTGCACATCAAATTGGGCCTTATGAAACCATTTGTTAGAGCTGTAGATAAGGAGTTGGCATCCTCCAAGTACCTTTAAGACTCCTTCCCTAAGCTGTCTGAGGTAGAGGTCAAAGCTGGTGTCTTCGTCGGACCACAGATAAAGAATATTTTGGAGTGCAATGAATTCCACATGAAGCTGACTAGTAAAGAGAAAGTAGCTTGGAACAGCTTTGTCGCAGTGGTTCGGGGCTTCCTAGGAAATGAAAAGTCCGAAAACTATGTAGAGCTGGTTGAGACACTGGTGAAGAACTATGGCACAATGGGCTGTAGGATTTCCTTCAAAGTTCATATCCTTGATGCTCATCTTGTTAAATTAAAGGATAACATGGGAGCGTACTCGGAGGATCAAGGCGAGCGCTTGCACCAAGATATACTGGACTTTGAAGGCCGCTACCAAAGACAGTATGACAAGAACATGATGGGAGACTACATTTGGGGGCTGATTCGTGAAAGTGATTTACAATATAATCGTAAATCTCGAAAAACTACTCACTTCTAAATCTTTTGTAGTCAACTTCTATTACTTTAAATACATGTTCATTTTGATTAATGTTGGGTTTTTTACTTTGTGAACGAAAATACACAAATTTGCTCGTTTTCTCGATGAAAATAGGGAAATTTCTAAATATCACTGTCCTGGTCACAAAAGCAAAGATTTTGGGGAATATTAGCCATTTTGTAGACTTTTTAGGCATAAGTAACTAAAAATGAACACTTATTACCCAGGGACAAAATTTGTGTCACATAGTGTTATGTATTCATATTCAGTGACTTTTAAGACGTTTCTCTATTTTCTACTCCTATCGTGTTTTTGATTTGTTTCTTGTTGTAACTTGCTGACCTGTTCTTACTGGACATATGTGAAAAAAATCTTATCGTATTCCTCCAGAATAAAGATTCTAATTCGGATTCCCCCTCCAGTCATTCCCTTCACTGAGCCCCTGCACCTGAACTGAAGGAGCAACACTTCCCACCGTATCACTTGTATCCATAAATGCAACTCTTGCAAATACAGTCAATGTGTAGTGGTGTAACACACGTCAGGGTTTGCAAACAGCAGTTGCATTATGTATGGGGTTGCAGACAGTGAGGTCAGCTAAGGATAAGCAGGTGTAGGCAGGTGGCCTGGGAGACAGCAGACAAAGAGACGCCAGCAATTAGGGAAAGAGGCAGTGATTGGCTGGCTGCAAATGCATACGCGGAGTAGGTGCCACGGAGGCGAGAGATCGTGACGATGAGGGGGAGAACACGTGCGTGAGGTGTGCGGAGGATACTGGCTTAATGAGGGCCATCTGGGGGCACTTAATGAGGAGGAGGATAAAAGGGGAACGTGTGAGGCAGAGGGGTTGAGTTGGTTGGAGTGAAGACAAGGATTCAAGAGAAGTACGGGACCCCGCTCTCCACACCTCGTCCTCTCCAGCGGTGTTGGCTGATCCCCTGCTGGAGGCAAGGGCGAGGTTTAAGGAGTGAGTGTGAGACAGGCTAGCAGTAGAAAGGCTAGTGGAATCCTAAGTGTGAGTGTGAGACAGGTTAGCAGTAGAGAAGCTAGCCAAGTGTATAGTAAGAGGCTAGCGGTGGAGAAGCTAGCCGAGTGTATAGTAAGAGGCGAGCAGCAGAAGCTAGCCGAGTGTATAGTAAGAGGCTAGCGGTGGAGAAGCTAGCCGAGTGTATAGTAAGAGGCTAGCAGTAGAGTGCAACATAGCAGGCTAGCAGAGCGAAAGAGCGAGCGGAGCATAGCAGATGAGCAGGATAAGAGGGAGAGTTGCGACAAAGATACGTGGTGTTGAACGCAAGGAGTTCTGTACGAATAAAGTGACACAGTAGAAAAAGAAGTTGTCCGTGTGAAATAACACCACTGCACATGCATTAATTTAGAAATTGCAACATTAGTGGAGGGGGACAGCAATGCGTCTCACTATAGCCTATCGATGCCAAATGTGTGTACTGGTACCTTCTCGTGGCCCCCCCAGTTCATCACCGAGTCTATACATGCGGCCGAACGACTGGCGGTATAACTGGTCAGGGAGCAGATGCTGGCCTCATTGTTGCAGTTTGCTGGGCACGTGGATATGTCCCGACGCTCAGCAACAGCTCGCTCTGCTCTGAGGTAAAAGGAACAGCCAGGCAGCCGGCTCAAGGGAAGCCAACATCAAGTTTCCCAGCTACCTACCCTGGCCTGCCAGCAAGAGACCATGATAAAATAACTGCCAAGAATTCCCCATGAGTGACACTACCATGTACATATTTATACCGCATCACTTGTCGCGTAGGTTAAACAAGGAGTGTGCAGCCTGGTTTATCATCAGCCAGATGTGACAAGTGTGCTAGGGTGAACATGACCGAAAGCCTCGAACTATGCAAACCATCTCGCATCGGGACCTGAAACATCAGAAATCTCTGCCAACCAGGTGCAATTCACAAATTCCTTGAACATGAGAGGATAAGAATCGGTATCATGGGCCTCCATGAGGTATGTTGGCGTAGTGCTGGTGAAAGCACTGCAGGAAACTACACCATCCTGTGGTCAGGCCTCCTGATGGCTCTCCCCGACTTGATGGGGTGGCTATTGACCTTGATTGGACAGCCAAGTCAGCCCTATTAGAATGGCACCCTGTGAATGACAGGCGACTGATGGCTAGATTCAGGCACACCCTCGGAGATGTGTCCATTGCCGTGGCATATGCACCAATGAATAAAACACCGGACAACATCAAAGACCACTTCTGCCAGTCTCTGGAACAGTCACTAAACTTCACAAAATGACGGGATCTCATTATGTGCCTCGGAGATTTCAATGCAGTCTCTGGCGCTTCTAGAGAAGGCCTCCAAACTGTGATTGGCCCACATAGCTGGGGCACTCCCAACGACAACTCTGAAATCTACTATATTTTTGCACAGGAAATGGGCTAAGAATTGTTGGCCCTGGTTTCAGTGCTGTGACATTACCTGGTTTTCAAACGATGGCCACACAAAGAAAGAAATCCACCATTTACTTTTTAACTCCAGATAGAAAGCTCTGCAAAATATCAGAGTTCACCGGAGCTTGGAGTTCAACATAAATCATCAGCCAGTTATCGCAAACCATCAGTATCAGTCTCAAAGATTCCCTAGCAAGGAATCGCGACTGTCTACCCGATACAAACATAAAAAACTCTCAGACCCGACATTCGAACAGCAATTCATGGTCGAATTTACGAACCGATGTTCTGCCTCATACAACGAAGAGCTCACATACACATGTAGTGAGCGACTTCCGTGACACGACGTGTAGAAGGCTCCTTGTTTATTTCTCACCCTTTATAGGCAGAATAACTGAGCGACATATACACTGGCTACGTATAGCTCGTGTAGGTTCCAGGAGCTTCCCGACTGATCCCTGCCTTTGACCTTTAGCCCTGTTATGCTCCCCTTATGGTTGGCTATTATATAGCGCACCCATACCCGTAATTATCCGTCCTAATCAATATATGGCACCCTGTCACAACACAAACAAGGATATAGTATTGGCATCCGTTCTGAGTAGCCTATGTCGGTCTCAAGTTTGCTTTTGACTCTGTCGACTGCAAAGCTCTTTGGCTCTTCCTCACAAGCTTTACATTACCCCAGAAGATCGTGAATCTGATTAAGGAGCTCTACACAGACACAATCAGTTGCGTTCGTGTAGACGGAGAGTTGTCAGAGTAGTTCAGTATCCAAAGTGGTGTAAGGCAAGGCAGCACCATTGCACCGAACCTGTTCATTGCTCCACTGGACTGGATACTTTAGTGCACGGCCCACAAAGGCCTGCTGGTAGTAACCCTAGGCAACGAAGTGTTCACCAACCTGGACTATACAGATGATGTTGCCTTGCTAGCTGAAATGCTTGAAGTTGTACTCATAGCCCTGAAGATCATGCATAGTGATGCCCTTCTATTTGGCCTCAATTAACTGGGCTTAAACAAAATATAAACAACTGATGAGCAGCCGCACAACTTGCCTGAAGAGGAAATAGAGGGCAACAATGTTGAATTGGTAAAATCGTTAACCTATCTCCGCTGCACGATTCGACACACTAGAATCAGCGAGGTAGAAATGAAGAGGTGAATCTCAATTGCACGGGAGTGCATGAAACAGCTCGACAGACACATCTAGCGCTCCAATATTACAACAGCAACAAAGATTCGACTATACATCCTCCCCGTACTACTCTATGGCTGAGAGACATGGTCAATGATGGCGTCTGAGCAGGAATTTGGATGCATTCGACCAGTGGTGGCTACGACAGATATGCCACAGTGAACACATCACCAATGCCAAGATCCACCTTCGCACAGGATGCCTGGTAGTGCATGAAACGGTCAGAGCCAAACTATTTAGGCTCTCCAGACACATTGCCTGGGCAAATACATCAACAGATCACGCCAGAACCCTGCACGTGATCGTCGAAGGCTCACCACGGGACTGGAGACACCCCCGGGGTAGACGACGTCTGACATGGACACGCACGATTGAAGCTGATCTTCAACACCACGGCCTTGGCTTGCATTCAGCGTGGCGACTAGCACAGAATTGTATCGCCTGGTGGTGGCTCGTGGGGACTATTACGTGCTGAAGGGCATGCACATGAATATATGTATCTGTTCCTACCATAACCCCTACGATTGGTGACAGAACCAGCATTCTATCCAAGTGTTCAACTGGGAAAAGCGAATGCAATCTGAAAGGAATGGACATCTGGGAGAGAGGTGGCATGGACAGTTTCTCTATTACAAATGTTTGCACCACTACTGGTGCTGTGTTTCTTAAATTTGTTGGGTGAAGGGCATGACTATTGTGGGAGTTTTAACCAAACTTTTAGCCATGCCAATTTGTATGGTAACTGTGCCACTACTGTACTGATGCCTCTGAATGCAATGATCACAATTGGCTGAGCAAAAATGTCCACGGAGTCTCCATTCACAGCCACTTAAATAGCATTTGCCGACTTTAATGGAATTAATGAAGTGTCCCATAGCTGGAATAGACAATCTATATTGTAAAAAAAGAGTTTTGCACTTAAGTTTGGCAATAATAAATGTGTTGGTCAATCAGTGGCAAAAAATAACAATCACGTCAATTGGTTCTGCATGCAGAGAGCTAATCATACTCGCCACAGGTATAATTTATTGGACCTCATCATGGGACTTTTATTTCCAGTATCAAAATATAAGACTATGTTTTACCTGTTCTGGCAATAAAAACTGTGTTAAGATGTTAAAATACTAAACATTAACCGTTTGCCAGGAATCATGTCTGCATTAACCACACATAATTGTGGTGAACATGCAAAAAAACATGCTCTCGTAATATATGCATTGTCTTTGGAAATGATTGGTCCACACCAGCGTCAGCCTTCTTTAGAGCCTAGTTTCAAAAAGTGTTAGACTAGAGAAGGCCAAAAGGCAACAGCAACAAAGACAATAGCACTATCAGAGCATTTATAGCTCGGGGTGAGCAGCTCCATCATGGGACCTTTCTTTGCAGTATCAAAATATAAGAATAGGTTTGAGACTAGTCTCTAAAGAAAGCAGTTCACCATGGAAGTTGATAGAACTCTACCATTTCTGGATATTCTGCTCGGATGGGGTCGAAATGGTAAGATGACATACAGCGTTTACTGAAATAAAACACACACTGACGCCTATCTGAATGCAGAGTTACACCATCACCCCGCACAGAAATCTGCTCTCATCAAGACGCTCATTCAATGGGCTAAAAAAGTGTCAGATGGTGATAGTCTGAGAAGAAGTGAAATTAAACATGTTCAAGACGTTTATTTTATTTTTTTGAACCGAACTACGTGACTTTACCGAAAGACCCAAAGAATATGTTAAAGAAGAGGTTAAATTGAATGGCTACAATGATGCACAAACCAACAAGGCATTGAATGCCAAAACTAAATCAAGTAATATTGATTTGAAGCTTTCGTGACTGCAGGAATCCATACTCATTGGTTCTTTCGGTAAAGTCACATGAGTATAGAATAAAATTGTAATTGTAATTGTATTATTTGTTGTTAGTAACTCAGCTTATTGTAGAGCATAGTAAGTATCAGTTTATATTTTAGTTTTTTATGTAGTTTTCACTTCGGTTTTCTACGTGGTTGTTTGGTAAATGCAGCTACATATCACTAACATTCCTTTCCTTTATTAACGCTGTTCCTTGCGCCCCCCCGTGGTGCTGTTGATCCTGCATAATGCATGGGCATAATGGGACTTTGAAACCCCTCCGCCCACCCCCTACGCATTGTCCATTGGTATGCTAAATTCCTCTTCATATGCACATTCTTTTGTTAAGGCGCTCCTCCTCGCTACACCTATATAAGCTCCTAGCTTGATAATGTTCTCATTCTTCGCCTGAGGACGGCTGCTTGCGTTGTGGCCGAAACGTCGTGAGAATTGTTTATTATGTTTTATTTTTAATATTTTATTACTTCCCTTCTACGTGACTTTACCGAAAGAACCAAGAAGATGAATCCCTGCAGTCACGAAAGCTTTAAATCGAAAAAGAATCAAATAAATCACGACGTTTCGATCGCAACACAAGCGGTCGTCCTCAGGCAGAAAAAATATCATCCAGCAGTGTGGAACTGCAGTTCCACGCTGTTAGAGTTTCACTGCTGGATGATATAAGTAACATAAGCATTAAAACTGCCCAAACAATTAAAATACCATACATGGCGGAAGTAATTGATAAAATAGGCAGATGTTTAGAAAAACAAAACATCGGAGTCAGATTTAGCACGATACATAAAATACAGAATGAATGTGGTGCAAAAGATGTATTACGGAAGCTATAAACAGAAGGTATGTACCGGATTAATTGCACTTGTGGCAAATGCTATATTGGGGAAACAGGGCAAATGATCAGCACGAGACTTAAATAACACCAAAGGAATGTTAAATACTCCCAAATACAACTGTCAGCAGTAGCATGACATGCGTGCCAGCAAGGACACTCAAATAATTTTGATAATGTTGAAGTCTTGTGCAAAACAAGTGACTACTGGCCAAGACTAATTAGAAAATCTATCTTAATTGAAATAAATAAAAATAAGTTTAACCATTGGCTAGCTACCGACTTAGTGCTGCTTGGAAGCAAAGCATCAAATAATGCATTGTTTAAATGCATGCCTATACAGGCCACCATACTTCATTAGGGATTACCGTTAATACAGTATTTTATTACACAAAATGGACAGGAAGTACAATATCAATGGGCTCGCATAATGCACTTGCATAGTGTACGTTGGTTAATTAATCCCCCCCCCCCATTTTACTATGAATGATATGTACAAAATTATATATTGTAGTGAGCTTTGGTGAGTACACTGTATGTAAATATGCAGCATATCTAAACAGTAAATAAATTGGAAATATCCATTGTTCAACGTTTCTATACACATATGTAATGGGTTCAACTGAGTCGCAGACGTAGACTGGGAGGCAACACATTTATTCAGTTCCAACACACAGGGTAACTTCCCCTTAACAGAATAATAACCTAAGGTGGTGACCACTAGACTAACTACACTAGTTAAAACGTAACTGCTACTACGGACCAGGACCAACGACTACAGCCCGGGTCCACGTGTTGGAGACTCATTGAATGGAGAACGCTGATGAAGTCTTTCCTTCCCGGATGAACAACAACCCTGGTCCCTCTCGGGACCCGGCTTCTATTTTCTGTGGTGTGGCCGGCTCCGCCGTTGGCCACGTCCACCTTCCAGAATCCTCAGGAATGATCTGGGTCCCAATCACGTGACCCCCCTAGCCCCCTCTTGGGGCCCCTTTGTCAACTTAACTGGTCACATGGCCTCCCAGGTAAACCAGAGTGCCATGGCCTCACACAACCTCATCCTTCGGTCGGCACTCACACACCCGGTCCTGTAGGGTCGGCACTGCACTTAAAGCGTGGTGCCATATAGCGCTATTATTCAGCAGACACCGGGCCCCTCTAGGGCCGGTACTGCACCCACACCACTGTGGTATTCGGCGATGTCGCTACACCGCACGCCGTGCCACTCGAGGGCCGGAACTGCACCCACAGCTTGTTGACATCTAACGATGTCACTACAAATCTTGACTTAAAGCTTTCGTGGCTGCAGGACGATTGCTTGTGTTGTGATCAAAACTCCGTAATATTTGTATAATTTTTCTATATACGTGGCTTTACCGAAAAACCCAAAGAATAAAGATGTCACTACACATGAATGCATGTGTGTTCGTGACAGGCTCCTTTTTGACAGCAGAGGTCTCATTCCGAATCAGTCAAGCGGCATTATATTTTCATTGGTTGAATAACACTGTGTGGAAGCTATGTGGTCCTGTTACTCCACACGAAGCTTCAGGTCTTCTCGGCCATAGACAGGGCCTCCCTTCTGTACACTTTCAAAACGTTGACCCCCCTAATGGAACATCTTCGCCGGTTAGAAACATTTAGGCTGGCCTGCCTACGATCCATCCTGGGTTTAACAAGGCTGGATTGTGTGAGAAGCTCAAAAATCCTTGAAAGATCTGGGCAAAGTCCCATCTGTGAGCTCCTCCGGCAGGCAAGGCTGCATTGGCTGGGTCATGTAGCCCGCATGCGCAACCACCGCATGCCTAAACAGCTTTTGTTCGGCCTAATAGAGGGGGATAAATGGGCACGTCACGGGCAAGAGAAGAGGTGGAGTGGCGTGGTATAAGAGAATGTGGAGCTGAGTGGTCTTGCCGATGACTGGTACTAGCGGTTTCAAGATCGGACGCTGTGGAGGACGCTCGTGAAGGACGCTACTGGGCAGTTGTATGCCGTCGCCCTCTAACAACAATGGAGGGCAGAGGAGTGATGCTCACAACAACGAGCGGAGCGCCGGGTGGCTAAAACACAGCATGTTGGCACAGTAGGGGGCACAGGTGGTGCATCAGCCAGTCATCTCAGTCAACCCATGGCACCTGTGTCTTCCCCGTGACCTCCTGCCAGCGGGCGTTCGACACTTTACGTGACCTCAATGTGCACATAGCCTGGCACAAGCACCGTGGTGATGTCACAGCCACTTATTGGCAAATGGTGGTTGTTGTTACGTGAGTGTGAAAGACTGCATGTGTGTGTGGTGTGTGTGTGTGTGAGTTTGTGTGTGTGCTTTTGTGAGTCTGTGTGGATGTATGTGAGAAATAAGGTCTCTAAGGTTCAGGTCACAGTACATGGCAGACAGACAGCGAGTGATGGCTGTTCAAGAGTCTGATGGCCTGGTGGTTGGACGCTGTCTTGGAGTTTGTTGGTACTAGATTCGATGCTCCTGTACCATCTGCCAGACGATAGCAGTGAACAGTCCGTGGCTTGGGTGGCTGAGGTCCTTAATTATCTTCCTGGCCTTCCTACAACATCGAGTGGTGTAAATGTCCTGAAGGGCAGGCAGCGTGCTCCTGGTGGTATAACACTGGTGTGTACTCTAATTAAGAATCACAGCACTTGAGTGGTGGAACAAAGTCAGACGTTGATGTGTGGCCCCGAGTCGACAACTTTGACTCCCATTCGCCATGCATTTCCAGGTAAGAAGAGTGTTGCAAATGAGACACAGGGCCTCCTAGTCCTTATCAAAGTCTATATCACTCTCTGAGGCTGTACTAGCATCCATCAAGTAATCAATTATTTAAATCCTAATGGATCTTGCCTGGATTTTCCCCAAGTCCTTAGAGCCCCTGACCACAGGTACAGAGTTGGGGCTGGGAGGAACGCACATGGTGCCCTTGCTCCGATAAGATGGAGTCTCTCCTCAAGCCCCCCTGTAAGTGCTGTCAACCCCACCTCTGAATGGTTGAATGCCAGAGCTTTACGGTCTATGGACGCTGCAATTCTAGAAATGCAACTCCACAAAATAAAAAAATGCTTAAATTTCACCGGCATACCCAACCTTAAAAAGGTTCCTTCATGGTGGTGATATATGATGTGGTACAGTTTAAAAGGCGGCATGTGTTATTGATTAATACATCCTAAATTATAAATATTACACTATGGGAACCTCATTTGCCAGTAAAAATATGATAATTGGTTTTTTACCCTTCTATCTGGCAATAAAACTGACACCTTTTTACAAGGAGTCATGTTTGCATAGACCACAATACCTGCAGTCATAATGCAAACAAAAAACAACTCTGATAATGTGCACTGTCCTTGAAGTTGATTGGTCCACACCCGAGACAGCTTTCCTTAGAACCTAGTCTCACATGGGTTGGACCAGATGACGCCAAAAGGCGCCTATGGACAGTATTCGACGTATGAACAAAACTCGTTCCAAAGTCTAAATATTCGTAAGTCGGAACACAATAATGCACTGTATTTAAATGCAACAAAAATTGAAGCATTGTAAAAAACCATAAATAATAAACATTCTACATTTGCATGTGATACTGTATCGCAAATAAAACCTAAAAGAAAATAACATGAACAGAAATAAATATATTTTATGTTCACTTACCTTGAGTCCTGATGCGGACTTGCTTGTTAGAATGGTGCAATGAGTAACCACAAATGCGCGCACACACGACAATGATACCCTGTATAGCCTTGACAGACTGTTATGGCAAGTGCTGTTAGCGAGCACAACTAAGATGGTCGACATGGCACACGAGGGCGTGGGTGGCCAGCACCACGCCCGGCCGCGTTTGTCTCCACAGTGTGATGTTTTTACACACCATACCAGGTACGCATTCGACGCTGAGTCGACCTCGGGGAGGCCCAGGACCGGTTCAAATAATCGTTACTGGTGTTGGCCATGAATCGAAATCGAACTCGGGTCGCCGGGTTCGAGCACGCACACACACAAACACTCCCAGCACTATGCTGACTCGATACATCTCGCGCAGGATCTCTCCACTGAACAAAACAGTTCCGGAGTTGAGTTTACACCTGCGATTTCGCGTTTTAAGTCGATTTTAACAAAACGTATATTTCATAGAAGCTGGTTCAGAAGTGTGGGTGTTTGTAAGTCGAGGATTCTAACTGAATTATCCCCACTCTATGCGATCAGTACTGGCTTCCAGCAAACTTCCATATCCAGTGCAAGCTTGATATTTTAGCCTATAAAGCTCTTAATGGTCTTGGACATACGTACCTGTGGGCCCAGTTGGCCCTCGTGACTGGGGTCTATGCACTGCGATCATCTGAGAAGTGCCGACTCTCCCAGCCACGGAACTTGCACTCAACGCTGGGTGGCCGAGCCTTCTCAAGCGTTGCTCCTAGGACCTGAAATGACTTTCCAGCTGATGTCCGGTGCTCTCCGAGTCTCAGTGTGTTTAAGAGGGAATGGAGGACTCACCACTTCCTCATTAATTTCTCTTAAGTGGATTTTATCAAATCAAGATGAATTTCATCGTTCCCTATTTCATCTTAAAATGTGTTTGTACAACGCTTTGCTACCCCCTTGAGTCGGGGTGATATTATATTTTAGATAAAACCTGTAAACATTTAGTCCCTTATTTATTTACTGGCTCATTTTTAGACAAATTGAGTAATTTATATTACTTCAACTTTTTAATATTATGTGTATGTGATGAGTAACACCATAACAACAGAAAACATAGTGCAGGCCGGAATAAAAAAAAATGTAACAATTCATTATTTATTATATTTTTTCTTTCTACTTTCGACTTTACCGAAAGAACCAAAGAGTAACTCAAGAGAGATATCCATTACTCTCAGCCTCATGGAAACCCGCCAGTTTGTTTTATAAAAAAAAATCACATGCAATGCCCATCTTTGTGTGTTGGTAAATATATTCAACTTCTTCAACGTGCTTTGTTCTTAGTTATTTTTGTCTCTTACCTCAACCGCATGAAGATCCATTTTAAGTTTTTCTGCGCGTTCCGTTTTTGACTGAAAATTAACCATAATGCAACGAAATCAGTATTAAGTGAAATAACAACGGTATTCAACACAGATACCTGAAGTATAAACAACCTATTTATTGCTTTACTAATTTGTCTAAAAGTATGTATACATTATATTTGTCCATCTATATATCTGTAATTGTGGTCAAATAGCAATGCACACGATAATAATGTGGGAGTAAAATACAGTGTTAGAATTGTATGAGAAATGTTAGATTGATGTAACAATGTCTTCGACCGATAATTGGTTCTTTACCCTTCTATCTGGCAACAATACTGACACCTTTTTACAAGGAGTCATGTTTGAATAGACCGCAATACCTGCAGTCATAATACAAACAAAAGAACATAACTCTGATAATGTGCACTGTCCTTGAAGTTGATTGGTCCACACCCGAGACAGCTTTCCTTAGAGCCTAGTCCCACATGGGTTGGACCAGATGACGCCAAAAGGCGCACAACTCAACGACAATGCACCATCAGAGTATGAGAGCTCGGGGCAAGCATCTACACTATGGGAACCTCATTTGCCAGTAAAAATATGATAATTGGTTCTTTACCCTTCTATCTGGCAACAATACTGACACCTTTTTACAAGGAGTCATGTTTGAATAGACCGCAATACCTGCAGTCATAATACAAACAAAAGAACATAACTCTGATAATACATTATCAGAGTTATGAACATAACTCTCATAATACATTATCAGAGTTATGAACATAACTCTCTCGCTTGGGGACAGCTTCCACGTGGTGTTGAATTTGCAGAGGACAGGGACATCTCTGATAAGCTGATCTCTGCATATCCTAATTGAGATTGTTTATTTTTCTGTCTAAATTTGAACTCCTCCATGTAAATTGTTTCCAGATTATTATTTGAAGTACGCATTGATTATCATAATTTCCCTGCATTCTATCAGCTTTAATAGAAACTTTCATCGGTCATTATGCCTTTCTATGATAAAAACTGTTTCCATCATGCAAAGATATATACCTTTATTTAATTATTTTCCTGAGTCTAAATATCGGTGTCATCGTCATGGTTGCTCATTTTGCTTACAATTCCCATTAAATTGTGGCAGCGTCTCTCTTGACAACAGTTGATATGCTAGAATTTATTTTTTTACATTTGTAAGGATAGTCAGGTATAGGAATGGAGATGGACAAAGGATTAAGGGGCATGGAGAGGATTCTCGCCAAAAAGAGCGAGGCAGTGGGGTGCGAACAGGGGAGAGGGGGAGGAGCAGTCAGGATCAGCGCACTGGCTGGGACCCATCGACAAATTCGTGACCGAGGAAGGCGATTGGGAGGCGTTTTTCTGCCGAATCGAGGCTGCTTTCCACGCCCTTAAATGTCCGGATGAAGAGGTGCTACGAGCACTGCCATCCGTTCTGGATGATGATAAGCTTGTCTTTAACACCTCCCTTCCTGCGCGCAGAAAGACCATGCTACAGGTGGCCTACGAGGCTTTGGGGGGAAATCTACTCCTCAGCCGAGGGCGCCTTCAGACGGTTTCAGGACCGCCAGCGACAGACACCGACTGGAACAAGAGGGGTGGCGCTGACCCGATCACTCAGGCAGGCTCATGCGTCACCCTATGCGCACCATTGCCTTATTCATCTCGGCCACTCATCGCACACAGGCACACACGCAGCAGTAAACACTCATAACCACACAAACATGCACGTACCACCTCACCCCATGCAAAGAGAGCCCACGCGCGCTTTGGCATGTCACGGAAGCCAGGCATAGTCCGTAATGGCTCCCGTGTGGCACACGAGTGCATTGAGTTTTGACGGCCGGGCCGGCAACCCACACTCCTGACATCATGGCCTCACTGCTGGCCCCTTTGGAGCTGGCATCGTCAGTATTGAGCACCGGGCGCCGCCGTTATGGTCGGGTATGGCAGGGCTTGCAATTCCAGAAGCCAGGGGTGGCGTCTGGGCCGGTGGTGGCGTCGGGTCCTGTGGTGGCATCAGGAGGTGACGTCGCTGTTTACCGGCGATGATTGTGGTTTTCCAGGGGTAATGGTCCCGAGGCGCCGGCAGCACACACGCTCGCTGGCATGCCGCGCGGAACCTTCTCACGCACCGCCTTATTCTCCAAATGCGGTGGAACAAGATGGTGCCAAAAAAGGCACACCACAGGGGGGCCCACGTCCCCGGAACAAGAGAGGGCCCACCTCTCTCCACAAGGCGGGCCCGCCCACACCACATGGGGGCCCATTGCAAATCACATGGGGGGCCCACCCCGCACCACATGGGGGGCCCACCCCACACCATATGGGGGGTCCAGCCCACATCACAGGGGAGGGGGCCACCCTGTACTACATGGGGGGCCTAACCTACACCACAGTGTGGAGCCCACCCCACATATAAAGAGCGGATTTACCCCACTGCGACACACCCCAAGGGAGGGAACCACATCTTCGGGCCGTTCACATTCATCCCCTGTCATCTCACCATACACCACATGATAGTGAGTCGGCGCCTGGTCAGTGGCCGGTCTCTGCCACACAATAGAAAAAGCTGGCAAGGTGGGTGGTAGGGAGTGTCGGCGTGCAACCAGGTTGACTCGGGGGCATCAGCCACGATCATGTCGAGCACCATGCACGAGATGCCGCTGGATGAAAATTGGCAATTATCCCAAATCAAGACGACGTTCATTGCGGCCAACAGAGGGAGAATGGGCTTCCTGGGCCAGGTTGAGGCCCTGATACAGATTGGGCAGCTTTCAGTAGCAGGACTCATCATTGTTTCTGCAACACTACCTTTGCCCTGCCAGTTGAAAATGGACCTCTGAGGCAAATGCCAATTAAGATCGATCTGGCCAACGGGAGGTGGAAGTCCAGGGAACACATCTCCATTTCCTGAAAGTGGAAGGGGCCGGCCGGTGATTACCGTATGTGCAGTCTCTGGTCAGTCATTCTGTCTCCATTCTGCCGGCAGCCCAGATTGTGATACCTCTGCGATAACGGTGCCCCCTCGTGATGACCCGGCCAGATTCACCCGTCTTGGTGTCTCCAGCACCAACCGCCATGGATCGCCACCCACTGATGGGGGCTGAGACTATTGTCCAGGGGAATTAATATCTGTTCATTCAAGTGCAGCAATGGTCCAGGTGGGAACGATTATGGCCCACGTTAGTCCTTTGTAAATGGGAGGACCTGGGACAGGGCAAGAGCTAATGGGAAGCATCAGCCAGTCCAAGGACAGAGGGGACGACTCATGGATGGACCAGCTGGTGGGGCATGAGCTGGATTTACTGCCGGATCAGAAGTACCGGCTGCACTCATTGTTGCACGAGTTCTCCGATGTGTTCAGCTGGGGACTGTTCGACCTAGGACACACACATCTGCTGCAGCACCACATCAACATGGGATGCTTCACCCCTGCGCCAAACCACATATTAGATGAGACCAATGTATAAGGGCACATCGAGCAAGTGGTGCAGGAGATGCTGCGGGCCAACATCATTTCCCCATCCTCAAGTCCCTCGGGGGCGCCGGTAGTCCTAGTCAAGAAGCCAGATGGGTCACTGAGATTTTGCATGGACTTCCACCATCTCAACACATACTCCTCCCCCCTTCTTTTGCCGAGGCCTGCAGTACCCGCAGAGGGGTCCAAGGTTAGCCTCAGGTCGTGGTTGGTCAGCTGCTGGACCTCACCCTGTGTGCCCTCTGCCATGTGTATGGGAACGATGACTCACTGGCAGGAGCAACATTCTTCAGTATGCTGGATTTATTGTTTGGTTTCTAGCAGGTTCCACTGGATCAAGACTCCTGGCCCAAAACAGCGTTCCAGACACCACAGGGTATGTTAGAATTCAACTGCTTTCCTATGGGCATTCAGAGCATACCGCTGACATTCCAGCACATACTAGAGTTGGCCTTAGCAGGCCTCCAATAGAATGCGTGCCTAATCTACCTGAATAATGTAATTGTGTTCAGCCAGTTCATTTAACAAAGACATTGGCTGATTGTGTCAGGTATCCCTGCGGTTCCGGAATGCCAACTTGAAGCTGAAGCCATTGAAATACCACCTCTTGTGGTCATTGGTACTCTACTTGGGCCAAGTAGTCAGTGAAACTGGAGTGGCTACAGATCCAGAGATGGCAGCCTTCGTGAGGGCCTGGGCTTGTCTCCACAACAGTTCCAGAGGTACGCAGGTTTGTGGGCATTATGTCCTACTACCGCCGGTTTGTTCCCAACTTTGCAACCATTGCGAAGCCCTTGCACGAGTTGATAGCTAGGAACCAGAGGTTCTACTGGGAACCCCCGGAGGAGGAGGCATTCCAGCAACTGTGCTTGCATCTGTCAGATGCACCACCCTTGGCCTTTTTGGATTTCGGCCTCCCCTTTATCTTGGACACGGATGCCAGCAATGTAGGCATCATCAGCATTTTGTCACAAATTTGACACAGTCGGGAGGTGGTTATCGCCTATGGCAGTCGCGTGCTGTCACCAGCAGAGCAGCAGTACTCCTTCACCCATAGGGAGGTCTTGGCGGTCGTCCACTTCGTGCAGCAATTTCTATCCTACCTCTATGGTCACAAATTTACAGTCCACACTGACCACACAGCCTTGCAGTATTTGTGTTGCATCGACCAGCCGTTGGGCCAGCTGGCCAGCTGGATAGAGCACCTGCAAGAGTACAGGTACCAGGTGGTACATCACAAGACACGCCAACGTTGACGTATTGTCCCTGATGGTTCCCCAGGTCCCTTGTGCATGTGCCACAGGCGTGGCACACTGCAAGGAGGCAATGCCGGAGGTTAATGGTCATCGCTCCCATACACATGGCAGAGGGCACAGGGTGAGGTCCAGCAGCTGACCGACCACGACCTGGGGCTAACCTTGGACCCCTCTGTGGGCACTGCAGGCCTCAGCAAAGGAAGGGGGGGAGGAGTATGTCATATGAGAGGACCTCCTCATGCGATTGGAACCGGTGGGACACCGGCAATGCCTGGTAGTTCCGGAGTCACTGCGTCAACAATTGGCTGTGCACTGGCACCAGCTGCTACACCTCGCTGAGCAGAAGACACTGTCCACATTACAGGGTTGGTCTTCTGGCCAGGCATGACCGCTGACGTGCACAGATGGGTCGCGACCGCATTGAAAGCACGTGGTGGAAGCCACCACCCCGTGTAGCCTGGGTGCCCTTGCAGCCCATCACGGTGACCAGGGTCAACGAATCGGTCGCGTTGGACATCCTGGGGCTGCTGCTCGTCATGGGTAAAATAAATACATAAACAAATGCCTGTTTGTCGGGTTCAAGTACTGCACGAAGTAACCAATGGCTTGGGCCCTTCCAGACAAAATGACACAGACCGTCACTGGTGCTTTCATTGGGGGCTATGTTCTTGATAAAGAGGTGCCTGAGTGGTTGCTCACGGATCAAGGAAGGAATTTCTCATCGCAGCTGCTAGAGGACATCTGCTCTATCCTGGGCACTAAGGAGGTCCGAACATCCCCATATCATCCCCAGACCGACGGTATGGTGGAGCAGCTTAACCACACCATAGCAGCCATGCTGTCCCAAGTGGTGGATGAGAACTACTTCGATAGGGACCTCCAAATTCCGTCAGTCTTGGCTGTGTACAGGGTTAACCCAAACGCAGCAATGGGGTTCTCGCCATTTTTACTTATGTATGGACGAGACCCCATCCCACCTATTGAGATGCAGCTGACGGATGTTCCCATGAGGAAAGACGCATGGCCAAAGGCACTAAAGAGCTCCCTCATTTACTTTAGCGAGGCACACCAAGCAGCCGAGGCCACATCGCCCAATAGCCAAAAGAGTTACGTACAGGTACGGGAGAGCATGGTGACAGCCCAGACCTGTAAAGTCAGATGGGCATGGCTACACTGTCCTCAGGTGCCAGTTGGCCTCTTACCAAAACTACACCAACCATTAAAAAGGCCGGTTGAAGTCGTTAAATCACTATGACCTCAGTGCATCCAGGTCCAACTGGGTAAGCAACGATGGTTTTTACACTCTACTCGCCTTAAGCCATACATCTCTCCACCTCCATCGCCTCCATCATGCTCTGCTGAGACAACGCCATTTTCACCACCGTCATCATCGTTCATGCCGAAGCCAAGGTCGCCAGCCGCTACTCGCCGGCCTATGGGGGGTTCGGCACCCTGTGTTCCATTGTTGGCTACAGCGCCCCATGTGAGACCTGACGGAGAGGCAACACAACCAGTGGTCGCAGGGGCCGGAGATGTGGCACCACTGAACTAGGGACTGCGATGAGATGGGCTCTGACAGAGGGAACCACCATGATCATCTAGAGCATGTGGATTTTCCAGGCTGCTACAGGGCACTGGCTGGAGACCCTGGAAGACCGTTCATTTGTCATTGACGTTGTTGTATAAATAGCATGGTTACCGAGAGGTTAAGGGTTGCTGTCACCATAAATGGGGGCGCTCACGGTGAGACTAAAATGGTCGGGGGGTCGGCCGAACGGAGCATGTTTTTTTTATCACCGGGGGGGGGGGGGGGTGTAAGGGATGTCATGGGTGGGAATGGAAATGGACAGTGGGTTAATGGGCATTGAGACCATTCCTGCCAAAAGGAAGGGGACACTGGGGTGGGAATAGGGGAGAGGGGGAGGAGCAGGTGAGGGGATAGAGGGGGGGGGGGCATCAGGGGTTTTAGGGCATTCTGACGGGGAACAGATCGGGAGAGGGCTGTGGGCAAGTGTGGGCTGGAGGCAAATCAAGGACGGACCCCTCCAACCTCGTGTTGGCTCTAATATACATATTTTAAAACATCAATCTTCAATTAACTAAAACTAAAAATGTTATCTTACCAGGTAAAGCCCACTGGGCTATTAGCTCGTTTTTCAGAGGCCACAAATGATAGCTCAACGAAGGGACTTGTGTAGCAATGTATAGCAGCCAAATAATCTAAATCTATAATTATCAATAATATAATTAAGCACTAAATACCAATTATTTCTCCCAAGTTTACATGTTGTGTGTAGCAATGTACAAATCCAATAGTGGTCATGTACAGCTCTATGATCACTTTACTGCTGGATAAGGGCTTCATAAGTAATGCAATTAATGGGAGTTAGTTGACCTTGCTTCATTACGCTACACGGTGTTAGTGAAGGCAAGGAACATTCATATGGGAGCCTAAGACAACCTGTTTGTGACCAGGCTCAATTCCGCTGAGCTTCTGAGATTTGACAACATTGTGAGCACCATGAGTCATTAGATCACATGGGATAAACTGTGAAGATGGCAGGGTGGAATATAAGTCTTCTGGGGAACCACCCTGTTATGTGGAAAACCACAATGATCTTTAAAATGTCGACCAAAGGTAGATTATTGACATTTTGGTCAGTAGAGCAGGTTTTTCAGCTATTATAAGTGTAGTGGAGTAATGCGTGCGGGGGTTGGCAAACGATGTGCACGCATATGCGAGTTACGGAGAGTGAGGTCGCATCAGGGCGAACAGGTGTTGTGAAAGAAAGCAGCGGAAAGGAAGCGGCTTATTAAGATGCATAGCAGTGATTGGCTGGCTGCAAATGGAGGCGCAGAACAGGCACCAGGTTAACGGGAGATTGAGGCGATAGCGGCGGAAGCCACGGGCGTGAGGCAACGGGAGGTTGCCAGATTAATTAGAGACGAGTTAATGAGAAGGGGGATAAATACGGGAGCGTGTGAGGAGAGCGTTGAGTTGGTCGGAGTGAAGACAAGAGGAGAGACAAGAGAAGTCCAAGGCCCCGCATTCCACAACTCGCCCTCTCCAGCGGTCATTGCTAAACCACCACCGGAGGCAAGGGCGAGGTTCGAGTGGCGAGGGTAGAAAGGCTAGCAGTAGAGAAGCTAGCAGTATATAGCGGAAGGCTAGCAGTAGAGAAGCTAGCAGAGTATATAGCGGAAGGCTAGCAGTGGAGAACCGTGCAGAAGATATAGTGAGAGGCTAGCAGTGGAGAAGCTACCGGAGTGTATGGTGGGAAGCTATCAGAGTGGGTAGTGGTAGGCCAGCAGCAGAGAGAGCAAAGCGAGCGGAGCGTGGCAGGCAGGCTAACAGTAGAGAGGCTAGGAGAGTGAGAGATAGAGCAGGCAAACAGTGGAGAGGCTGAGAGAGAGAGCAGGCGAGCAGTAGAGAGGCTGGGAGAGTGAGAGAGAGAGAGCAGGCAAGCAGTGGAGAGGCCGGGGGAGTGAGAGAAAGAGCAGGCAAGCAGTGGAGAGGCTGAGAGGGAGAGCAGGCAAGCAGTAGAGAGGCTGGGGGAGTGAGAGAGAGCAGGCTAGCATTAGAGAGGCAAGCCGAGTGAGAGCAGGCTAGCAGTGGAGATGCATAGAGAGGGAGAGGAGACAGCAGTGGAGAGGCTGAGAGAAAGAGAGCGAAGCGAGCAGAGCGAAGCAGACGAGCAGCGCAATCGGGAAAATCACGACGGAGTTACGGGGTGTCGAACGCGATGAGTTCTGTTTAAAAAAACGTGACAGGCGAAAAAGAAGTTGTCCGCGTAAAATAAAAACACTACATTAGGGTTAATATCATGGCCAAACCTTAATTATAATGTCCCCGGGTATACATATTTTTTAACACAACGTTGATAGTGTTTCCTGGGCAAATTTGGAGTTTTATGTAATGGTACTTTAGACAAACATCTTTGATATCCTCAGACTCAAGGAAACACGTTTCCATCTTTCCAATGAGGTACGCGATCTAACCCAAAAAAACTTATGAATGATATTGGTCGCGAAAGCCTACGTGTTAAACTGAGGTACAAAATGTTTTATCAAATATATGGTTACAAGCTGCTAACAAGGCACTGCTACTCATAGGATGGTCTGGCCATCTACCTAAGACAGGACATCACCGATCTCACCAACGTGCCCCCAACAGTAATGAGAGACGACCAACATCCCTGTGCAAATTACTCAGCTTAACATTGTGAATGTATACAAACCACCCAATGTTACCAATATACACCGGTCGCAACCCACGTTTTCCAGCATGCAACATGCAAATACCAGTGGTGAATAGAGTTTGAGGAAAGCCTCGCTTGCTCACATTCAAATCACAACGCAGTGGCTATGATAGAATATGCTCAGAAACTTAAGGATGCATGTTGACTTGGCCGAATAAGTCAGTACACCTTGTACTGTGCATTAATTAAATACCCAGTGATCTGTGCTCAATTACATTATTCAATATAGAGACGAGTGATATGCCCCGACCCCATTCTGTACGTTTGTGTACTCAAATTATGTGACACTGGCTACACGATCCCATAGCCTCAGTGAGGTGTCTCAACTTCATGAGTATTTAATTAGCAATAATGAAGTTATGTTTCAGGTTATACATTGATATCATGACATCACCAGGATGGTCGCAGATTCCGAGGCAAATAGTTTTAGCACTTATTTTACCTGCAGATTTTGGGAAACCCTTCGATCTATTTGGCTTGTTTCTACAGGGGAAGTTCCTAATAAAAACTCAAAGTTAGTCCTAAATGTAAGTCATATTGGATCAAATTTACAAGTTATTCTATTCCCCTTTAATTAGTTAAAAAAGCAAATGCATTAATTATTTCAGCCGAAATTGGAAAGCATTAAAAAAACTTTCTACAAACTCTTCACGCAATACAATTGAGCATTATGGGTGGTACTAGACACAATAAGATTTTGACTCTACATATATATAAAACATATTTGTCCATCAGCCTTTCCAGAGAAATGTTTAGCTCACCTTCACTTTTTCTTTCAGGTTGGCGATTACGAACTCTTGCTGATTATGTTTCTGTATCTGCTGAGCTAATTTACTATTCAAGTCTTCATTGTCTGAGTGAAAGGTTTAAAGAAAAAAAACACAATAATTTAATGCATTAGTAGAATTAATAACAGAGGAGTATGAAGGTATTAATATCACCAAAACATGTGGCTGAATCAAGACACATGGTGAGCTGGAAGCTTCTCCCTACATCAGCGATGCCCACTTTTCGATAGCCTCACAGTGAGGGTCAGTCTGGGGTGTATCCTGAGAGCACAGGACTAATGAAAAAAATCCAGTTGTCTCGACCGAAACTTCCTCATTCGTGTTTTCGTGCAAATAACCCAGCCAGTGAGAAATTACATGCAATAAACTATGTATACAATAAATTATCACTTTCTATAACTGAATATTTTTAAGAAAGTTTCATATATCTCTTGCCTGAGAATATATGGTTACAGTATGTTGCTATACCATACTCTATGAGGATTATAAGTCAGGCAAGTCTAGTACTCAGATTTGTAATTCACAACTCACAGGGGAAATAATACACTGTTGTAGATTAACACTCAACTAACCGAAATAATAATGAAAATATCAAAGTCTCAGTCCAAAGTGATTTTCTCTGGATTCAGGGTAACAGTACAGGTTCAACAAGATGTTGATGATATTGAACTCTTAGAACTCAGGTTAGGTTAGATTTATTTTGTAACAGGTAAACCCCATTGGGCAATACTCATTTTAGACGAGGACCTGGTTTCAGGAAACAAACACATGAATAACACAAACAAAAGCAACCATAGATGTGAAAGAAGACTCTGGACTTCTCTTTTCCACAAGGTAATTCCTTTATTCCACGGCAAAGGTCGACACCTTCTTCACTCGCTTTCTCTCGCAAAGCCCTGAGCCATGCCTCCCACTATCCCCTTTAGCCTCTTCCTGGCTCCGCCCCTCGTCCCATTTCATCTCCACCAATCCTCATCTATTCCCCTCTTCTGACCGAACCGTTCCCCAATCACTCACCAGAATTTCCCACGTGTTTTCCCTTTTGAACATTCCAGCCAATCCTCTTGCTCCCCGTGCTGTAACTAATCAGAGCGTGAAGTGTTTCCTCAACCCTTCATGATTGACAGGCACTTCTCGGTCTTTCGGGAGTAGTGCCGCCCTGTTCTCTAGTCCCAGGGATCATGTGGGACGATCACTACATTTGGTCAAATATCCGTACAGCAAAGTCGAGCATCAACATAGTGCAAGCAGTACAAAACATACAAGGCATCACCCAAGCTATGTCAGGAGCTGACGACTGATGGTCTGATCACTGACTCATCTACTTGGTAATTTCCATTAAACTGGCTCCAAAATGATGACAGAAGCGATGCGAACGGAAGATCAAGGTCAAAGGGCTCAAATACACCATCTAAAGAGACCTCTATCACTAGTACCTCAAAAAATAAACGGCCAAATTCCAACCAACAACAGTGGGAGAGTGTCAACAGTGCGTGGGGTACCCTCAAGACCACCTGCAGCAGCACCTGCGAAGAGACACTTGGATTCTCTACCAGAAAACATCAAGACAGGTTTGATAAGAATGACAGGGAGATCAAAGAGTTGAACGAATTACAAGTGCAATGCCTTTTGAGCTTGGCAGAATGACAATATTCAAGCCAAATAAATTGCACTACCAACAAAGCCAAAGCAGAGGTCCAAAGGGGGAATCGTGATGTGGGAACACAAAGTGAAGAATATCCATTATATGCGCAGTTTTTTTCCAGTGCCAGAGCAACCATTTGTGGTCTGAGCACTCAGAGACCAACCACATTGAGACCTAAGAATGAAGGACATCTGAAGAAGGAAGGGCAAGGCATTAATGTTTGCTGGGGGGAGCATTTTGAAAACCTCAATTGAGCCTAAAATCTAACCAGAAAAAATTATAGACAGACATATAAGCAGACAGATATCACCAAGATACACACAGCGGGCTGCTGTGTGTATCTTGGTGATATCTGTCTGCTTATATGTCTGTCTATAATTTTTTCTGGTTAGATTTTATGTCGCTATTTCATTATACCTGATGATGATTGCTTGTGTTGCAATCGAAACGTCGTATGTTATTATTTAATTTATTATTTTTTCTTTATACGTGACTTTACCGAAAAAAACAAAGAATAATTCCTGCAGTCACGAAAGCTCCAACGTTAAGACTCAATTGAGCCTGTTGTGGACGAGAGTGTTCTCAACCCGAGTTTGGAATTCCTCCATCACTTGACGAGGTCAAGAAAGCCATTAAGCAGATGAAGAACAACACATCATCTGGAATGGATGGAATCCTGACTGAAATTTTGAATCAAGAGGGAAAGGATCTCACATCATAGCTGACTTCTGTCATCTTTAGACTGTGGAATGATGAAGAAATCCCAGATGACCTCAGGGATGCCATGGACATGACAATCTTCAAAAAGTTTGTGGGAATTATGGAGGGATTTCTTTGCTTTCCGCCAGATGATATATCATTGCAAGAACCCTCCCAGAATCTCAGTTTGGATAAAGGCACAACTGGCACAATCTTCACTGCTCTCCAGCTCAAAGCCTTCGACTCTGTCAACCGATAATCGCTGTGGGGGATACTGGCGAAGTATGGATCTCCACCAAAATTATCACCATTCTTTGCCTGTTTCACAACGACATGTGAGCCATGATTATGAGTAATGGATCTAGCACACATTCCTTTGAGGTTAAGACTGGAGACAAGCAAGGCTGCGTTATTGCCCCAGCACTATTTTCGATGTTCCTTACCATTATGTTACATCTGACCAATGACAAGCTTCGAGTCAGTGTAACGCTAATCTATTAAATCAATGGTAAGAGGCTTGCGGAGCCCCAATGCGGTTTCAGGAAAGGGCGGTCCTGCACAGATGCCATATTTTCTGTCCATCTGCTATAGCAGAGGTGTACGGAATTCCAACAAGACCTACATCTCTGCTTTATTGACCTGGTCATAGCCTATGATACCATCAGTAGGTCTGGGCTTTGGGTTGTTCTTCGTGCTTTCGGAGTCCCTGACCCTCTGCTCACGATCATTAAGGACCTTCATGATGGTGAACGGGCCCAGGTAAAACTACGTGGTCGGGAGTCAGAGCCATTTCCTGTTGACCTTGGAGTGCGACAGGGATGTCCACTGGCTCCAACATCATCATTTAACATCTTTTTCGACCACGTAGTTCGTGAAGCCTTCAGTAGCTGTACCGGCGGAATCTCCATCTGGTACAGATATAATGGGAGGCTGATCGATGCCCGGGTGCGGTTGAGGGATGGCTCCCTATTGGTCAACCACATTACTGTATGTATGCCGATAATTTGGTAATAGCTGCTCACTCAGAGGAGGAGTTGGAGACACTGCTGCTGAGACTGGAGCGTGCCACTAAGAGGTGGGGCCTTACCATCAGCCCCACCAAAACTAATCACCTGCCTGGGTATTTTGTACCATCGGACACTCCACCCAACAACTCCCAATCGGTGATGGGACAGTTGTGGAGAAAGTGGAGAGTTTCCCATACCTGGACAGTGTGCTCATGACTGGCTCCGGTCTAACAGCAGATGTTTCACTCCGAATCAATCGAGCGGCATTATATTTTCATCAGTTGCATAACTCTGTGTGGAAGCTACCTGGTCTGTCGCTCTGCACGAAGCTTCAGGGCTTCTCGGCCACAGTCAAACGTGGACCCCCCCTAATAGAACATCTCCGCCGGTTAGAAACATTTAGGCTGGCCTGCCTACGATCCATCCTGGGTTTAACCAGGCTTTATTGTGTGAGGAGCTCACAAATCCTCGAAAGATCTGGACAAAATCCCATCAGTGAGCACCTCTGGCAGGCAAGTCTGCGTTGGCTGGGTCATGTAGCCCGCATGCCCAATCACCGCATGCCCAAACAGCTTTTGTTACGCCGGATCGAGGGGGCTAAACGGGCGCGGCACGGGCTAGAAAAGAGATGGAGTGACGTGGTACAAGAGGACGTGGAGCTGAGTGGACTTGCCGATGACTGGTACCAGCGGTGTCAAGATCGGCCTCTGTGGAGGAGGCTCGTGAAGGATGCTACTGGGCAGTTCTAGGCGGTCGCCCTCCAACAACAACAGAGGGTGGAGTAGCGACGCTCACAACGAGTGGAGCGCCGGGTGGCTAAAGCACAGCAAGTTTGCACAGTAGGGGGCATAGGTGGTGCATCAACCAGTCATCTCAGTCAGTCGACCCGTGGCACCTGGGTCTGCCCCGTGACCTAATGCCAGCGGGCGTTCGACACTTCACGTGGCCTCAAGGTGCACATGGCCTGGCACAAGCGTCGTGGTGACGTCACCGCCACTTAGTGGCGAATGGCGGTTGTTGTTGTTGTGTTTGTTTCATTGTGTCTCCAATTAGTTGCAGGTAACCTGCAATAATTGGATTAATTCGTCACTTGACTCATCCATGAAAAAATGGACACCATTCTGTATAAGTAATAAAAAAAATGTAGGTTAAACTGCAAATGGGAAGATTACCACTGTAGTTAATATCAGTGTTTGTGGTCCCTACATCTGTCATAGATAATAGGAGTTATGGGTAATAATGGAATGAATAACACGTTATTCTGTATTGGATATTCATCAGCATTGTCGCTGATGCTATTTGTTATACCAATTAAAAACATCACTTTCTTGACTCATTATTTGAAGTCTTACTACCAGATTACAATTCACAACGTCCATTATAGCCAGTGTTTACACGAGGCTTACCTTTTTTGTACTTTTCATGCATTGATGCGTTCTTCTCGAGGATTTTTTCCACCATAGTCTCCTTTTCGTCAACAAACGCCAAGAGTACATTATTATTCTATACATGCAAGAAAACACAACAGGAAAATAGTTTAACACAATCACCATTTCTATATTATTGTTGCAAGTACTTAAATCTACTATAAAAAGACGTCTGCTGAAAATTCCAGGTAAGGTACCAACTTAACAACATTTTTCTGAAGAGAATAATCAGATAAAATAATGCATAAAGTAAATACGGCATGGGCAGGGCTCCAGTGATAAATATTTATGTTGCAGACTCTTGTAATTCACAATACACATCGTAAGGCTCCTGTAATCCAGAGGTACTCAAGCTGACAATAGTAATCCGATGTACTAAAAGCCAAAGCACATGAGCCATTGTATTTCATTAATTTACAATATGTTTACGATATTTCACAAATAATAATCAACTCGTTAAACTACTCTATACAATTATATGTTAGCATGGTTGTCTAAGGACAGTGCGAAAGAAGTTCAACATACATACAATAACACACCTCATGTAACACTATAAACATGCTAATTCCGGGGTGAGTCAGTTATTGGAGATATTGCCTTTAAAAGGTGAAATGGGAGAATCCCAAACAATTTCTTTTAAAGGGGATCTATGGGTGCAGAGGCACCAATATTAATGAGGCTTAATATTCGCGGATTTGGTATTCGCCCTATTTTCTATCAGCCACCGCGAAAAATAATGGTTCACTGTACTTTGCCAATTTCTAAATAAATCTCAGTTCTTATCCTCAGCCATGGCAGCGTGCACACGCCTATCACTATTATCATTTTCGCGGTTAACACTCAGAAAAGGCTCCCATGTAGCCTCGCTGTAGACTCTTGGGGCAAATGATGTTAGCGAGCAGCACGTATGAAGGCTGCCACTGTGGCACACAGAAAGGGTGGGTAGCCAGAACCATGCCCGGATGCCTTTGCCTCCCCAGTGGAGATATACACATGCAGAAACATACGAACAAAGGTCCCCCGTGTAGCCTTTTAACAGGCTGTAGAGGAACGTGGTGTTAGCGAGCAGCAGCATCAGCACAAAATGAAGGTGTGGTCGCGTTGATTTTATCACAGAGTCCTCCGGATTTTCCTCCACATTTATAAACATGTGTTTATATTATTTGGCTGCTATAAATGTCTACATGATAAGCCAATTCATTGAGCTATAATTTGTGATCGCCAGGTCGCTCCTGAAAAATAAACTATATGCTCAGTGGGCCTTACCTGTTAAATAAAAAGTTTAGCTTTATTTGAACTTTTATTTATGGATTTGCTTACCTTTCCTTTGCACTACTATCATGGTTGTTATTGTTTGGTGTAACTTTATGACCCGCCCCTACTGTACATTTGTGAAAAAGAGCTTTAGAGCTCATCAAATTCCTCCAGAAAAACATTCTGATTCTGAAACAGCCACCAATGAACACGAACGAGGGATTTATTCACAACCTAGACCTCCAGAATTGGTCAAAGTCCAATAGTGAAATAGCCTAAAGTACAAATGTTATGAAGCTCTCAAAAAGAGGCATTTCTTGTATAACTTTCATTGTCCTTAACAACAACATCCAGTGTCCACCACGCGCCAACACAACTCCCTTCCCTCTCCCGAGCACCCCTCCTCCCCCTCAACTTTTCCTCTTTTCCCTCCCCCTCTCAAATCTCTGCCCATCCCTGCCTTTAAACCAATCCCTATGGTTTTAAATCTCCCTGCCTCCCTCTTTCAAACCTTCCAACCAATCACCATCTAGCAAGCCACATCATATCTATCCTTATGCAGTAGCGCCGCTTCTTGGCGGTTATGGTGTTTATAATATCCATGTCACCCCAATGTTCTACAAAGACGCTATTCAAGGATGTCTTACATTCTTATTTCACCCTCCCCTTACAGATGAAATTGGAGGCGTTCTCAGCTTAGCTTTAACAGAACCAGTAACTGCAAGAAACTAAATTTATACCCTGACGTACAATGTTATACATTTGATATTTTACTGATAACGTCTTCCACAGCTAACGCAACCCTAGCCCATGGAATGTCCAACACAACACAACAGGAGATAAACAATTGAAAGAAAATAATGAATGAGTGGTTTCATTCATAATTCGAACTAATTACATGCGGCATGTAACGGCGGGGTAGGTGGAGACAGGTTGTGAAGGTGTACAATTCTGATTGGAAGAATTTGAATAATCCACTGAGGTTCGAGCGTGTGGAGAGGAGGTGGTAATTGGGAAATTTCAAAGGGAACAATGTTTGAGGTTAAGGTGACAAATTAGAAGAAAAAAAAACAAGGGATTTAAAGGGAGAAAGCCCCTCAGGGCTTGGGGCTCGAGTCACATTGTTTGGTTTCAGCGTATGTGTCTGCATTGTATTATGATCCTCGGCAAGTGTAGATGAATTAGATAAAGTTATTATGTTTACACTTGCTTAGTGGTTATGGTCTGTTGCACGTTAGTACCTACTTTAAATAATTGATGCGTCAAACATTATCACTGATGTCACTGATAGATTAAACTACCAAGTCAGTCCTTAAGCCATGGAACGTGATGCATAGAGCGTTTTGGGGCAGGCACTATATGCCCACGATCGGTGTCGCTCGAGTTGCATCCCCGCCAGCGCCAAGGCTGCGAGCAGAGGTGGACACAGAGTCACAACTTGTCTCATTGCGTCGAGGACTGTCCCGGAGTGGCTCGAGGAACAGGCACTTCAGGTTCTCGGGTAATGTTGTCTCCTGGATCTTCAGGGCTTTAAACTGGATACAGCTAATTGCTGCAATGAATGGTCACGGGTCCTATCCTAAAAATCCCGATAACTCTGTAGCACCCACAAACGTATGCTTTCTAATGGCTTTTTTTCCAAATTTAACAAATCTGGCCCTCAGTCCCCATGAGTAATAAGTGACTGCCCTGGTTCAGAGCCACTTTCCACATTGTGGGATTTCGACCCACTCACAGAACTAAATGCTTTGTTATTTTATCCCTCCGGGTCCACAATCTTGTATATATGAGTCTGCAGGGTCATATGTGCTAGCGTGTAGAATATTATCACGCCCCATTCAGCCTTGTTGGCTAGAATCATATGGTCGCCCTCTTACAGAGGTCCTCTTGGTATAGTTCATAACTTGTGATCGTTGTTTCTATGCAATATGCCTTTGAACAATAGCCGCGGCTTCTCTCAGGCTTAACATTAAGAATCTCACATACGTTCATTGTAACCAGGATGTAGAGAACATTCCAGAAGACTAAATACACCAGAAAATATCACACAGCTTGACATGAGGAAGAACGGGGGACATTTTATCATCTCATAAACCATTGCATTGTATGCGAATGTGAGAGTTTGCACCTGCTAAGGTCATTAATGCTTGGCCCTAAGTGGCAGAGATGGTAGCACGTTCCCCAAAGTGTGGTTACATCTCTCCATGAAAAATCCATGCAGACATTCCATAGGAGCCGTAATTGTAATACTCTCCAGTGGCACACATGTTGTTGGTCCGGGGTTTAACACACTGCCTACAAGAGTAAACGTACTGCTTGATGTATATCTCCATCCCTGGCCAAAATGTAGCCAGGCCATTGCCTTCTCTCCTAGATATACTGGTAATGTATACTGGATCCTTTTTCGTCCCGACAGTGGGTCCTTTATGACTGCAGATAATCCCATCTCGCAACTCCAGTCTTAGAAGATGACTAACTAAAGAAACCTCACAGTGCCTCTCAGACCTAGATGGCATGCTGCTCCACATCAGATAAGGAAGCACTCTTGTGATCATGGAGTCCTGCTGCTGACCATCCCTCAGTTCTCCTAAAATCAAGTGCGTCCTGTCCAGATAGCACCAATGATTGCATGTTTTGAGCTCGGGCCAGTGCCTTTTACTTGCCTGCATCTTCCCAACCTTACTGGAGCTCAAAAATCGCATTTACAGAGGCTGCATCACGAACGTGCCTGGCACAATATCTCATTTGGTTCCCGGGCTTAATTACAGTACTGCTCATCACCTGGATGCTGACTCATACAACGGAGTGTGTCCTACACATCTATGATCCTAACTTCTGGTTCCTCCTTGATTAACATTCGGTAGGACTCACGAAGCAACGACCCATTCATCCTTTCCATGAACGGGCCTCGTCTGAGCTCCTCTGCTACGACATTCTTCCGACTTGCAATGTGCTTGAGGTCAAATAGTCAGGTGTAATCTTTGCAATCCACCTCTGCTCCCATGCATCCAGGCGTGAAAGACACGGCGAGAGTTCTGGTGTTTGTGGTGTGTTGTCACTATAGCTAAACAAGCATTAATCCCCGAATGCTTGTTTAGCCGGCGTGGAGAGTGACAGAACAGGTCTTGTTCGGGCATGAATCAAGCAGCATGTTGGTTTGTGTTTGTCAGTGTCTCTTTGTCTATACTTTTGTCTATAACTGGTGTGGTGTGTAAACATCAGCACTGAGGAAAGAAAGGCGGCAGGGCGTGGTGAAGGACACCCTCTCCTTTCGTGTGCTATGCCAGCGTGTATACGTGATTGGTAACGTCATGGCCGCGGGTGTGGATGCCTGACTGCGCCACTCCCTGTTTCTCTCCATGGAGCAGTGCATCAAGCATACCCAACGGCCCTTCCCCGTCCATTTATCTCTGTCCTACTCGATTCCCCCCACCACATCATTCCCCAGGCCCCACCGAACTGCTTTGTGGCGACGAGGCTGAGTTGACGCCTAGACTCACCCATCAGACATAAACCTCTACTGACTGCCAGTGGGGTCACAGTCATGCATGGCTCACTGACGGTCTCGAGGTAAGGTTATGGCCAACGCCGGGCTCCCTGACCTGTGGGGAAAGTGTGCTGGAGACCCCTAAAACAGCTATTCATCTACTGACAAATGGCCAAGTTTTGGCAGGAGACAGCAGTTTGAGAATAGGGACCATTTCCGTGAGCGCTGGCACGATTGTCTGCCACTTCTGCAGGTTTCCCTAACGCCCAAGAGGCCTATGCGTGCGTAAGGCTTGCAGGCGCTGCCTGGCAGAGTTCAGTCGGTGGGGTGCTAGGTGCCGTAGTTGGTGGGCTTAAATATTTCGTGGAGTCCCATCTAACCTAGCAAATTATCACCCTTCACAATAATCTACTAAAACAACTGTATCCACTTCTACAACTGCTGCAATAATTTTAATAACTACAACTGCCAATTTTCCAAACCTACTTAAACAATTGTAATGATTATACTACTACTACAATAATATAATTATTATAACGGCTACTACAATCAACTACTACACCTTCAATTGCAACAACCAAGACTACACCTGCTACTATACAAGTACTACTTCAACATAATTTATTGCAACTGCTCCAAGTATTAGCCTACAGCCTGCAATGTATTTCATTATCGTGTTGCTCTGCCTCGTTTTGATTTTTTCACTCCCCTTCTCTCTCTTCTTGACTCAAGCACAACCATGTTTCTGCTCTTTCTCCTCCCACTCTCCTACTATGGCCTTCTCTAATTTCTGCTCAGAATGCTTCCCTCCTGCCCCTCCACCACCCACGCACCTTCCTTTCTCTTTCTTTTTTACAAATATTCTTCCATTCACTCTTTATTTCACTTCCATACATTGCATCCACAACGTGCCTGTTCTCCTAACTTGTCCGTGTTTTTCTATTAAACACCTGCAATGTAGGCCCACTTGTTTATATTATCGAAAATCCGTTCGCAAGCTGCTTGTCTTGCTCCTCCTACTTATAGGCGGGATCGAAGTTAACCCTTGGCCTACACAATTTCTTACTCTCTCTTCTTCATTTAAGGCGTCCAACTTCGTGAATTATTCTGTTTTGTGCATCCAGCCCTCTGGAGTAGAAAACTGTTCCCCTTGAGGTCTTGTCATGAAGGCTGTGCTACAGACGACCATAGCAATAACCCCCCTATCTATATATATAAAATCGTGAATCTGTCTGTCTGTGTGTGTGTCTGTGTGTCGCCGGACCATACGCACTTTCATTGGACGGCGGTTGCCCCTGGCAACGGGTAGCGACGCCTTCGCCGCTTTCATTGGACGGCGGTTGCCCCTGCCAACGAGTAGCGACGCCTTCGCCGCGGGGTGGACGCCATTTTTTATTCCCGTTAAAAATAGGCGCACGCATTAACACAAAGTTTCACGTCCTCTTCACTCCCCCCCTACCACAATGTGTGCAATTACTATTATAGGGTCGGTCGATTATTAAATTATAGCGATTAGACTGTATTATTGTAGCGCGGGGGGGGGGGGGGCCCGCACCCGTACCCAGCCTCAACCGGGTGGGAAAATCAGGCGAGGCCAGAGGCTCTGCACGGTGCTAGGCCTCGACACCCACCACGCGACTCTGAGGTAAATTCAGCAATGTTACACGTCCTCTTCACTCCCCCGCCACCCCATTGTGTGCAATTACTATTGTAGGCTCGGTAAATCATAAAATTATAGCGATTACACAGTATTATTGTATCGCGGGGGATCGGCGCGCCTCACTAAAACCCTACAACGGATCGGCGCGCCTCACTAAAACGCTACAACGGATCGGCGCGCATCACTAAAACCCTACAACGGATCGGCGCGCCTCACTAAAACCCTACAACAGATCGGCACGCCTCACACAAACCCTACAACGGATCGGCGCGCCTCACTAAAACCCTACAGCGCATCGGCGCGCCTCACAAATCCTACAACGAAAGCGTAACGCATTGTAGTGTCGTGGTTAGCGCGCCACGCTACGAACCCGGCGACCCGAGTTCCATTCCCGCTCACGGCCACCACCGGTGACGATTATTTGAACCGGTCCTGGGCCTCCCCTAGGTCGACTCAGCCTCAAAACGAGTAATTGGTGTGGCGTATGAACATCGCCACTGGGGAGACAAAGGCGGCCTGGCGTCGTGGATCCAAGACCCGGGCGAAGCCGGGTAGTACAGCTAGTCTATCTATATATATAAAATCGTGAATCTGTGTGTGTGTCGCCGGACCATACGCACTTTCATTGGACGGCGGTTGCCCCTGGCAACGGGTAGCGACGCCTTCGCCGCTTTCATTGGACGGCGGTTGCCCCTGGCAACGAGTAGCAACTTTTCGCCGCGGGGTGGACGCCATTTTTTATTCCCGTTAAAAATAGGCGCACGCATTAACACAAAGTTTCACGTCCTCTTCACTCCCCCCCTACCACAATGTGTGCAATTACTATTATAGGGTCGGTCGATTATTAAATTATAGCGATTAGACAGTATTATTGTATCGCGGGGGATCGGCGCGCCTCACTAAAACCCTACAACGGATCGGCGCACCTCACTAAAACTCTACAACGGATCGGCGCCCCTCACTAAAACCCTACAACGGATCGGCGCGCCTCACTAAAACCCTACAACAGATCGGCACGCCTCAAACAAACCCTACAACGGATCGGCGCGCCTCACTAAAACCCTACTGCGGATCGGCGCGCCTCACACAAATCCTACAACGGAAGCGTAACGCATTGTAGTGTCGTGGTTAGCGCGCCACGCTACGAACCCGGCAACCCGAGTTCCATTCCCGCTCACGGCCACCACCGGTGACGATTATTTGAACCGGTCCTGGGCCTCCCCTAGGTCCACTCAGCCTCAAAACGAGTAACTGGTGTGGCGTATAAACATCGCCACTGGGGAGACAAAGGCGGCCGGGCATGGTGGATCCAAGTCCCCGGCAAAGCCGGGTCATGTCTATGTGTGTATGTGTTTATGTGTATGTCTGTGTGTCTGTATGTATGTATGTGTATGTATGTGTGTGTATGTGTTTGTGTGTATGTGTGTGTATGTATGTGGGTTTTTTGGTATGTGTTTATGTGTATGTCTGCATGTCTGTATGTATGTATGTACGTGTGTGTATGTGTTTGTGTGTATGTATGTGTGTGTGTATGTATGTGTGTGTATGTGTTTCTGTGTATGTATGTGGTCCTGCACAGATGCCATATTTTCTGTCCGTCTGCTACAGCAGAGGTGTAGGGAATTCCAAAAAGACCTACATCTCTGCTTTATTGACCTGGTCAAGGCCTATGATACCATCAGTAGGACTGGGCTCTGGGTTGTTCTTCGTGCTTTCGGAGTCCCTGACCCTCTGCTCACGATCATTAAGGACCTTCATGATGGTGAGCGGGCCCGGGTAAAACTACGTGGCCGGGAGTCGGAGCCTTTCCCTGTACACCTTGGGGTGCGACAGGGATGTCCTCTGGCTCCCACATTATTTAACATCTATTTCGACTGCGTAGTTCGTGAAGCCTTCAATAGCTGTACCGGGGGAATTACCATTTGGTACAGATATAATGGGAGGCTGATCGACGCCCGGGTGCGATCAAGGGATGGCTCCCTATTGGTCAACCACGTTATGTATGCCGATGATTTGGTAATAGCTGCTCATTCAGAAGAGGAGTTGGAGACGCTGCTGCTGAGGCTGGAGTGTGCCACTAAGAGGTGGGGCCTTACCATCAGCCCCACCAAAACTAAGCACCTGCCTGGGTATTTTGTACCATCGGGCACTCCGCCCCCACAACTCCCAATCGGTGATGGGGCAGTTGTGGAGAGAGTAGAGAGTTTCCCATACCTGGGCAGTGTGCTCATGACCAGCTCCAGTTTATCAGCAGAGGTCTCACTCCGAATCAGTCGAGCGGCAATATCTTTTCATCGGTTGCGTAACGCTGTGTGGAAGCTACCTGGTCTGTCGCTCCGCACGAAGCTTCAGGTCTTCTCGGCCACGGTCATTCCCTCCCTTCTCTACGCTTGCGAAACGTGGACCCCCCTAGTGGAGCATCTTCGCCGGTTGGAAACATTTAGGCTGGCCTGCCTACGATCCATCCTGGGTTTGACCAGGCTGGATTGTGTGAGGAGCTCACAAGTCCTTGAAAGATCTGGGCAAAGTCCCATCAGTGAGCTCCTCCGGCAGGCAAGGCTGCGTTGGCTGGGTCATGTAGCCCGCATGCCCAGCCACCGCATGCCTAAACAGCTTTTGTTCGGCCGGATCGAGGGGGCTAAACGGGCGCGGCACGGGCTAGAGAAGAGATGGAGTGATGTGGTACAGGAGGACGTGGAGCTGAGTGGACTTGCCGATGACTGGTACCAGCGGTGTCAAGATCGGCCTCAGTGGAGGAGGCTCGTGAAGGACGCTACTGGGCAGTTGGAGGCAGTCGCCCTCCAACAACAACGGAGGGCGGAGGAGCGACGCTCACAACAACGAGCGGAGCGCCGGGTGGCTAAAGCACAGCAAGTTGGCACAGTAGGGGGCACAGGTGGTGCATCAGCCAGTCATCTCGGTCATCTCGGTCAGTCGACCCGTGGCACCTGGGTCTGCCCCGTGACCTCCTGCCAGCGGGCGTTCGACACTTCACGTGGCCTCAAGGTGCACATGGCCTGGCACAAGCGTCGTGGTGACGTCACCGCCACTTAGTGGCGAATGGCGGTTGTTGTTGTTGTTGTTGTATGTGTGTGTATGTATGTGTGTTATGTGTGTGTCTGTGTGTCTGCATGTATGTGTGTGTGTATTGTGTTTGTGTGTATGTATGTGTGTCTTTGTGTGTATGTGTATGTCTGTGTGTATGTATGTGTGTGTATGTGTGTGTATGTATGTGTGTGTATGTGTTTGTGTGTTTACGCTCGCATTACACTAATGTGTTGCAGGTCTAAGGCGTTCCTCGCGCAGCATTGCCGCTTTATTATTTCAGTCGTTTACTGCGTACGCACCCTGACAGTCGTGTGTGTCTGCAGCAAGCGCGTGTATGTGTACCTATGGACGCGCGCGCGTGTGTTGTGTAGGGGGAACGGTAGTGTAGTGCTTAGCGTGCTGTCTGTGTGTGTGTGTCTGTGTGTGTGTGTGTCTGTGTGTCTGTCTGTGTGTGTGCGTGTGTGGTGTGTGGGGAGCGGTAGTGTAGTGCTTAGCGTGCTGTCTGTGTGTCTGTGTGTGTGTGTGTCTGTCTGTGTCTGTCTGTGTGTGTCTGCGTGTGTCTATGTGTGTGTGTGTCTGTCTGTGCGTGTGTGGTGTGTGAGGAGCGGTGGGTGTAGTGGTTAACGCTACGCTGCGCTACCAACCCGGCGAACCGAGTTCGATTCCCGCTCACGGCCACCACCGGTGACGATTATTTGAACCTCCCCTAGGTCGACTCAGCCTCAAACGAGTAACTGCTGTGGCGTATTAACATCGCCACTGGGGAGACAAAGGCGGCCGGCCGTGGTGGATCCACGTCCCGGGCGAAGCCGGGTCATGTGTATGTGTGTATGTGTTTATGTGTATGTCTGTGTGTCTGTATGTATGTGTGTATGTATGTGTGTGTATGTGTTTGTGTGTTTGTATGTGTGTATGTATGTGGGTTTTTTTGTATGTGTTTATGTGTATGTCTGCGTGTCTGTATGTATGTGTGTATGTACGTGTGTGGATGTGTTTGTGTGTATGTATGTGTGTGTGTATGTATGTGTGTGTATGTGTTTCTGTGTATGTATGTGTGTGTATGTATGTGTGTTATGTGTGTGTCTGTGTGTCTGCATGTATGTGTGTGTGTATTGTGTATGTGTTTGTGTGTATGTATGTGTGTCTTTGTGTGTATGTATGTGTTTGTATGTGTTTGTGTGTTTACGCTCGCATTACACAAATGTGTTGCAGGTCTAAGGCGGTCCTCGCGCAGCATTGCCGCTTTATTATTTCAGTCGTTTACTGCCGTACGCACCCTCAAAGTCGTGTGTGTCTGCAGCAAGCGCGTGTATGTGTACCTATGGACGCACGCGCGTGTGTTGTGTAGGGGGAACGGTAGTGTAGTGCTTAGCGTGCTGTCTGTGTGTGTGTGTCTGTGTGTGTGTGTGTCTGTCTGTGTCTGTCTGTGTGTGTCTGCGTGTGTCTATGTGTGTGTGTCTGTGTGTGTGTCTGTGCGTGTGTGGTGTGTGAGGAGCGGTGGGTGTAGTGGTTAACGCTACGCTGCGCTACCAACCCGGCGAACCGAGTTCGATTCCCGCTCACGGCCACCACCGGTAACGATTATTTGAACCTCCCCTAGGTCGACTCAGCCTCAAACGAGTAACTGCTGTGGCGTATTAACATCGCCACTGGGGAGACAAAGGCGGCCTAGCGTCGTGGATCCAAGACCCGGGCGAAGCCGGGTAGTAAAGCTAGTACTAATATATAAACACCCAGGTCTGTCATTCCCTCATTGTGTGACTAATGCGGCACGGATTGGTTGAAGTGCATCACGTGACCAGAACCAAGCATTAATTCTAGATTTGAAGCTTTCGTGACTGCAAGGATTAATATTCATAGGTTTTTTCGGTAAAGTCACGAAGGTAAAAAATTAAAATTAATAAAAGTAAAATAAAAAGCTTCAAATCTAGAATTAATACCCTCTACGGCAGGGGTCCTCAAACTACGGCATGCGGCCCGCCGAGGACATTTATCCGGCCCATGGTCACTAATTGGGCTGCGCTTGTGAGCACTAATTGGGCTGCGCTGGTGAGCACTAATTGGGCTGCGCTGGTGAGCACTCATTGGGCTGCGGTGGTGGACACTGATTGGGCTGCGGTGGCGAGCACTGATTGAGCTGCGGCGGTGGGCACTGATTGAGCTGCGGCGGTGGGCACTCATTGGGCTGCGCTGGTGAATGATTCAATGGGCCAATTGACTGGACTTGCCCCCCAGGCCTGAGGCTGCCAGCCCTCCCCTGGCTGTGCTTGACTGGCTCTCCCTCCCTCAGCTCCCTCACTTCCCCTCGGCTCCACTCCCAGTGATATTCCTGTGTGCTGGGGATGTGCTGCGATCTGTGAACAAAACTGCAGGTGTAATTAACTTTTTAATGGCACCCGCACCAGTGTGAGCCTGGGGTAAAAGCTGAGTTCTCCCAATCAGACTGCATTGATGGGCAGTGCAGTCTGTATGTCTCTGTGTGGGCAAAGTTATTGCTGGTATATTGTTTTTGTAGCGCTGTATATATATATTGGTATTTTACTAATAGCAATTTTGACTCCCTAGGAAACTGATGTCAAGAAAGAGAAAAATTGACTCGGAGTGTAGGATATTCAAAGAACAGTGGACTTATGATTACTTTTTCATGCAGTACAAGGAAAGAGCTGTGTGTCTGATATGCCAGAATATAGTGTCTGTGTTCAAATAATACAATTTACGTCGACACTATGAAACTCAACATAAAGATAAATATGATTGTTTGGTCGGAGAAGTGAGAAAAGATAAAATATTAAAACTGAAAAATACATTAATAACTCAGCCAAATACTTTTGTGAAGCAGAAGCAGCTAAATATTTCATCACTGCGAGCACGTTTTCAAGTTGCCAAGCTAATAGCGTGCACTGGCAGACCATTCGTGGAGGGAGAATTTGTTAAAGAATGCCTTCTTTCTGTTGCCAAAGAGATGTGTCCAGAGAAGGCCGATTTATTTAGTACAGTGAGTCTTTCAGGACCTACAATTACACGGAGGATTGAAGAAATGGAAGACAATTTGCATCAGCATTTGCAAAACTCCACAAAAAAACTTTCCTATTTTTCCTTGTGTTGTGTATATACCCCCTTTTTAATTTTTGTTAATATTTTTTTTTAGAATTATTCTGCCAACATATAAAATATCGTTTTTTTTAATAGACACGGGGCAACGTGAGAACGGACACGCCCCCACACTCCCACAGATGTGCGCACACCTCATTTCAAAGGAAAGAGGGCATGAAAGAAGGGTAATCAAGATCATAAAAACTCCCCGAATTTCACACAGGAGGAACAAGGGAGGGGGGAATGGCAGGCGGGGGGTTGGAATGACACCCTCTCGTAAAAAGCCTTGCAGGGCCGGGCACCACGGAGGAAGAGATAGATAGATAGATCGTTTATTGTCATTGTCACCAGTACAACGAAATTTAAAATGCTCACCAGTCAGGGCATCATTCATAAATTTAAATAAAATAAAATAAGAAAATAAAAATAAAATTAAATAAATGATAATCAATTTATACTATATATAAAAACAGCCGAAGTATACCCACATACCCACATAAGGTTACATTTTGTCATTGCACATCTCTATTTCACATTCAATTGTAAACACTATTACTTAATAATTATTTAGCATTATTGAGTGTGGTGATCGCTGTAGGATAAAAGCTCTGTTTGAATCTGTTTGTCCTTGTTTTGACTGATCTGAATCGTCTGCCTGATGGCAACAGCTCAAACAGTGAGTGTCCAGGGTGTGAAGAGTCCTTTAGAATGATCTGTGCTTTTTTGATGCAACGTGAACTGTGTAGTTCTTCCAGTGTGGGGAGATGGCAGCCGGCGATCTTTTGGGCTGTGTTGATGACCCTCTGGAGCGCTTTCCTCTGAGCCACTGTGCAGCTGGTGTACCATACACAGATGCAGTATGTAAGAATGCTCTCGATGGAGGCTCGGTAGAAGGACACCAGCAGTTTCTGTGTGATGTTATTATTCCTGAGGATTCTCAGGAAGTAAAGTCTCTGCTGGGCCTTTTTCAGAAGCTCAGTGCTGTTGGCGCTCCAGGTCAGGCCCTCCCCAATGTGGACTCCCAGGAAGCAGAAGTCTGCCACCCTCTCCACACAGTCCCCGCTGATGATTAGTGGTGGAGTGTCCGTTTTCTTTCTCCTGTAGTCTATTATGAGCTCCTTGGTCTTTGCGGTGTTAAGGAGCAGGTTGTTGCCCCTGCAGTATGCTGTCAGCCGCTCCACCTCGTCCCTGTAGGCAGACTCATCCCCCCCAGAGATGAGCCCCACCACTGTGGTGTCATCAGCAAACTTCACAATGGTGTTGCTATGGTGGACGGCGGCACAGTCATGTGTGTAGAGGGAGTAGAGCAGGGGACTCAGTACACAGCCCTGGGGGGAGCCGGTACTGAGGCTCAGGGCTGTGGATGTATGACGGCCCACTCTGACCCTCTGTCTGCGGCCCGAGAGGAAACTATGTATCCACATGCAGGTGGAATGTGGAATCCCCAGGTCGCCCAGTTTTTCCACCAGTTTGTGTGGGAGGATGGTGTTGAACGCAGAACTGTAATCCACGAAGAGCATCCGCACATAGCTCCCCTGCTGCTCCAGGTGTGACAGTGCAGCATGTAGTGCTGTGGCCACGGCGTCCTCCGTGGATCGGTTCGCTCTGTAGGCAAACTGGTGGGGGTCAAGGTTTCGGGGCAAGCTTCCTATGATGTGACTCCGGACCAGTTTTTCAAAGCACTTCATCACCACTGGCGTGAGTGCTACTGGCCGGTAGTCGTTGTAGCTGGAAATGTGGGTTTTTTTGGGCAGGGGGACTATGGTGGAGGACTTTAGGCAGGGTGGTACAGTGGACTGTTCCAGAGACAGGTTGAAAATCCTTGTGAAGACTCCAGCCAGCTCGTCAGCACAGTCCCTCAACACACGTCCAGGGACGCCATCAGGTCCCGCAGCCTTCCTCGGGTTGACGGCCCGCAGCGTGCGCCTCACCTCATGCTCCTCTACTGTGAGGTTTAAGCTGCTGTGGACCGTGAGGTTTGGTGATGCTGTCCCTTGTGGTGTCACCTCAAAGCGGGCAAAGAAGAGGTTCAACTCCTCTGCCAGAGCGGTGTCACCATCGGCAGCTCCGAGGTTGGTCCTGTAGTTGGTGAGGTGCTGGACTCCCTGCCACACCTGCCTGCTGTCGTTACTGTCCAGGCATTCCTCAATCCTCCTCCTGTAGTCTGCTTTGGCCTCGCGGATGCCTCTCTTCAGGTTAGCTCGGGCTGTGCTGTAGAGAGCTTTGTCTCCGGAGTTGAAGGCGATGTTCCTCTCCTTCAGCAGTTGCTGGACCTCCCGGGTCATCCAGGGCTTCTGGTTGGGGTAGACCCGAACGTGTTTGTCCACAGTGACAGTATCTATGCAGTTTTTAATGTAGCACAATACACTATATGTGAACACCTCCAGGTCCTGATGTTCGAAGACCCCCCAGTTGGTCCTATCAAAGCAGTCCTGCAGCTGCTGGGTGGCACCCTCAGGCCAGATGGCGACAGTTTTTGTGATGGTAGGAGCCGTTTTCTTGATGGGGGCGTATGCAGGGATCAAAAGCAGGGACAAATGGTCAGACTGGCCCAGGTGTGGTAGTGGTCTAGCCCTGTAGCCTAGTTTGATGTTGGTGTAGACCTTGTCCAGAATCTTAGTTCCCCTAGTAGCACACTTAACATGGTTATGTTCTTAACAAAGAAACAGCATTGACGACAAAAAGCACATACGGGTCTTTGAACCATGTTAGATGCACAAGTACCAACTTAGCCATGAATATTAAGCAAACAGTATCCATCCTCACTCCAATTGAAAACCAGAGTCGCGATTCATCAATTGTTAATTAAATACGGACATTATTTACCGTAAATAATTCCTACGCGGCCGGGCCGAAGCATCAAAGAATAATTATGACTTGGGGGTCCAAAACAAAATTCCTAGCCGGGATAGCAGATTAAATAATCACAAGAAGTCAAATAATAAGTACGGAATTAAAGTGAATATCCTAGAGGAGCTAACGGCGAATAAGGCTCTCAAAATTAACCAAACACAACAACCCATGGAAAGCAGCAACACGACCGTCTTCGTCTTTCCGAGATGATCTCCACACGCAGGCACAAAAGCGAGGAAATGACACCAATAAAACTCCCGGGCAATGGCTCAAAGGAAATTAACACGTTCTCAGAAAATAAATAAAAATAAGCGCAGGGGCCGGGTGCTTCCACCGTGGAAACAACCGTCTTTGTCTCCCCACAACACGGACAGCAAAAATTGCACACGCGAGGAAATAATATTTCCATGAGAGATCGGGTCACGATGAAACATCGGGAACACGGTTTCGGCATAACTGGGGCATAATGGAAATAAGTCGCATTTCAACTTCCAAACCAAAACAACTTAAGCTGTGTGAGACAAAAGATATGATCCCGAGCAAGGGAGGGAATAATTAAGCTCGCTTTACGCGTAGGTTTTCGCGACAAATATTATTCAGTAACAAAAACATGGATTCGAATATTTCTTTTTTATATATATATATAACTCGACGCAAATCATCGGTCTGGCTAATGGATAACTTCGGTGGCGCCGTCACGAGGCCCCCACCCCCCCCCCTTCCAGAACGACAAACAGCTGTGTCTTCAAAGCTAATAAACACACGGACAAACACGCACGCGAAACACACGGACGGACACGCACACGACACACACACACACGGATGCAGATGGTCCCACCCACAGGAAGGTTTTATGACAGACTTTGAACAACTCAGGAAACTGAGTGGATTTTCTCAATATAAGCCGGAAAAAAATCCATTCAACTCAGATCATCCGGGCCACGGGCCCCACCACAGATCGCCAGGGGCTCTGAGCCCACATCGTCCGGGCCACGGGCCCCACCACAGTTCGTCCGGGCCACGGGCCCCACCACAGATCGCCAGGGCTCTGAGCCCCATCTCGTTGCCAGGGCTTCGACTCCACCACAGATCGTCAAGAAGTTTTCGTCATCCAGTATGACGAGGTTCGCGGGTTAGCGACGTGCCGCTACAAGCCGAGGTCTGCACCAACTGAGAAGAATCGCTACCCCGAAGAATTAATTAAAACAGAGCCAGATTCGCTCTCCCACACGAACACGCCCTCACCCACCACTATATCAAACATTCCGTTTTAAAGGATTTATACTTGCTGACGAATCTATTGACATATACTTTTGCCTCTGGGATACAATAAGTTTTTTTATTACCGCAAAATGAAGTGTGTCATGCTTGTTTTCAAACTCGGCCAGTCGCCGATTGTGATCGATACAAAAACGAACTAATGAGATGCCTGGTTGTTAGGAGGGTTTTTAGTCATTCAGTTCGTTAAATGCATAAGAGTTTTGAGTTGTTCTCGCAAATGCATAAGTGTTTATTCATTCATTTTAGTCAAATGCATAGTCTCGTAATTGCATAAGAATTTTAGTTATTCATATTAATCGAATGCATAATATCGCAAATGCATAAGAGTTTGGTTATTCATGAATTATTGACGCATGTTCGACCTGCATGATAGAATGTCACATGCTTGTTAGAATAAAATTTCTTCACACCAACTGTTCGAGTGCTTCTTTCCAAGTCCATGCAAAACTATCTTATTCATAAGAGCTGTATCCTGTGATGAGATCTGAACTGGTGACTTAAATATCATAACACACACTAGGATAATCGGTAAACGTTTAATCGATGATAATCGTGTTATCCTGATTGATAACTCTGGATAAACGAAGCTGAGCCTAATTATCATAACTTCACACATTAACATAATCGCAAGCATCCGCATAAATTACTACGATTATCTCCGTGATTATCATAATTTATGCATATAATTACATGCATTATCATAATTTATGCATACAATTACTCATACCATAATTTATGCATAGCAATACACACATTAACATAATTAATGCGATTTGCGCATTTTTCGGAAAATTATTAATTTTTATTATTTTCATCAAAATTTCATAACCCGACACATACAACACTTGGCACTCGACGAAAGCAATGATGTTGGTGATTCTGCACAACTTCAAATATGTATTCGTGGGATGAATGACTATTTCGAAGTCACAGAAGAGCTTGCTGCACTGCAAAGCATCAAAGGAACAACTACAGGAGAGGATATATATGAAAAGGTTTGCCAAACTGCGAATGGTTTGGAGCTGAATTGGGCTAAACTAGCTAGGGTGACAACTGATGGTGCTCCTAGCATGGTGGGGTCTAAGAAAGGAGTAATTGCTCGCATTAACCAAGAGATGGACAAACATAACCATTCTCATCCAATAGCCATACACTGCCTCATCCACCAACAAGCGCTGTGTAGTAAATCACTGAAGTGGAACTCTGTTATGAAAATTGTGGTATCTTGTGTTAACTTCATTAGAGCTCATGCACTAAACCACAGACAATTTCAGGAATTTCTGTCTGAACTAAATGTTGACTATGAAGATGTTCTGTACCACACAGAAGTCCGTTGGCTGAGTCGAGGGAGAGTTTTGAAACGTTTCTATGACTTACTTCCACAGATTACAGCTTTTCTGCTTTCAAAAAACAAAGAAGTACCAGAGCTCAATGATGCAGAATGGAAATGGCACCTTGCCTTTCTGACAGATGTAACAGAACTACTCAACAGTTTCAATGTGCAACTTCAAGGAAAGGGGAAGCTCCTCTGTGATATGCAATCACATGTCAAAGCATTTGAAGTAAAATTAGGCCTCCTCATCAAACAAGTTAAGGAGGAAAACTTCTGCCATCTCCCCACAACTCAAAATCTGTTAGCGGAAAAACCATTGGTTGTAATTCCCAAACAAAACATGTGTGGATTCACTGGAAAAATTGCAAAAGGAGTTCCAATTTAGATTTAAAGAGCTTCATCTCCATGAACAGGACATACCGCTTTTCCGTAACCCATTTTCTATTGACATTGAAAATGTGGATACAATTTACCAAATGGAACTGGCTGAACTGCAGAATTGTGACTCTGAAAGACGCATTCAAGTCAAGCAGCCTTCATAATTTCTATGCATCTCTCCCCTCTGAGACATATCCTCATCTCAGGAACCATGCACTCAAAATGGCAACCTTCTTTGGCAGCACTTATGTCTGTGAACAGACTTTTTCCAGAATGAAACATTTGAAATCTCCAACCAGATCTAGACTAACGGATGCACACTTGCATCACTTGTTACGACTAGCAGTGACAAATATGGAATCAGACATTGACCATCTCATTAGCCAAAAGCAGGCCCATAGTTCCCATTGAAATACTGGCAAGTTTGTTGATTTAACTTTACTTGTTCTTCATTTTAAATATTGTATTTGTTCCCGTTTTGTTTCTTCACTTCAAAATAAGATATATGCAGTGTGCATAGGAATTTGTTCATAGTTTTTTTTAACTATAGTCCGGCCCTCCAACGATCTGAGGGACAGTGAACTGGCCCCCTGTTTAAAAAGTTTGAGGACCCCTGCTCTACGGGGAGGAATTGCACCTATCTGTTAGAGTTTTTAACAGACAACGAGACAAGAAGTCACAGCTTCTCGAGACGCTGGCCTTCCTCAAGAGATGCCGAGATAACAAGGTAATACCCATCGCTTTCACACTCACATCTGCTGCTGTGTCCTCACCGAACTCTAAACAGATTTTATTTAAAGCTAGCCTATCACTAATCTCGGTGAGAATAAGGTTACTCCGATCTGAACTCGATAATTTGGACAAGACTCTCCTACAAACACATTTAATGTTAACACAAAAAATGTCCCCTTCCCATTGGAACCACGTTGACAACATGACTTCTGCTGACTCAATGTCAGCCAAATGCAAAGCTAACCTGATTTCTAAATTCAACCTATCTAAGAAGAAACCAGAGCCACACATCACAAAGCTGGATGTCATCAAGACCGTTATTAATCAGAGTAACATCCCAATTTCTGACAATCTGAAAACGGTACTGGCCAAATGACTAAATTTCGCTGTCACCCCTAAATATATACCAGTAGAGGATGTAATTTCTCAGATTGATGTAGCCCTCAGAGGCATAGGACACATCCATGCGGATGTAGAAAGAGCTGAAATAGCCACTATTCTTAAGAATGCTAAGAAACCCACTAGTAACATTAGCAAAAACGAACGCTCTGAACTCGCAGACCTAAAAAAGAGAGATGATATAGTCATCCTCTCGGCAAACAAGGGCAATGTCACGGGCATCATGGATAAAGATTCATACAACAAACTAAATCCTGGACCTGCTTAATGATGGGAGTTACTCCAAAATTAAAAAGATCCTACTAACAGCCTAACGACAAAACTAACAAAATCATCACGAGTTCGACATCCCTAATCGAACCAACCAAACGTCCCTCTCTAAAACCATCGGCGGCAAGACCTCCCAGACTCTATGGTCTTCCCAAGATCCATAAAGAAGGCACCCCACTACGACCCATCGTGTCGACGATCAACTTTCCTACCTACAAACTAGCCCGGTTTCTATCAGATACTCTGCTTCCCTTCACAGGCAAGACCTCTTCGGCAGTACTCAACTCAACTCAATTAGTCTCTATGGTCAAGGACATGGTACTATTTCCTGATGATGTCCTCGTCAGTTTTGATGTAGTATCTCTGTTTACCAAAGTCCCAGTACCTGACACCCTAACAATAATTGAGGACTTGGTCCAACATGGATTGAATTCAGATGTGCCTGCGCTGGTTAGGCATTGCCTCACCAACACTTATTTTACCTGGAATGGCACCTTCTACAAACAGAATGAGGGTACCCCTATGGGCTCCCCCTTGTCACCAGTGATAGCCAACATGTTCATGGAAAAGTTTGAATCAGACGCCATCCAGACATCCACCCTGCGTCCTTCCCTGTGGAAGAGGTATGTAGATGACACTTTCGTCATTTGGCCACATGGCCTCCCAGCATTGAACCACTTCTTGGACCACATCAATTCCAGACACCCATCCATCAGATTCACCATGGAAGTGGAGAAAGATGGTAAACTACCATTCTTAGATATTCTGTTTGAGAGGAGACCTGACGGATCTGTTGGGTATATGCCCCTTTTTAAAAAAAATAATATTAAGAATAATTCTGCCAATAATATTTTTTTTAATAGACACGGAGGCAACTTGGTAGCAAACAAAGGAAAAGAAAAAAAAACCGTTTTCCCGCTTCCACGAGCAGATGCACGCACACCTCGCTTCTAAAGGCCAGAGAGCATGAAAGAGACAGCCATAAACCTTCCCGAATTACACACAAGGGAGAAGGGGGGGAATTGCAAAAGGGTGTTAAAACCATACCCACACTACAAAAGCCCCCCTCACAATACAAGCAATAGGCGCCACGAGACATATATAATTATTATTATTTTTGGTTAAAAGTAAAAAAAAAATTGGCAACAAGGAAGCAAACAGACGGGTTTTTTGAGCCATATTAGTTAAACAAAGTTACCAACTTAGCCATGAAGATTAAGCAAACATTATCTATCCTCACTCCAATTGAAAACCAGACTACAGTCTGCTCCAGGGGGTCGTGAGTCCTCATTTGTGAATTCAATACTGATATTATTTACCTTTAATAATTTTCTACGCGGCCTGACCGAAGCATCAAAGAATAATTATGGCAGTCAGGGTTGCTCCTAAACCAAAAAAAACGAATTCCCTAGCCCCGGGATATCAGATAAAAATAATAACAGGCTAAGTCACAAATCGTGAATAAACACAAACCAAATAATAAGTATGAAATTGGAGAGGATCTCCTAGGAGAGATAAGGGCGGAGAAGTCTATCATACCTAACCAACATGTAACACTACAGGGAAAGGGGGCTCACAGCCGTCTTTGTCTTCCCGAGAGGAACGGCCAGCAGGCACAAACAAAGCAGGGAAATGGCCCTCATGAAAAGTTTCATGGCGAGTGGGGAAGGTGCCCACGGACAACGGCTCGAGAAAGGAATTCAACAGATGCCTCTGTAAGAATAAAAAAAACACGAGCAAATAACATCTCCCCATAAAGAAATCAAACCACGATAGAAATACCGTAAACACGGCTACAACATACCTTGAATCGCTTACAATCAAATCACAATTATACAAAGCAGTAAAATGAGTCTCATTTTAACTTCCAAACCAAACGAACAGCTGAAAGCTGTGTGAAACAAGGGATAATGCCCAGAGCGAGGGAAGGGATTATATAACTCGCTTAACGCGTAGGCTTTCGCGACCAATATTATTAATAATCCAAACCCAAACGTTGATTATGATTTTGCAATCTCGGTGCGAACGCGAATCGTCAGTCTGGTTTAGTTGATGACTCATATGTAACGCCGTTTCGCGAGGAACGCCCCCCCCCCCTCTTTCCAGAATTATTACTGACAGCTGCTTCTTTGAAGAACTTTATTCCTCCAATAAATCGCACACACGGACACACACACGGACGCAGCTGTGTCCACGCACACAAACAAAAAATAATTATATGGTTCCGGCCTCTTGAACAACTCGAAAATAAACAGAGTGGATTTTCCCGATATAAGCCGAGGCAAAATCCCGTCAACGATATACCACCGGGGGTCAGTAAACCACCGGGGGTCAGCGTCCCACCGGGGCTCAGCCCCTCACTTTGTCTCGTCACAGCCAACGAAGGAGCTCTCTCGTCATCCAGAATGGCAATGTTCGCGGAGTAGCGACGTGCATTGACAAGCTGAGGTCTGCACCACCTAAGAAGAATCGCTACACTGAGCCGCCGAGCTGCGAGTGAAACTGACGGAGATTCTAGTTATCATTCTCGAGCCAACGAAGACATCCAACGTCCACCCAGCAACGAACGAAAGCATCGTTCATCGCCAGAGCGACAACCAGCAAGCAACCTGGAGAAAGGGCGGAAATCGCCAAGCGTCGACCAAGCGAGCAAAGCAGAGAGCACGAAGGAGTGGAGAAAGCCTGATCGAACGGCCGTGAGGAAGAGGACAGCGCCATCGAATGCGTCGTGTGTTTAATACACACACACAGATCGACCAGCACTAACGAGAACCGACTCGTCATCCAGCAGTGGAGAGTGTCAGAGCCTGCCGAACGAGCCGCCGTGCCGTCAGAGCTACAGTGAAAGAACGAGCCGCCGTGCCGTCAGAGCTACAGAGAACGAGCCGCCGCGCCGTCAGAGTACGGGTGCCAGCACAGGGCACCACCCCGCGACCAAGCCTCTCCGCGAACCGCAGCGGGCCGACGCCGCTCATCTCCCAGCAAAAAAATGTCGCAGCTGCAACCCGTACGGGCGAGAGGAAATCTCCGAGTCGGTCGTATCACCTCCCCCACTCACAAACCCAAGGAAGCACACACACACACATCTACATTCCCCGGGCCATGCAAGAATTTATCCAAGAGACAATCCACCTCTCTCACAATGGGACCGACCCTAGACAATCATCAGAAGACTAATTATAAAGTTTGAACACCAGCTGGCCATGAGGATCGTGGCCCATCGTGTGATTAAGAATCCGTCGGTAATAAGAGTGTGACGTTTTTTTTCTCTTGCCTTTTCACTTGTTTCTCTAATCGCATAAACGACCAATAGATTCGTCGATGCAAACTAAAACTCTCGAAATCCTCATTACGAATCGACACGTTTACAGAGAGAGAATATCGTGTCAAACCTGTTTCTTTGTCGTAGAGTCTCGCCGAAGAATTAATTAAAGCAGAGCCAGATACGCTCTCCCACAAACACACGCACCCAACCACCATTGTCTCAAACATTACGTTAACAAATATAATCTTGCCGATGAATGTATTGACATATACTTTTGCCTTTGCATATTAGAGTGTCATATGTTTGTTTAGAATTAAAATTGCTTAACACCAAGTGTTCGAGTGCTTCTTTCCCAGTCCATGCAAAATTGTCTTATTTATAAGAACTGTATCCTGCGATGAGATATGAATTTGGAGACCTAACATAACATAAACACACTAAGATAATCAGTAAATGTTTAATCAAAGATAATCGTTTTATTCTGATTGATACAACTCTGGATGACAAAGCCAAGCTTAATTATCATACGTGCAAACATTAACATAATTGCAAGCATCCGCATAAATTACTACAATTATCTCCGTGATTATCATAATTTATGCATATAATTACACACATTAACATAATTTATGCGATTTACACATTTTTTAAATTTTCGCTAAATTTTATTATTTTTATCAAAATTTCATAATCCGGCATATACAACAGATCCTTGGGACATTCTGTCTACAGGAAAGCCACCCATACAGATCATTACTTGAAACCTGATTCCCACCACCACCCATCTCAAAAGAATTATCTCATCAAAACGCTATACCACAGAGCTCATGGCATTTCTGACCAACACCACCTGGCCAGTGAATTAAGACATGTACATCGGGCCCTCAGGATGAACGGATACTCTGACCGCACCATCCGCCAAGCTGTTTCTCCCACTATACAGAAACAGCCACATGAAACTCCGATCAAAACTATCACGTTGCCATACATAGCAGGCGTGACCAAAAATATCTCAAAAATTCTAAACAAACATAAGATCCAAGTCCGATTCAGCACAGTACATAAAATCTGTGATCTAATTCCATCTGTGAAAGATGTCATTCCTGACTTACAATACCCTGGAGTCTACAAACTGAGTTGCAGTTGTGGTGATTGCTACATTGGAGAAACGAAACGTCATATCTCTGATCGTGTCCGCGAGCACAAGTCAATTCTGAAACACGGCAAAACTGATTCTTCCGCCGTTGCCGATCATTGCTACAACGCTGTGGGCTCTCATGAAATTGTCTTTTCCGAGACCAAGGTGCTCTGCAAACCTCCCGGCTACCATCAAAGGTTTGTACACGAAGCCATCCAAATATAAAAACACAGACATAATTTCAACCGCGATGATGGGTACAAACTTAGTAATCATTGGAAAGACGTTATTAACCATGCAAAAAAATTAACTACACATTTGGACCATCTTATTTGACAGGCACTATTCTTCAGTTACCGTATAGTTTCTTCTTTTTTCACACACTGGTTTTCCTACTTTAAGTTTTACCACACATATTTGCCAAATCTAGAAATAATTCCAGCAACGTATCAAAAGTGCTGTTTCATCTACATAACAAAGGCTCAGTCCCATTCACAGCAGCCGCACATTTACATCAGCCGCACCTTTACAACTCTTAGAACCTCCCAGTTCAACCAGTCTACACAACAAAGACTCATTCCTGGCAGCGGTTTCAGCCTCACCACCTCTACATAAAAAAAGGCTCAGTCCCATTTACAAGCACCTTTACATCAGCCTCAGCTTAACGACTCTTTTGAACCAGTCTACACAACAAAGGCTCATTCCTAACAGCGTACTTCAGCCGCACCGAACCTCACAAAAATAATATCCAGGGTCTACCTTGGCTCCTCCCACCCTCAACCAGTATATATACAAGGACTGTTTTCTTGGAATTTCTCTTACTTGATACAGCTATCGTGCTGTGACGGTTCCACCTGAAGATGGAAGCTTGTGTTACCTCCGAAATATGATTTTTATTTTATTTTACTTTCATTAATTTTAATTGTTTACCTACGTGACTTTACCTAAAATACCTAAGAAACAGAACCAAGCAGCCAACCAGAGGTGCGCCCCTCATAAACAAGTTATGCCCCCGAAGAGGCACGTGTGGGATGACGTTCCCGACGCGCACGTCATCACGCAGGTATGGGCGGTGACGTCAGCTCTCTTTCACAACACCTCAGCCGCGTTCGTGTGTAATGACGTCACGCCTCCAACCACGACAAGCGCACAGCCTGCGGTGGGCCTTCATCCAACAGTGCATTTCAACGCTAAAAAACATTAACCCGTAAAAACAAAGTTTTTCACTATAAATCCTTTATATGCGTGGCATCGGTTTTATTTTATTATTAATTTCTGTTTTTCTTGAGTAAGAGTTTCGTTTCAGTGTGTTGACACACATCCAGAATTATTTTCTGTGTTTAGGAAAAATATATGATTGTGTAAGTGAAAAATTTTTTTTCCTAAAAAGTGGAAAATTTGGGAACATTTTTTTCATGAAAATAAATTGTCACGCACAACGAGTCTGTGTGCAAAATGTCAGCTCGATTGGATCACGGGAAGTGGGTTAAAAACGACCGAAAGATTTGCACGGTCGTAAGCGTGCAAGCAAGCAAGCAAGTGAACTTAATATAAAGGATTTAAAAAATGAACCCGTAAAAAGAAAGTTTTTCACTATCAATTCTTTATATGTGTAGTGACAGAACGGTCACTACTGTGTTGGCCTGTACGAAGGCTGGGGGCCCCAAGGGGTGCCTGGGGGGTCACGTGGTGGAGGGATCCGGACCTTCTCAGAGGTGGGGGAAGTGAGGCGTGTCCTGGGAAGGGAGGCGTGGCCTGAAGAGAGCCAGCCACGCTGGGGCGGAGCCGGCCACGCCAAACCAGATATAAGCGTGGTGTGAACGCAGAGCAAGGCTGTTGTACTGTACTCCAAGGTGAAGACATCATCGGTCGTCAAGTCCCGAGTCGTCGTCCTGGGCCAGGCAGGCCGTTGCCTGCCTGGTCCAGTCTGTGTCGTGTTCCAGAGTGTTAGTGAGTTGAGGAAGGTGGTCACCACCTTATGTACAGTGTTATATTACTTACCGTTTAATAAATAGTGTTGCCTCCAAGCTGCGTGTGTGTGCACCTAATTCGAATCTACTACATTTGGTGTCAGAAGTTGTGGAAATATAAATATTGCTAGGTGTTAACCTAGGGAAGTAAAATGGGCACACGAAAAACAAAGACAAAACTCATCTGGACGCCTTCGTACGACGGGGATGGTGTGACGACCATCCTTTGGACAGCCCCGGGGATGGCAGCCCCGGTGACAGAGAGAGAGAGATGGCGCTGCACGTGGAGCGGCGGGACTGGCATCGCACCGCTGCTTCGCCGCCATCGGGAACGGAGCGATGGAGCCGCAGGGACAGGACACCGTCGTCTCTGCGGGGGCTGGCGGGGGGAGGCCCAGGCATGCGGGCCACGCGGTGGGGCCGCCAACTCGGCGGCTGATCGTGGCGCGGTTCCCGCCAAAACGCTGCTCCCGCCAACTCGAGGGCTGGTCGGGGCGCGGTTCCCGCCAACTCGAGGGCTGGTCGGGGCACGGTTCCCGCCAAAACGCCGCTCCCGCCAACTCGAGGGCTGGTCGGGGCGCGGTTCCCGCCAACTCGAGGGCTGGTCGGGGCACGGTTCCCGCCAAAACGCTGCTCCCGCCAACTCGAGGGCTGGTCGGGGCGCAGTTCCCGCCAACTCGAGGGCTGGTCGGGGCACGGTTCCCGCCAAAACGCTGCTCCCGCCAACTCGAGGGCTGGTCGGGGCGCGGTTCCCGCCAACTCGAGGACTGGTTGGGGCGCGGTTCCCGCCAAAACGCCGCTCCTGCTGCCGAAATGCCGCTCCCGCCGACATCAACGCCTGCAGAAGGGGAGTTCCAGCCTTCTGCTCGAGCGCGAGAGGTGGATGGGTTCGCAAGAGCAGGCCGTGTTCACCATGAAAGATTCTTCGGGCCGTCCCAGTGCTCCACGTTGCCGCCCTCCGATATTCACAGTTTGCCAGGCGAGTCGTGACATGACACGAGAAAAATAATAATAACTTCACCCATCTTGCGTGTGCCGGGTTGCGATCGCGGGTGTTTTTTTTTTAACTCGCTGGTTTGCGGAGCGTGTTCGTCCGGTTGTGTGCGTGATAAAGTGACGCGGCGACCATGCGGGTTTCTGCTTGTAACAGTGTTGTTGTTAATTACGGCGTCGTGATCGGTATCTTCTGGGTGTAGTTAATGATTAATTCGTTGTTGGTGTCCCGAGCTCCGTTGATATCCTGTATGTTGCCGTGTTAATGACTCGTGTTGTTACATCGTTTTGTTGCGAAATCGCCATTGTTATTGTGTATACTGTATGGAGTTTCGCTCGTGATTGTCACGTGTAACTGTAAGAAACTTTGATCGTCATTGTTGCCAAGGTACAGACCGTATGGAGCTTTGCTTGGAATTGTTAACAGTGTATGGAATGCTGGGTACTTGCTTGTGATTATTTACTATGTACGGATTGTCTGGAGTATTGATTGTGTGTGTTGCCATGTGGGGACTGGATGGAGCATTGCGCCAAATGATTGACTGTACGAATTTCATATACTGCATATACTGTATTAATCAATTCGGCGATTATTGTGGTTTGTGTATAGTTTTTTTGCTCTCAAAATTCGAATGCCCTGAGTCCCATGGTTAATGTTGAAGGGGTTTTTGAAATGACAGGTTCGGTGTGTTTCAACCTCACTGGTTGGCTCCTGTCCGTTGTTGCACAGATTATGTCTTTTGTGCGGGAATGCCCCTTGTGTTCTACATCGATCGGGGGTGCGTTTCCGTTAATTGCTGTCAAATTGCGTTGCTCTCTCCACTCGGTTGGTACAGCTGCATGCTGCAATGCGAGTCTCGGAGATGATGTGTACGGATACGGGATGTGAGGTGTATTGTTGTGACCATTGAATATTCGGGATCGTCACAAATTGTGCGTACCTGTTCGGCATTGGATCAGTTCTGTGGGGGATCATAATTCAAATTGTATGTGTTGTGATGGTGTTAAATTGCGATGGTGACATGCTGCCAGGGATTTGGAATTGTGCTGCTGGCTGTCACCTATCTTGGAGCGCAGGTCCTGACCAGGATGGCCCAGTGAGTGTTGCGTGTCTAACATGAACGTTGTGGTCCCGTCATGCTATGGCTGACGGCTTGACCTGACAGCCCGGAGATTGAAACACTCCGTGGTATGTCTAGCCTAGTGAGCTGTGCGCTCACAGGGCTCGGAGAGTGTGGTCCCGTCATGCAATGGCTGACGGCTTGACCTGACAGCCCGGAGATTGAAACACTCCGTGGCATGTCTAGCCTAGTGGGCTGTGCGCTCACATGGCTCGGAGAGTGTGGTCCCGTCATGCAATGGCTGACGGCTTGACCTGACAGCCCGGAGATCGAAACACTCCGTGGCATGTCTAGCCTAGTGGGCTGTGTGCTCACATGGCTCGGAGAGTGTGGCCCCGTCATGCAATGACTGACGGCTTGACCTGACAGCCCGGAGATCGAAACACTCCGTGGCATGTCTAGCCTAGTGGGCTGTGTGCTCACATGGCTCGGAGAGTGTGGTCCCGTCATGCAATGACTGACGGCTTGACCTGACAGCCCGGAGATCGAGACACTCCGTGGCTTGTCTAGCCTAGTGGGCTGTGCGCTCACATGGCTCGGAGAGTGTGGTCCCGTCATGCTGTGTCTGACGGCTTGACCTGACAGCCCGGAGATCGAGACACTCTGTGGCTTGTCTAGCCTTGTGGGCTGTGCGCTCACATGGCTCAGGGAGTGTGGTCCCGTCATGCTATGGCTGACAGCTTGACCTGACGGCTCGAAGGTTGAGACCCTCCGAAGCGCGTTGAAACAGTGGGCTGGAGATTCGTAAGGTTCAGGTGGAGTTGTCCTGTTACGTTGAGACTGTATCCCTCAGTTGTTAGGGTGCATGTTGTGCAGTGAGTGAACGATGGGTCGTCTCAGCTCGGTCGGTACAGCTATATGCTGCGATGCGAGTCTTGGAGAGAGACTGGGTCGTCACAGCTCGGTCGGTACAGCTATATGCTGCGATGCGAGTCTTGGAGAGAGACTGGGTCATCTCAGCTCGGTCGGTACAGCTATATGCTGCGATGCGAGTCTTGGAGAGAGACTGGGTTAAAATCCCACCGATATGGCCGACGCGTGCTGCTGGTTGTGATGCCGCGTCGGAAAGGCGGTGGGGTGGTAACATGGAAATTCCCTCCCGATATAGCCGACGTGTGCTACTGGTTGTGACGCCGCGTCGGAAAGGCGGTGGGGTGGTAACATGGAAATTCCCCCCCCGATATGGCCGACGCGTGTTACTGGTTTTGACGCCACGTCGGAAAGGCGGTGGGGGTGCTAACGGGTGACTGTCATTGCATGCGTGATTCTAACGGGGGGAGGGGGGGGCTGTGCTGGAGCGTAAGTGGGTTAGCCAGTTTTCATGTATATTTGTTGTTCATTCCCCGTTTTCTATGCGGTTCCCTCTTACCCTCGTCGATTATGTATATATTACGTGATTGTATTTCTTATCGGTCGCCTGTCATTTATTGATGTTGCTGGTTCGGAGGCACACCTTTTCGATGTTTCACAGTTGTGTTACAGCCGGGGACGGCTGTGTGTTTATACAGGGGGGGTGATGTAGTGACAGAACGGTCACTACTGTGTTGGCCTGTACGAAGGCTGGGGGCCCCAAGGGGTACCTGGGGGGTCACGTGGTGGAGGGATCCGGACCTTCCCAGAGGTGGGGGAAGTGAGGCGTGTCCTGGGAAGGGAGGCGTGGCCTGAAGAGAGCCAGCCACGCCGGGGCGGAGCCAGCCACACCAAACCAGATATAAGCGTGGTGTGAACGCAGAGCAAGGCTGTTGTACTGTACTCCAAGGTGAAGACATCATCGGTCGTCAAGTCCCGAGTCGTCCTGGGCCAGGCAGGCCGTTGCCTGCCTGGTCCAGTCTGTGTCGTGTTCCAGAGTGTTAGTGAGTTGAGGAAGGTGGTCACCACCTTATGTACAGTGTTATATTACTTACCGTTTAATAAATAGTGTTGCCTCCAAGCTGCGTGTGTGTGCACCTAATTCGAACCTACTACATATACGTGGCATCGGGGCGGCTAGAGTCCTCTCGTCCTCTGGCTTGAGATGGCTGCCACCTATGGGTCAGATGATTGTCTGCCACCATTAAGCAATTGGTAATTAAATATTTTAAAAAAATTCCCTAAACAGTGTAAAATTTTGGAAAAAAAATTCACGAAAATGTATTGTCACCCACAACGAGTCTGTGTGCAAAATGTCAGCTCGATTGGATCACGGGAAGTGGGTTAAAAAACGACCGAAAGATTTGCACGGTCGTAAGCAAGCAAGCAAGCACGCAAGCACGCAAGCAAGCAAGCAAGGGAACTTAATATAAATGATTTAACAAGTAAACCCGTAAAAACAAAGTTTTTCACTCTAAATCCTTTATATGCGTGGCGGCTAGAGTCCTCTCGTCCTCTGGCTTGAGATGGCTGCCACCTATGGGTCAGATGATTGTCTGCCAGTATTAAGCAATTGGTAATTAAATATTTAATTTGTTTTCCCTAAAGAGTGTAAAATTTTGGAAATTATTTCACGAAAATTAATTGTCACACACAACGAGTCTGTGTGGAAAATGTCAGCTCGATTGGATCACGGGAAGTGGGTTAAAAAACGAGCGAAAGATTTGCACGGTCCTAAGCAAGCAAGCGAACTTAATATAAAGGATTTAAAAAATATATTCGCCTGTGGAGGACGCGGGGATCGATCCCGCGACCTTTGGCATGGGAAGCGAGGGCGCTACCAACTGCGCTACTCCGCCACGGCCTGTGGAGGGGTTACGCTCTGGGCTCTTATACTGTGACGTTCAGCCAAATCCATGAATGAGTTCTATTTGAATATATGTAAAATACATTTTTTTTGCCTAAAAAGTGTAAAATTTTTGAAAAAAATTTTCACGAACATTAATTGTCTCGCAGAACGAGTCTGTGTGGAAAATGTCAGCTCGATTGGATCACGGAAAGTGGGTTAAAAAACGACCGAAAGATTTGCACGGTCGCAAGCAAGCACGCAAGCAAGCAAGCGAACTTAATATAAAGGATTTAAAAAAGTACAGCACTCATGTACAGTGCTGACTTTTTCCACTATGAATGTTAAATAATATAACCAACACAGTTACGTGTGTCATTCTCTCTGTCATCCTGTCACGAACGCGTAAACATGCCAAAACATTTATATAGAAAATGTTATATTATATAACAGACGAGGAGAGAGGAAGGGAGGAAGGAACATGGCTAGACGTGCGGTGCAAGGTTAACGACGAGTTTTAAGTGCTGCCGTCATCAACAACAACGACAACAACATCCACAAGAACATCGTCATCATCATCAACAACATCAACAACAACATCCTGATCGCCGGCTCTGCAGTGAAACTCGCGATTCGCCTGCCTCGGGGTGAGTCTCATGTCTGCGGTAGTCTACACAGTTCTCGGGTCCGGATGTCATGTGCGTGTCGGGTGTGTTGCATTAACACGTAGCGCACGCACACGCAACACACACCGCACACAAACAAAACACACACACACCACACTCACACCACACACCCCACACACAGCACTCACACACGCACTACACACAACACAGAGAGAGAGAACAGCTGTGATTGTTCGGGGATGCCGCTGGCGCCCAACAGGCTGTCGTTGTTGTGGGCCGCCTGTCATTCTGTCACTAACGTGTCAAGTTGCCAACATAATGAATTTACGATAAATTGCACGTATTTTTGCCGTTAATTTATTTCTCTATTTTCAAAAACATTTACCAATTTGTAAAGCGCCAATTTATATTTGAGGAAATATTATGCAAGTTTTTATTTTTTATAATTGATTTTATATGGAAAGTGCCAAATCATCCTAACATTTATTTCAGTGATTAACAAGTCATAGCTCTTAGAAGTGAAATTAAATATCACAACTAAAGTTAAAATACATTTTCATTTACTCACATTAAAGTTACATCGCAGGATCGTCAAACAATGTATGGAGAGTGAAAGCTTTAAGTGAAAGCCGCGTAAAGCCGCTCGTATTCGACTTACTAGGTTTTTGGGTGGCGCGCAGGTGGCCCCCAGCATCCTAGTAATATCATCTCTCATCGAGGTCTTTGAGAAAATCTTAAAATCACTAATTTAATTAAAGAATATGCGCTCTCCAATCCTAAGCTATGTGGCTTTCGAGAAAAATATAGCGCAGCCTCTGCAGTGCTAGATACTCTTGATTTTTTCTTCAACAGTCTTTGATCTCATCGTCATTGTGCTATTTTATTCCTCGACTAGCCTAAAGTATTTTCGAATTGTGCAATCAACTTGATTTGCAACTACTTATCTAACCGGAGGGAGAAATGTAAGAACACCAAAATATTATTGGTTCTTTACCGAAAGAAACAAGAATATGAATCCCTACATTCACGAAAGCTATAAATCGAAACACCAAAATAGTGAGGTTTAAGGAGTAGGCAAAATAAACACAGAATGTAAGATAAAATTATCGATGTAAGAAAGATAAAAAAAAAATAAAGAACTTTGAGACTAAAAACAGAAATTTGCCGATTTTGATGGTGAGAATTTTTATGTTAATACACTTGACATAATAAATGATATATAACTCAGCCATGAAAAATATATGTCAGATATTAGTCAATCGCTGGCAGACGATTGCGCCCCCATTCCCCCCCCCCTCCCAAATATAATAAAAATGTACCAAGAAAATCATATCTTGCCAATTTCTACAAAACACTGTAGCATTTCAAATAAATAAACATTCCAAATAGAAAGCATGCATTCAATTACAAAAGTGCATCTATTCTCAATGCAACTCTACCATGGCAGTATCAACCATTACCTCATCTCCAAGATTTTCTGTTTTGCTGTACTTAAATTTCAGCTCCTTCATCATATCATAGTAATTTTTGATGCGTCCTTGCTTCAAAAACGCGACTGCTTTGGCCTTGATAGGCTCGTAGAGTTCTTGTAGTATCATAACACACTTTTCACGAGACCTGGTATTGTTTTCAATGGTCCAATTTCTGAATTTTCCCTCGAGCTTATCCTAAAAAAGAACAGCAGTTTGGTTAGACTTATGAAACATGTCAGTGTTTTAACACACTTCTTACTTCATCCAAGGTGTAAGAAATCCATGTGATATGGCCAGTTATTCAATTGTATATGTCCCATGATCACATGATGCATAATACTTAGAAAACTGTCCAAAAATAGCATTTATCCATCACTGCAAGAAACGTATGCAAACGAATCATGCATTATAGAGCAATATTTTCAGACCGACAAAACCCGTAGTTCCTTCTGTAACTGTTGCGACGATATGGTGGTTTAATAATATAATATAGGTGTGGTGTAGATTCATATTTGTATGCAATCTGATATTTCATATTTTATTTAATGTTCACTAAATAGATGGACTTTTTTTCAAACTAAGCCAATAGTTTAAGAGCTGATATATATTGTAAAATAAAATAACTTAGTTTAACACGTAGGCTTTCGCAACCAATATCATTCATAATATAGGATTTTTGGCTTAGATCGCGTAAATATAAATGTAGTTAAACCCACTACCAAGTTTAACTTAGGTGTTGCAACATACGATCTTGCCTCTAACTAGGGGAGACAGACAGATGAGGAAATTCTGAAAGGGCATCACATGATGTGGGTTTCATGGTGAGTCAACGAGAAATAGGTGCCACGTGGCTTTTTGTAAAAGAGATTAAGTCATTATCTTGCCTATATAAACCAGTGGCTTGGGCTCTGTTCTGTGGTGGCAACTACGATCATCCAGTCACAGCTAAATTTACTGTATCAAGTGAAGATAAATCTGGTCTCTTGGATTTATCTTCACTTGATACGGTAAATTTAGCTGTGACGGTCCCACCTGAAGACGGAGACTTGTGTTGCCTCCGAAATGTCGTGATTTAATTGAGTTATTTTCATTTATTATAATTTTATTTTATTATTATTTTTTACCTACGTGACTTTACCGAAAAAACCTAAGAGTATTCTTAATATCAATTTTGCAAAAGGTCTATATATACAACAATAGACAAAAGCGGTCAGGCATGGTGCCGGCCACTAACCACCCCGTGTGCCGCTCTGGCCTTCATAGATATTTTCTACCAGCACTTGCCCCAACAGTCTGTTAAGGCTGTAGGGGGGATCCATGTTGAACATGAGATCAACAAAGGTCAGAATCTTCTATTCAGAGAGAGACAAAATTTGGACTCTAGAAAGAAAATGAAACAGCACTCGGTGCAAACAGCGATACAGTATTCCATCGTTATTCACGAACTTGTTATCCTCGAATTTGGCTCTCTGAAAATCACATCTTGAACTCTACACGACTGCATCGAGAAATAGAAAGTGATGAGATAGAGTGATGAGAGAGAATGTGATGGAATAAAGTGGTGATATAAAGTGATGAGTAAAGTGATCATGTGCAGCGTCACCATAATGTAAAGTAAATTCATGCATCAACTATTATTTACTACTATATGTATTGTTATTTACCTTGTTATAATCATAAAATATGTTATGCTAATTGTAATGTATTTAATAGCTTATTTATGCATTTATAGAGATGGTATCACAACCAACAATAGTCACCTGCAGTGGTGGACACCACGTGATGCGGACAATTATGAAGTAAAAATAAGTCCTTTGATTTGTACTTAACGGGCTTGAAAAGGGACTGGTTAGAGGCAGGGAAATTGAAGGGATTGGAGGAAAAATACAAAAAGGAAAGAGCATAAAATGGAGGATGATTGACAGGGAGGACAGCTGGAATCCGTTGGGAAAGTGGAAGGTGTTTGGCTGGAGGGAAAGCCGGTTAAGGAATATTCGTGAAAGGGGTTTAAGATATATATATAAAGAATAAGCGAGAGAGATTGCTAGGCTTGGAGTGAAGGGAATTCTTGAAGACCGTGTCTCGTGCTGGACGAAATAAAGACGCCTATTATTAAAGACTATCTTGTCGGTTGTCACGACATTTTTTAAAGGAAATTCATTAAAACGATAGGTTTTCATAGGCCAACATAATTAATAATGAAATGTGCTATTCACGAACATCTCCGAAACGT